>NC_089588.1:129346273-129664408 GCF_019320115.1 Miscanthus floridulus
GTGTCCCATGGTGAAGCCTATCGTCCTAGAGAGGAGGCCGTGAGACGACGCTTGGAGGCATTTGACGGTGATGGCGGGGTACTAGGATGGTTAGGTGACTATGAGGATGCGACGTTTGCTGAAAGGCCTACGGAGGATGAGCAGGAGGATGAGGAGGAGGAGCCAGAGCCAAGCGCTAATGCGTTCTTGGCCATGTTGGATTCGGCACAGAAGATCCTACATGAGAAGACAACGGTTTTTCAACTGGATGCCATTGGCCGCCTATGGGGGTTGAAGTCCCAGCACAACATGACTCGAGCCTGCTTCGATGCTATGATGGCAATTATTGGGGGGCTGGTTCTGGAGGGTCATCATCTGTCGAGCAGCTTGTACGAGTCAACGAGACTCCTTCGGGCACTCAAGATGTCGTATGAGTAGTTACATTGTTGTTTAAAGGGGTGCGTCCAATTTAGGGAAGAACATAAGGATGCAAAGTACTATCCAAAGTGTAAATCCTCTAGGTATGTGGAGGTAGACAAAGGTGATGGAAAGAAGGAGCAGAATGAGGACATCCCCATGAAAGTCCTACGACACCTTCCGATCATATCGAGGCTCCAATGGCTATTCATGTCCGAGGAGTCCGCGAAACAGATGACATGGCACAAGAATGACGTTCGATACAATCCTGACAAGATGGTACATCCAGAAGATGGTGAAGCATGGAAAAGCTTTAATGGCAACCATCATGGCAAAGATGAAGAGGCCCGTAATGTATGTGTTGCGCTGGCAACGGATGGGTTCAATCCTTATGGAATGATGTCGGCCCCATACACTTGTTGGCCCGTGTTCGCTATTCCCCTGAATCTCCCCCCCTCGGGGCCCTACTTCAATGGCAAAACATATTCTTGACGTTGATAATTCCTAGACACCCGGGAAACAAAATGGGTGTGTACATGCAACCTATTTATGATGAATTGATCAAGGCTTGGAATGAAGGCGTATGGACTTACGACTGAGCTACAAAGAAGAACCTCAGAATGTATGTTTGGTACCAGTACTCCATGCATGACTTCCTGGCATATGGGATATTCGCCGGCTGGTGTGTCCACAGGAAGTTTCCATGCCCGGTATGCAAGGCAGCTCTACAGTTCATTTGGTTGAAGAAGGATGGGAAGTTATTGTCGTTCGACAAGCATCAACAGTTCCTCCCTCTTAACCATGCATTTAGAGGAGACATCAAGAACTTCACGAAAGGTGTCACGGTGACCAACCCTGCACCTCAGAAGATGACTAGTGCCTAGGTTCATGCTTAGATAGATGCTCTCGTGCTCCTGGCGTAGAAAGATAATCCAAAGAAGGGTAAAAGAAAGAAAGTTAATCCAAAGAAAGATAATCCAAACAAAGATCGCTTTGTGGGTTATGGTGTGGAACATATGTGGACTCATAAGTCGGGATTGGAGAGGCTTCCCTATTTTGATGACCTTCTCCTTCCACATAACATAGATGTAATGCACACTGAGAAGAATGTTGCTGAAGCACTTTGGGCAACACTCATGGACATTTCTGACAAGACAAAGGACAACCCTAAGGCCAGAGTAGACATGGCAACACTATGCGACAGACCAAAGCTGCAGATGCTGCCTCCAAGAGACGACAAACCATGGAAAAGGCCTAAGGCTGATTACGTCTGGGAAAAGAAGCACAGGACGGAAGTGATACAATGGATGTAGACGTTAAGTTTCCCTGATGGGTTTGCAGCGAATCTGAGGAGGGGAGTGAACCCAGATACTGGCCGAGTCTTAGGGATGAAGACTCATGACTTCCACATATGGATTGAGCGGCTTCTTCCGTCGATGGTTTGAGGCTACGTCCCTGAGCATGGCTGGAAGGTGCTGGCAGAGCTGAGCTTTTTCTTCCGCCAGCTTTGTGCCAAGGAGATATCTCTGAAAGTGGTTGAGGAGTTGGAAAAAAATGGCACCCGAGTTGCTCTGTAAGTTGGAGAAGATCTTTCCACCTGACTTTTTCTTGTCGATGCAGCATTTGATTTTGCACCTCCTGAACGAGGTATGAATGGGGGGGCCCATGTAGAACCGTTGGTGCTATCTAATCGAGAGATGTCTAAAGATTGTTCGCCAGAAATGTGGAAACAAAGGCAGGATTGAGGCTTCCATAGTAGAGGCATTCATTCGTGAGGTGTCAAACTTCACAACATTATACTATATTGAGAAGCTTCCTAGCGTGCATAACCCACCCCCTCGTTACAACGAGGACGAAAATGAATCAACCCTCAGCCTATTGAAAGGGCAACGCAGGAGATCAAGTGGAGTGACCAAAAAGAGGCTAGCCAATGAAGAGTGGCACAAGATCATGCTCTACGTGTTGACTAACCTTGACGAAGTCGACAAGTATTAGGGGTAAGTTCTCAACGAACTTGTTACATACTCCGTAAATTTTCTGCATCCAACAACCTTGTTGCTTGTCGGTGCAGGGAATTTTTTTTATCAATACTGGCATCTTTCAAGGCCACCTTCGGACCATGAACGAGAGACCCTTCTTCAACATGGTTCGCCTGATTTCATTACATGGTTCCAAAGAAAGGTACCTTCTGATCAACTTAGGTCGTTTCAATTTTGGCATTCCTAGTTGCCTAATTTCATTTCTCTCCTGCTTGAGCTTGCAGTGCCAAAGTGATTTGTCTATAAGTGTCGAATTACGACAAGTGGCCAGAGGCTTTGACTATAAGGTCTCGTCATTTAACGCTTATGACGTGAATGGATATCGCTTTCACACAACAAGCTATGAGAAGAGTCGGCCCAATCCAAGGACCACCAATACCGGAGTATTTACGCCCAGAGTAGTTACGCCCGGCGAGGAGCAGGAGGACTATTATGGCACAGTTGAAGAAATATACGAGCTCAAATTCCATGGTGAAAAAGCACCTAAGCCAGTCATATTCAAATGCCAGTGGTTTGATCCTGCAGTATCGAAAAAGTCCCCTAAATTTGGGATAGTCAAAACTAGACAGGATTCCTTCTATCCTGGAGATGATGTCTATATTGTGGCTCAACAAGCCAGGCACGTTTATTATTGTCCATATGCTTGCAAAACCGACCCACGTCTTTAGGGTTCATATATTGTGCACAAGGTATCACCACATGGTAAATGTCCTCCCCCAAATGATGATGATTACAACTTGAACCCACCCACGCATGATGGGGAGTTCTATCAACAAGACGAGGGGCTACCAGGGATGCTTGAGATAGACTTAACCGAAGAGATTGAAATGGAAGTAGACGAGGAATGGGATGTTGACGAGGAAGCTGCAGATGAGGTGCATGATCCGAGAGACTTGAAAATGCTTGACGGACTTGTACTTGACAATGATAGCGATGAGGATGAGGCTGTTGACGATTTGGAGGCTCTTGATAGTGATGACGATACCTATCGTCCAGATAATCCTGATCATGAAGAATATTAGAAATACATGTAATACTATGTTATTTTGTAATTACATTTTCTTTATTTTGCATCCCTTGCTAAGTACTTCTCGTTTATCTATACTAATACTGGTTTATTCTTTTTAATTACAGGTGATGGGGCCCACTAGGAGGTGTTAGTCGACTTACTCGAGACCGAGGGACACACCACCGGCTGAGGACACGGAGGCGGAGACGTCAGAGAGGCAGAGGAGGTCGAGGGGCAGGCCCAGGCGGGAGCCATCGACTAACCACGACCTTGGCTCCTCGTGCACTTCTAGGGACGACGACGTCCCTCTGCCCACGGTGGGTGAGGATGCGGGTCCACAGATGTACGACGACGCCATTCCGCACGCGTCTGAGGAGGGGGTTCCGCACACGTCTGAGGAGGGGGGAGGGGGTTCGACTTCCTCTTCAGCCTCGAAACCCTACTTGCGAGGTCCCATCTAGCTCCCGAAGTGACCGATTGCACCCGAACGCCGCCCACTGATTGCACCCGAGGGGGATAAGTAAGTAACTTCATATGTTCTTCATTTGATATGTTGAAAAATCATAATAAGAGCTAATGTCAATGGGATCACTTGTGCAGGAACTGGATGCTTGTGGAGGAGGGGGTCCCGGCTCGTAATGTCAATGGGATCCTGGGACTTCTGTGCAGGGAACACTTCCCTGGCCTGGTGTGGACATCAGAGGATGAGGACCCAGAGGTACCCTCGTTAGACCACTATGCCCTCGTCGCCACCGATGCTCCGCACAGAAACTGGGCGGATCGGGTGATTTCGGAGTTGTGGGTAAGCCTCAATTCATTGCATTCATTGGACATTCTTCAAATAAAATAATGGATACCTCGTGTCTTTATGCAGGACTTCTTCAGATGCCAGCTGGGCCAGGAGGCAAGGGCGTATCAGGTGGCTTATGCTTCCTGTAAAAGGCGTGTCTCGGACTTGTATTACGAGGCCTGCCTCCAGGCGCACGTTGACTACAACGCCACCTACCATAAGAGAAGAATCAACAAAACACAGGCGAGGAGACCGACAGAGATTCTGACAAGGGAGCAATACCTACAGGTAAATAGAAAACATCTCCTATTGATTTATTTTGAGATTAACTATGCCTAATTTGATCTTATGGCTTGTAGGCGATTCCAAGCTGGTGCGCCATCCACCCCGATTGCTGGGCTGCTATAGTGGACAAATGGCTAGACGCGGACTGGCAGAAGGAGCACCAGGAGAAAAGCGACCAGCGAGCGCTGATGCCAGGTGCCCCTCACCATCGAGGCAGCGCCAGCCTCAGCAAGTATGCAAAGACATATGTAAGTCTGCACCATTTGTCTAATCTAGCCGCGCTCAATTTTGCATGATTTCTAACCACATGTTGTTGTCTTTCTTGCAGTCGGCGGCGCACAGTGGCCAGCCAATTGGCCAACTCACGGCGTATGCCCTGGCCCACATGGGCCCGGCAAGGTCCAACATCGAGTACAACCCGGATGCGGGCCCAGAGGCGTACACCAACTCCAGCGTCCACACCCGCCTCACTTCTTAAACGGAGGCGGCAAGGTCAGTCCATGGGTCAGCCTACGATCCGAGGACCGAGGAGCGCCTTGATCCTAAGATCGTGATGCGGGTGGGGGAAGGCAAGAAGCATGGGCGGTTCTGGCTTGGCGACGGCGTCCTCAACACGGGCTCTACTCCTCCTCTGAACCGCCTCCGAGCAGCGAGCACCAGCTCTAGCGTGCCCATAAGCCAACGGCCGACAATGGTGGCGGCACTCCAGGTAAGTATTCTAGTTTCATTCGTCGTTCTTTGACTATTACGTTCCTTAGCTCTGCAATATTGAAACATTGGGGTCAAATGTTGCAGGCCGAGCTGCAGCAACTTCGGGCCCAACAGGAGGCCCAGGAAGCTGAGCGGGCGGCTGAGCGGGCCGAGCGGGAGGCCGAGCGTCAGAGGCTACAAGCTGTTGAGGCCCAGCAAGAAGGTTTGCTCAGGTTCGTGCAACAACTTGGGGAGCAACAAGGTTGGTAGATCCCACTACACCTGCTTGCACCACAGCCACCACCACAGTCTACTCCGGTGAGTATGTTTTACTTTCTGTGCTCATGCTTAGAGTCAAACCTAAGGATGGCCTTCGTGCCGGATTTGTTGATGTGTGGGCCTTCGTGTCGGGTTAGTTGATGTGTCGGCCTTCGTGCCGAAAATGTGGTTGTCGGCCTTCGTGCCGACGTTTTTCTTGCAGGTTTTGGAAACGTCCCCGTGCAGGGGAGGTGCTGCCGAAATTTTTAACTTTTCTTTAAACTCCTTACATTTTTATCTTGTCACTCACGTGCAATATCTTCTTTTTTGTGTAGCGGACATCGGAGGAGGCATCGAACCAGGTCGGAGGGTCGCCGGCATCGCAAGTTGGGCCATCCGCACCCGGACCGTCGCCGGGATCGCACGCTGGGGCGCAGTCGCCATGAGCCGCTTGCGGAGTAGTTTCTATGTATCGAACTTGTGAACTTGTGGTTTGTAATAAATTGTGGATTTCGAACAAATTTGGTCGTTTGTAATATATAAATGTGGTTTGTAATTTATTGCTGTTGAATTGTGGTTTCTATTATATATATATATATATATATATATATATATATATATATATATATATATATATATATATATATATATATATGCATTGTTGTTTAAATGGAAAAGCAAAAAACAAAAAAAAAGAAATTTAGAGGTGGCTTTGCCGAGTGCAATGACCATTGCACTCGGCAAAGAAAATTTAAAAAAAATAAAAAACACGCTTTCCGAGTGCAATGGTCATTGCACTCGGCAAAGAAAATTAAAAAAAATAAAAAACACCCTTTGCCGAGTGCCGGTGCTGTGGCACTCGGCAAAGAGGTTTAAAAAAAACATATTTCTTTGCCGAGTGCCGGAGCTGTGGCACTCGGCAAAGAGTTTAAAAAAAATAGACGGCGTCAAATCTTTGCCGAGTGCCCGAAATTTAGCACTCGGCAAAACAGCCTTTACCGGAAGGGGATTCGACGGAGGCTCTTTGCCGAGTGTTGCACTCGGCAAAGGCTTTGCCGAGTGCAAAGCTGCCTTTGCCGAGTGCAACAGGCACTCGGCAAAGAGCCCGCCTCCGGTGGTGTTGATGCTTTGTAAAACAGCTGCTGTTAAAGTTCCCTTTGACGTAACATTTTTCATCATTTACTAAAAGGAAATATTTATGTCTGAAACAATGTCACTTCCTTTTGGATTTTGAAGATTTAACTTATTGTTTGAAATATGGGCCTAAAAATTGTTTTTGGGATGTTCTGTCCAGATTATTTTACCTAAACTGAAATGTTCTATTCTTTGTTTTATAGGCAACTACTAATGAGGGAAGATGGCAAGAAACAAGTTTGCATTGTTGGTCTACAGGAATTTGAGGTTTCTGACATCCAGATCGTCAAGGAATATATTGAAAGAGGAAATGCAGCCAGGAGCACAGGGTCAACAAGGGCCAATGAGGAGTCATCAAGGTCACATGCTATCTGACGTCCTCTATTTTTTGTTTTGTTAGCACTTGAGTGCTTGCTTGGTCTTTTTTGATATAGATATATGTTTTGTTGTCATCATATGAGTCTGTTTGTTATTATTTTGATTCTTGTACTATAGAAGATGTTTAGAAACTTTTGGCTAAACAGTCTTGTTTGGGCCACAATATTACAGTCAAGTTTGTCAGGATACTTGATCATGTATTTTACTGATGATTTGGGGGAGCACGTGTTGGTAATTTGAATTTTTTTTTTGCGGAAAAATGCACTGTAGGGGTGGCTGGTACTGTAGCCGCCCCTACAAATCCTTGTAGGGGTGGCTACAGTACCAGCCGCCCTACAAATCGATTTGTAGGGACCGCTGATAATTCTAACCGCCCCTACAAATCGATTTGTAGGGGCGGTCTGGGAACCGCCCCTACAAATGCATGATTTGTATCCACCCTTTCGTAGGGGCGGCTGGCAAAACCGCCCCTACAAAGGGTTACCAGCCGCCCCTAAAAAACATTTTTTACGTAGTGTCATCAAATGATACTTCATCCGCGTCCATCCATGACGCGGAGTACCGGACATGTTCCAACAAGGTCGCCTGCGGTCTGCTTCGCTCTGCTATTGCTACTTCTGATGATCTGTGGTCAGGGCTTCGTTTTGCTCGCAAATGCAAATTTCATGTTTAGGGTTAAAAAAATCCCCTCGTCTGTCCCACGGCCAAAGTACAGGTCATAGGCCCGGCCTGGTTCTCACAGGGCAACGGTGCCCCTGTGTCAGGGTGGAACAGAGGTTCGGGGGTTTTCTCGGCCTGTGTGAAAAGGTTTTCTCTCTTACAGCAATGCCCAGGAGTGGCTTACCCCCCGCAGGTCGAGTTTTTTTTACAACTGGCTCTTCCGAAAGCAGCGGACACAGTAAGCGCACTCTTCCAATTCCATCTCCCAAACCGATCTTACTATTGAGGTTATTATTTTCATCCATTTAGTCGTTTTTATTAGTGATCGCATGTAATTTTCTTTATGGGTATATACTACTGCCAGTCCCGCCGTGGCCGTGCTTTGAAAAGTTTTTTTCCAATATACCATGTCACTAGAATTGCATTGAATTTATAGTTTTATACAAGTTTTTTATGATATAGGGTCTCAAAATAAAACTATAAGTGAAATACTCAAGGTAAGCCAGCAGGGGAATGACCTCACATGAGCACTACTGTTATTTAGGAACAAGCCTTGAACCATGCTTGCCGAGGAAAAACCTTAGACATCGGCTTTGTAGGCGAGCCAAGCTTTTCTTCAGCTCACTACGGCACCAATGGTATGGTGGTTTCTTTGTTTATTTAGCTAATGGTGGCAACTACGCCTTCCGTTTCGAATTATAAGTATGGTTTTTGCTATGCATCTAGAATACAATATATCTAGATACATATCATTTATTATCTATTTAGAAAAGTCTGAACAACATATAGTTTATAACAGATGGAGTAATAAACAAGTTCACTTAAACTAGCGGGATACCACATATCTTAAATTCACTTGAATATAATATATGTAGCCGCAATAGAGAAGCAAAAAGCATGGTTTTATTATTAAAGGAACTATATATATTAACTAGTTCATGGTCAACACGAACTAAGTAAATACTACCATAAAATAATTGAAAGCTGTAGTTGGGCAAGATATGTTATTCACTTAGGGTTTGATAGGTTGCCTACACAACCCCTTCTCCAGGCTCCCATAATACAAACTGGACTTGATTGGTTACATGTACAGAGCCTTATGCAGCATAGCACTATCCTCATAGCAGCGTTGATCTGCATCCCACTGTTCCCCCGAATTCGAGCGTATCCAGCTATGCAAAACTGCATTGCACCCGATCTGCAGCCGCTCTGCAGTGACCCGCACCTGCTCTGCAGTGTGCAGTCCGGCTGAGATAGGACTACCACCCCCGCGGCTCCCTCCCCTGCCCCCCGCTCTCGACGTGCGGCGCATCCAGGCGAGCCACGACCTCCGGGCGCTGTTCGCCTTTAGGCCCGAGGGCTCCCGCCGGCCGTCACGGGCTCGGCCTCCGGATCAGGTGCGACCCGGCCGCCGGCTATCCGCGCTGCCCTTCCGCGACGGCGTCTCCATTGCCCTCGACGGCGAGGCCAGATTGAGCTCGGGCGAGGTGGAGATGATCAGATGAAGCGCGGTGGTGACGGCGCGAGGCTGAGCTCGGCCACGACGGCGAGGTGGAGGTGAAGCGCCGCCGCGACGGCAAGGCAAAGCGTGCGACGCGCGGGCATGCCGGCGAGGAGGATATGGCGCGGGCGAGCCGACGCGGCTGTGGAGGAGGATGAGAAAGGGTGGCTGGTGAGGCCAGACGCGGCTAGGAGGAGGAGGAAGGGATCCGGCGTCCAGTGGAGAGCGGCCGCGGAGGTCGCTTCCGCCGCGGCGACTGAGGAGGAGGACGCGCTTTTAATTTGTTCTTTGGCTCGGAGGAGAGAGAAACAAGAGATAAGGAGAGGAAAATAAAAAATAAAATAAAAATAAAGAGACGTGTTCGGAGGAGAGTATCGAGAGATACCCGAACACCATTTGTGCAGTCAACCAAACGCACACGTTTGTACTCTCCTGTACCTACGCATGGGAACCAATCACATGCACAACAGTATACAGCTAACTATTCAGTCCAACCAAACAACTACAAGTTGCATTGGCTAATGCAGATAAGGGTACGCTATATGCTATGTAAGTTAGTGCGAGCAACCAATCAGATCCTTAGAACCTCGATTATCTGATCCAATGATCTCTATATCCGGCGGTTATTTAGTTAACCAAACAGTGACATCAGCGCTTCCTTCGCTACCATCAAATGCGCGCTGCAGCCTTTGTCGATGCATGCACCCGTGACCACACTGGGACCACCGCGCTTGTCACTACTATAGGCGTTCATATCATCCTTGCTGGTCCTCTATTTGGATCCCAGCCATGAGATGATATATAGGATGAGCGAGAAGGACGTGCTGGGAGCAACTCAAGAGATGAGGCAGAGTAGGCATTATTATATATTGAACACCGAAGGACCGAAAACGGCGAGAAGAGGGGTGAATGGGAGCCGTAAAATTTCTTTCGAATTATTTGGCCGCTATTCCAGAATCACCACCAAACACTTAGAGCAACAAACGTAATGTCCACGACCCAAACAAGTGGGTGGATGTTCACTAGGAACACATCGGGACACCATAGAGAAACCGGAACGCAAAGCGGAGATCCGAAAAGTGAGAACTCAACTTCTATTGAGAAGAAGCCAGTTCTCGATTCAAAGTACCCAAGTCAACTAGTGACTAGAGTACTAAGAAAGCTTGCTTGGACCGATGGAAAACCAATGCAAAAAGCGAAACTCGAAACGGAGCTCAAACGTGAGGGAAACGGACAAAACTGCAAAGCACCAGGGTACTTGAATCGCCCCGATCTATGAACTCACGAGGATTCAGACAAATTCCTTCGGTGGAAGTGTTCAAGTGATGTCCTAGTTCATCTCAAGGGGAGGGGAAGACCTAAGGAGAAGAAATGGAATGCCAAGAGGTGAGGTCTGTTTGGGGCAGCCCTGCCTTATTTAACGAGGCTATTACATAGTCCCAAATTGGTCGTGGATATTTAAAGCGAACCACCTAACCCTAGAGGTATTATGGTCCACTCAGAGATCGTTGATCCGACAGCCACGCGCCTTTCATGACTTAGCTTCGCCTCGATGCAAGCCTTGCGATGATGCCACATGCCATTATGTTCCTCCTCGGAACCTCCGCCCCGGTTTTGACACCCGAAAACCATCCACCGGTGGTTTTACGGCTCTAACCACGAAACCCACTCGCGAGTAGCGTACTCCATACGCGTCCCCCGCATCTCGACACATGTCACTGTCATCCTCGACTGTCCGGATGCCAAGTCTTCCAGCGCCTCCGCTCGACTTGCTCGACCGCCGTCTTCACTCGGTCAACACGGTAACTCCTCCATGTACACATGCACTTATCGATGTCCCCAGGTGTCAGCCACCGCGGCTGGTCACACCCGGCCTCTCTGGTCCCTCGGTCCAAGCCTAGCATTACCTATCGGCACGGACTCGCCTGACCTTCACCTTCACTGTTGACCACCACCTCCGAGCTCTACATCTGCGCACCATAAGCTAAAAGACATGTTGCATAACACAACTCACGCCACGGTTAGTTCATAAACTCAACCCAAAACGCTACGCACGTTGATAATTACTCATCATAAACTCGAACCACAAGGACACATACGAACCTCGTATTCGCAAACACAAGGGTCATAGAGATCCTTATAGATAAGTCCGAGCTAGTAAAAGTAGTACTGGGACTTGACCACCATTGCGCCATGGATATGCTTAGTATCCATGCGGGCCATATTTGAGCCCTGGCAGAACTAGTTTGCATCCGTGCAAGGTCTTTAGTTCCACGCCCGCCATTGAGGTGTACATTTAAAAAACAGATAAGATCAAATTCAATGTACTGTATGCCACTACGTAGACAAAGCAATGAGTTTTAGCATATATTTCTCCAGCCTCTCGGAAGTCTCATTTATATATCCGAAAGAAGTGAAAGAAAGTAAAAGAAGACATTACGCAGCTGTTAACAATTTTGTACTTAACCAAAACTTTTTTTAACACAAAGTTTATTAATATATGCTTAGTAGATCATCTTTTTCCGGATCTAAAAAAAACAATAATGTCCTGACATTTATTATCACCTTTTTATGCAGATCGACCGTCTGGATCTGGCACCCCAAGTGGCCACTCTCCGTATGTATCCTATACTGGTATAAGTTGCTCGGTCAGTTATCAATGCAAGCACTAATGTAAGATTAGTGACGCGTGTAAATGGAATGCGGCACTGTACTACAAGAAATATAGCCATCTTTGACAATGCATTTATGTCAAAGAAACATGAAATTATATCATATTATACAATTTGCATCTAATGGAGTGCGGCTTCTTTAGGGTTTAGGAAGATACGTCTCAAGCTGTCGGTCACTGGCAGGTACCACATTACCCAGGCAGGAATTCTTCTCTGCTTTGCATCGTTGCCTAATGGAGTGTCCTTTAGGGGTTGAGATTCTTGTACCACCTTTTTCATACCCTTCTTATTCCACTTTTTCCCCATGGAGGGTTCGTCCCCACCGTAAAGTTCATTGTTCTTGTACCGGCTGGCCCCATATTGGGGACATTTATCCAGTGACTTGAACGTTTCGCCATGAAAAAGGATACAGTGGTTGGGGCATGCATGGATTTTTTCAACCCCCATTATCAATGGACTTATGACCTTCTTCACTTGGTATGTGTTGGCGGGAACTAAGTTTGGTTCTGGCAGCACCCATGACAGGAGACGCAACAGATCATTGAAACTACAATCTGACCAGCCCTACTTAGCCTTCAAGATGAGTAGCTCAAGCACAAAACGTAGCAATGTCCAGTGTGTCGGACAACCCTTTTCAACACCATACACAACCTCCTTCGATGCTTTTTTCACCCTTTCAAAATTTTCTAGACCTTTCGGGCTCTTTATTAAAATCTTTGGTCGAAGGGCTCGAATCATGTCCTCCAAATCATCTTCATCCCCCCACCATCATTATTGGCACCACCTTCGTCGTTACCATCCCAACCACCAGCATCACCACCTTGTTCATTGCCAAACTCGGGATCCATTCATGCATCAAGCTCTGCTGAATATTGGGACAGAGATTCTAGGGTTTTATCGTTGTATTCCCCATCATCCTCGTCGTTAACAATAACCGTTTCACCATGATGAATCCACACTGTGTAGTCCTCAACAAATCCTCGCAAAATCAAATGTGATCTGATGATAGTCACATTTGTCCATGCTATACGGTTCTTGCAATCTTTACAGAGACAAATAATTGTATCCTTATTCTCTGTCAACGTCGTTGCATGCTTCTCTGCGGCTTCAATAAATTTATCCACCTCTTCACGGAAACTTGCCTTGAACCTTAACGAACCATACAACCAAGAGTTTTTGTACTCCATCTTTTACAACAACAACAAAACAAACATCAAAGGACTACTTATTTAGATATATATAAAAATGAATCAAATTAATAATTATTTGAGAATAATTGTATATACTTCAGATATATATGAATATAAATCAAATATAATTACTTGAAGCATACAAACACACCATGGTAGTGGAAAATTAATTAATGGCCTATTTATCTATAAATAATTAAAATACATATTTGTTGATTATAATAAACAATTTTAAAGACAACAATTAGCAACAATTTTATTTTACCCAATATCTTTCATGCAAACCCTAGTCCAATTTCATCAAACATAAATTTACAAAAACGAAATTAATAAAAAAAACCAAACCCTAGATCTAGATCTAGATCTACATGCACATGAAACATTCATAAAACTAACTAATTGTTCACTAAAATCAAGAAACATGGACCAAATAAGGGTATGATCTTGTTCCCCTACCTAATTTACCCTAGTGCATTAAAAACTTATGTCTAATTTGCTTCATAAGTAGCTCAAGGACCATAGAAGAGAGAGAAAAGCAAAACTCTAATTACTCACTAACCAACCATTAAAACTTTAAAAAAAGTGTGGAATAACATTTTTTTACCTTCTACAACCTCTCCACCAAAGGAATTGAGACCAAAACCTTTCCCCCATAGTAGAACAATTTCTAGGAGGTGCCCAAGGCCTCCCAAGCCTTTTTTCTCGGGTAAGAGTGAGTGACCCGAGGAGGAAGAAGGGGGCTACAACCTTTTGTACGTGCATTTGTAAGGGCGGCTGGTGATTGAGTCGCCCCTACAAATCGCAACACCGGGGCGGCTGGTGAGTCAGCCGCCCATACAAATCGACACATTTGTAGGGGCGGCTCGTATCAATAGCCGCCCCTACTGTGACATTTGTAGGGGTTCCGAGTATGCCCACTGTAGGGGCGCCTCCATCCCCAGCTGCCCCTAGAAACAATTGAGCCATTGCTACAAACCTTTTCTGTAGTAGTGCTTAGTGTTTTACTAATGAAACAAATGGACAGGAGTTTGACCGTGACAAGGTGGAAGTTGGACCGTTAGTTGGGGTACTGTTTAAAGGTATTTGGGTGGTAGATCGGAGGCACCCCCTATCGCATTCCCTGTGGTTAAAGATCCACCTTTTTTGTTTCTGCCTTTGTTTTTAGAGATCATTCATCGCGTTTGTTGGAAGTGGCTACATTTTGTGGCTGTGGTCCTTGGTCTAGGCTTTCTAACATGAAGGTTCAGGAGTGGAATTTGTATTTCGAGCAATCCTTGATGGCGAGTGCGAGGGCTCAACCCTTGAGGCCAGCCCTAAGGATCTAATCAAAGGCGGTAGCAAGACTGGATAAGGCAAGGTTGAATATGCGAAGGCTTTCGAGTTTGGTCCTTCGCTCACCTTTGAGGCGGATGTGAAGAAGTATGCTGAGCTTGGATGGTTTGCCGAAGGCCGGGCTACAGCTCCGAAGGGTGAGTCTGTGCCTACGTGACTTCTTTATTGTGGTCCTGCGCATGACATGGGTAAGGTTTGTGAAGGATGTGCTGGAGGCCTTCTCTGTGCAACTGCATCAGTTGACTCCAAGTGGGATTTTGGCTTTGGCAAAGTTCTATTGGGCAAGCCGCACCTTCAATGTCGGATGCTGATATTGACTGCTTTTGCGCGCATTATGAGCTTCAGCGTCAGCTGAAGCGGATCACGGTCAAAGGCCTGATGAAGGAGGAGCAGTTTGCCATTTGTACCTTTTATGCCCAAGCAGACTTTCGAAGGGCCAGGAAAAGGTATTTGATTTCCCATGCTCAGCATAATCGCTGGAACAACGATTTGTACCGCTACTGGTTCTATGTCAGGACTCCAAGATTTACCATTTAGGAAGAGAATGGTGAAGATGCCTATCGGTTCCCTCCTGCGTCGTCGACGATGGAGGAGATGAACCCTCGACTCGGGTTGCGGCCGAGGAGACCAATAGAAGGGAGGCTTGCGACATGGCCTTCGAGAATCCAGTTTAAACTATATATGGGATACGCTCTGTGTTTCCAGTTCTGTAATTGAGACTGAGCAAACCCTTTATTTAAGTTGTGACTTAGGAATAACCACTCTGACACCCGGAAAAACAGTACTTGTAAGTTTTCAGCTTGACTTCTTCTCCAGTCCACTTCAATTTCTCTTGTGTGTTACATAGAAGATCTGTAGATGATCAGCAGCATCCTACTTATTATATAGTGAGTATATATCACACATCTTTTTTTTTTGAGCAATGAGTATATATCGCACATACCCATTGGCCTGCTGTGTTCGCCACGGGGCCCGACGTGGCCCATGGGCCAGCAATCACATTTGTTACTGAACTGTAGGCCCACGGGATGAAGACCCATACCAACGGAACGGCTGTTATCCACCTCCGTGTCTCGTCTCCGCGGCTAATTAATCTGCGGCGCGGCTCTGGTAGGCTTAGGTGCTTAGCCATGGCCATAACGCAGCTAAAATTTTTGGATCGTGCCGTGTCTAGACTCTAGAGACCTTGTGTCTAAAATTTTTAGTCCACTCTATTTTCTCCAATGCGGTTGCACTATTTTTAACCACCGTGTCTAGAGGTTGAAGCCATATCGGAGAAATTACCATTTCTAAATAAAAATGATATTTTTTCGACCTCTACCTGGTCTGCCGGCTCCATGGCTGCATTCTCTGTTCTCTTGTTCCATGCCTGGATCCAGCATCCCAGCGGGCAAATGCGTCGTGTGGAAAAATGTTGCAGCAGGTTCTAATAGCAGCGGAGTACACTGAAACTTTGATACAGCATATTTATTCGAATAGAAAATAGATCGGGTGAACTTAAGAGCCGGCACAGTCTGGCTCGCAGTCGAGTGAACTTGTGTCGATGGGCTGACGTGGACTCTGAAGCATTGAAGCCGACACCATTTGAGCTAATCTTCTGTACACCATTTGAGCTAATCTTCTGTACATATTACGGTTCAAGCAGAAACTTGGATCAGGAAAACTAATCTACGAGAGAAAGCAAGTTCGTCAATAATTCTACTTAATCTTCTGTACATATTACGCTTACAACCATAAATTATCCGATGACAAAAGTGCTTATTTCGTAGTAAATAATCATAGAAGGACGTGTCACAGACTCACAGGTGGACAGTGGAAAACATAGGATCCACTGGTGGCCAGAAACAGAGCCTGTTCGGCACACCGTAAACGATCGTGAATTATTTACTGCTGGCTGGTTTGGTGTGAGAGAAAAATACTATTCTTGCTGAAAATTTACGATCGTTTACGACCAAGCGAACAGGCTGTCTCAGGCACTAGCAGGCACGAAGCCAGCGGTGGGGCTAGGGGGGCTCTAGCCCCCCTACCCATTCTGCGCACATGAAGCCCCCTTAAGCCCTGTCTTAAAATTTTATGCATATATGTATTAGGTAGAAGGGGCTAAGGTTAAGAGAAGATAAAAAATCCTCTATTTTTTTGTTTCAGCCCCTCCTAAATTTTTTTCTGGCTTCGTCACTGGGCACTAGGAACGGTCCAGTGACTATACCTACGTCCGCTGTATAACGGATTCAATGAAAAATCGGTATCTGCTTAAATACGTTTGGTAGTTTCATGCATACATGTCGGCATAAAGTTATTTGCTTATTAGAACTCGCCCTTCCGAAACAAAAATGTAATTCATACATCAACATAGATGTCGGCACGCATGTATTTGCTTATTGGAAATGCGACGGTCCATTCTACGTAGTCAGGACTCGGGAATCATAAAGTTATTTGTTTGACGGAAATTAGGTTAACACAATTTCAAAATCCGTGGACTCCCAAAAACTCAGAAGCATGCAGATTCAGCATCCCAGCGGGCAAATGCGTCGTGTGGAAACCAGGCAGCGGCAATGCAAAAAGGAAATACATAGAGCCTCCTCAAACTTTCGCACAACGTAAATATAAATACGTTCCAAGCTTATTAGAATGTACGAACCACAGAAAGGTCCAGAAATTAAATAAATTATACAAGCCACGAGTTCAGCAAAAAGAAAAATGTTGCAGCAGGTTCTAATAGCAGCAGATTACATTGAAAATTTGATACAGCATATTTTATTGATTCGAATAGAGAATAGCTCGGGGGAACATAAGAGCCGAAACCGTCTGGCTCACAGTCAAGTGAAGTTGTGTCTTGTGGCGATGGGCTCTGTTGCAGTCTTACAAGCATTGAAGCCAACTCCATTTGAGCTGCACCACGGTTCATGCAGAAACTTGGATCAGAAACATCAATAATTCTACTTAATCTTTGTTCACATAGTATGCTTACAACCATAATTCCTAGTGAAGAATCATAGAAGTAAAGATGTGTCATAGACTCTCACGTGACAGATTATAAACAAGTGACTTATGTACAAATCAAACGAAGGAACCAACCATCGAGGCAGCACAGTACATGTTATATCGATATAGGACATAGGAGACTGGAAAACAGAGTATCGACTGGTGGCCAGAAACAGAGTCGGTGCAGCCAGTGACTGAAAAAAACTACGTCCGTTATGTAATGGATTCAATGATGGAAAATCAGTATGTGCTAAAACAGGTTTGGTAGTTTCATACATCAGCATAGATGTTCGCATAATGGAAATGCGACGGTGCTATACCAGATATGTCTCTCTCAGGAATCACAAAGTTATTTGTTTGACGGAAAGTGGGCTAACATATTTTCAAAATCTGTGCAGTCGAATGGCTGACACGCACGAGCAGCAACAGTGACACCATCGGCTAGGATAGGACAGAATAGGGTGGAGAGAGTACTTACATACACTGTACGCATGCAGATCCAAATTCGTATCTCCACAAGTCACATTATTATTGTCTCCCCCTGAAAATTCGGATAAAGCTAATAATTAATTGAGTAGAGACAAGCAAGTGCTGTATATATATAATATATGCCAAAATGGAGACAGAACTGTAACAAGAAACAAATAATGAGATATTAATTTGATCGGAACTACAAAATTCTCGTCGTACCTGATTAATAATATGATCTAAGCATACGAAACGTGGGATGGTTGGGATGGACGTTGCATGCGTCTCTCAGTGCAGTGAACGCAGCATCCCTCACCGTAGCAGGCGTGTTATGAGAGAACATCCGCCCTCTGAGTTCCCGAAGGGAAGGCAGGTACTCCAAGCCAATATTCCAACAGTAGTCACTGTAGTTACCTTTTAGGGCCTGCCAAGGGACATTAAGCTTAAGCACTTCAAGATTTGACATCACGCTAGAGGGTACAACTTTTCTGGAGTCATTGCTTTTTCTAGAGGCAATGGGCATAGCATCCTCTCTATTCCACATATGGAATGAAACGCTAGTGTCCTCCTCGTCGGGCTGCTCAAACAGGACCATTGCATTGGTCTCAAAGTACCTCAACTTCTGGAAGAAGCAGCCATCACCAGCGTTAATATTACTTGCAGTGGACTCTGTTAAGAGTCTGAGATAACAGAGCGCCGGCAACCTAGCAAGGAGTTTCAGATCCTGCTCATCCATAGTAGTCACCGACAGCTCCAAGTGGGCCAGGTTGGGAAGACGTGTGGGATTAATGCATGACGGCAATTTAGACAATCTAATTGCATGCCATCCCAAATAATGGAGAGGCCGTGGGAGCACAAAGCCTGCTGGTTCCCACATGGCTGTATCCGCAAACCAAGGTGAACCGTACACACCTATATACTGGAGCGTTTGCATATTGCTTAGAGACTCCACAAAATCTCTCTGCATGCTCTCGTCCGCCCCTTGAGTGCGGAACACGAGCACCCTCAGTTCTCGCAGGCTGGCAAGCTCCTTGAAAAATCTCTTGGGCTTATCACTGCAACCATTCATTATTCTTAGCTCCTCCAGGGAAACCAACTTCCCAATCCCATCAGGTACCTTTTCGTCAGCACATAGCCGGAGCAGCTCTGTTAGGCGCACAATGCTTGCTGGCAATGTTCCCTGCACGTCGAGTGTTTGCAGTAACTTTAGATTCTGTAGTTGTATGGGGAGCTCAGGGCAACCAGCGCAGAATCTTATCCTAAGGTACCTCAAGTGAAGTAAATCACCAAGATGCTGAAGGTGGCAACCTTTCTCAAAGCTGCAGTGTACTATGTCCAGCACGCGCAAAAGTTTGAATCTCAAAAACTGGTCCCGGCTATCAATAAAACACTTGAATGCGGTATATGACCTCACTTTTGGCATCCTAGTGACCATTGTTTCAGAATTAATGTGCTTGGCTATTCTGTTTTGGTTGGCTAACCGACGGACACTGCTTGGTGCAGGTGTTGCTTCAACATTATCACCAAATATAGCAATAAAGTTTTCATCAGATGAAAGCATACGCATCAGATCAAGAACCATATCATGAACACGACAGTATTCTACTCTGCCATTCCACTCATACTCCACTGGCTGGATCAAGCTTCTATTAATGAGATCATTGAAGTATCTTTCTCCAAGCTCAAATAATCTTGTTCCCTGTTTCCCATCAATAAATCCTTCAGCTATCCACTTCCATATCAAAGATTCCTTTTCGATAAAATAATCTTCTGGATATGTACTTAGATATAGTAAGCTTGTCCTCAGATGTGGAGGCAGATCATAGTAGCTAAATGAAAGTATTGTCATAGTATCGTCAGCTTCCCTGTTATCTCTAGTATGAAAACCAATAGAGTTGTAGACCATTGACCATTCGCATTCTGGTTTACCAGCCAACAAACTAGCCATTGTGATGATTGCTAATGGTATACCAGCACATTTCTTTAGAATTTTCTGAGAAATGTCATCTGAATGGTTATCAAGGAACTTTCGATCTGCTCTAGATAACCTTGTATAAAATAATTTCATGGAGTCATCATAGGAAAGTTGTTTCAGCTTGTAAACCTCACCAGATGCTTCGGCAACATCAACATTTCGAGTAGTTGTGATTACTTTACTTCCATGATTATTCTCAACAAGTGCTAGTTCGATTGCTTCCCAGGTGCGTACCATCCATACATCATCAATAACAATAAAATACCTATCCACACCAAAGTGGAAGAACCATTGGTTAAAAAAGTTTGGAGCTTCTGCAGAAGCAAGAAATTTGCTAAGATTAAAGAAAGTCAGCATGACACATAAAACACAAGGTCGCGTTAGTAAAAATAAAACACATGACGGAAGTTACGTTGGTTAATGGTCAAAGATAATTTCCTTTGCGGTTCTAGTATTTTCCTTTGAATTTGTTTAGCACCCAAGGTAATTCGGGATTCTAGTAGTGATATTTATAGAAACTACATACCAAGTGGCGTATTTGAAGAAAACTTCCTATTTAAGGACACTTTACTACACAGAACTTACTCATGTATGGCCATGTTGCAAACATAGGCAACCCTAAAACGTTGTTTTTCCTATAATTTATAGTTTCAGAAGGAACACATTTTCAAAATCTAAGCTCGTAAAAATGTTTATGAATTTACTTAATTAAACTATGATGCTTAGAAGTGCTAATTGCATTGTCCTTTTTTATAGCTAGTGAAGTAGTCTAAAAGCTGCATACGTAAAAAAAGAGCACTCAGGGCATGGAGTGGAGAAAATCAATCTCAAGTAGTCTCGCATAAATGATGTGGAGATAGCATTTTTAGGATAACATACGACATAGTGTAGCATCGACTAACTGAGGAGCAATATCTTAAAAGCACAGGCTAAACACAATTTACAATTGGATGTCTGTGTTACCTCTTTTTCTTCAGGAATTCTCGGAGTTGGTGAATGAGGAGCTCAACGCCTCTCTCAGTGTTGTGAATGTCCTTATGGTTTTCACTGTCAAGATGAAAGAGAATATCCTTGAAAACTTTTACCAAGTCATGATCCCGACCGATTGAAACGAATGCCCCGCAGTCGTACTGCGACTTAAGCTTGTCATACACGGCTTTGGCAAGAGTGGTTTTACCCAATCCTCCAACTCCCACAACTGAAACCTTCTTCATCTTCTTATCGGAGACAACAAGATCTGGTTGGGATGTATTCAGCAAGGATATGAGCTCGTCGCTTGACTTGTCGACGCCAATAAGTTGTGTCACTTCTTTGTACATAGCTTTAAGGCGAGGATCAATAGTTGACGATGCTGCGAGTGGCTTGCACATAATCTCATCAAGTTTGTACCTCTGACGATTGTTGGCCACCACCTCGAGACGCTTTGTTATGTCCTTGATCTTTGCTGCAATATCACGGCGAGCCTTGGCCTTGCTGAACAGCTCACGCAGCTTCGTCATGGAAAGTTTGAGGCTGCTGGAGTCGGAGTTGTTCTTTCCACCGTCGACGCGAACGAGGAAGGTGTCGAGGACATCCTCCATGTCGTAGGATGCCTCCCTGACCTCGCGCGCCCACAACTTGACCTGCTCGTCGAGCTGGTCCCATGGCACATCAGAGACCTTGTGGAGGAAAGGGTAGATGCTGTCCAGCTCGCGGGAGAGCGACTCCACCTGCTTCCTCACACCCTTCTGGAGCTTGTACTCACCATGGAGCAGCTGAAGAAGCTTGGGGCCGAGGCTTCCCAGCGCCCCCGTCACCACACTCATGCTTCTTGATCTGTTGGTTGGTTCAGACCTTTGCGTAGCGATTTCGTAGTGCTACTGCAGTGGTGGCAAGGCTCTAGAGCCAGGCATGCTTCCTGGTGGCTGGGCGTAGAGAGCTCACACCTTCGCCGATCCACTCTCTAGACCAACCTTTGCTCACACTACCGAGTTAAAACTCATTGGCATCTGAGAGGCTGAGACTGCAGGTGTCTTTAGAGATGGCACTGATGAGTGATGAGCACAACATATGCTGCTCCGCCGTGAGTGGGGGCCGACGACTTGACTTGCTGGCCTGCGCGGACCTCTGCCCCTGTCCTCTATTATTGCCTTCAGTTTAGATCTGAGTGCAGGGGCATGCTGGGCCATGGCAAACTAGTATGTGCGTTTATACGCTTTTCTCAAGCTGATCCATCGCAGTGGATCTCGTTCACAGGAAAGCCAGTGCTGGGTGGCCCCTCCTAAATTTTAGTCGATGTCTCATCGAATGTTTGGACACATGCATAGAGTATTAAATATAGATTAATTATGAAATTAATTGCATAGTTTGCGACTAATTTGCGAGATGAATCTCTTAAGCCTAATTAGTCCATGATTTGATAATGTGATGCTACAGTAAACATGTGCTGATGACGGATTACTTAGGCTTAAAAAATCGTCTCATAGAGTACTGACGGATTATATAATTTGTTTTTTTATTAGTATCCGAACACCCCATGCAACATCCTCCCGACACACCTCCTAAATTTTAGTCACCGGATCCAAACACCACCTAAGTCGGATAGAACACTGTTTAGGAGGAGACTTCACCATCAGACTGAATAAATTCAGTCCTGTGAATGCTCATCACACATTCACATCGAAGTTTCTATCATCGTCAGCACTATGCCAACAATATTAAGCCCTGCACTGCAACTTGTGTTCCGCAGCATTTATATACTTGAATGAGCAGCCACTGCGCGCTGTCAGTAACTTTTTTAGTATGCACTTTCTCCAGCTGAAAGAAGTGCAGGTCTCATATTTTGATACGTGAAACAATTTCAAGTTTAACCAAATATATAAAAATACTATTTTTTATACCAAATAAGCGTCATTAGCTTAACCATGTCACCCAATACTCATCCGTAAACAGATTGCTCTAGCCTGGGTCGCACCCGCGCCTGGCTCATGGCCGACGGACCGTGCCCGCGTCCCGCGCCAGCATGTAGTGGCCGCGGCCGGATCTGTGACTCATCACACACACATGGGCACAACTCCACCATGTGTTCACAAGCCTGAAACGTCTTACCGTAGGGGGGGGGGGGGGGGGGGGGGAAGCAGGGTTGATAGCCTGCTATTGCTAGCAACTACGGCAACGAAGGGTTGCTCACCTGCACCAGACTACTAACACAAGGACGCCGCATGTGCTGTGGTGCCTACGCCGCATCCATGCCGCCACCCACCAGGTCCTCGACACCCACCTGCAGGTTCGCGCCGCCCGTCCCACCGCAGAACCAGATGGTCGCCGCACCGCCTGCCGCGGAGTCGGCAGCGGCCCGCGCCCTCGGCGGCGGCCAGCTGCGCGCTTTTCTTTTCGGTAAAACTATACCGTACTCGAGTGTTTCTCGAGCGGTGAGCACTCGATTTTCTACGGTACGATCCAGAACCGATCCAGCACGGACAACCGCCCACGCCTGTGCACGACGCGTGCTCCGGAGTCCCACGCGCGTCGCCCAGAGGTGCATGGTCTGGTCCGCCTCTACACCGACCTGTTGCAGGTGCATGCATGGCGTGCTATGGTGTGGTAGACTAGACCAGGGTCACCCGTTGCCATCAATCACCTCGCCCGCTGCATGAACCTATGCATGCATAACTATTTGTAGCGGATTACATCTATTTGGACCATACTTTGCTATTTTTGTTGGGGTGTAAATTTTGTATTCAATTGGTGTAAATTAATTGTTCATAAATGAGAATGGTAAGAATTCCTTGAACAGTTATCTAATCATTTTTTGGCCTTTTTTATTTTTTGTATGTTTTAATTGGTTTCCCTTTAAAAATTTTCCAATTTAACTTCCATAGAAATAATCCCGCTATTTCTTTGTTTGTTTAATATTTTTATATTATTTAGACAATTATTTTGATCCATTTAATCTAGATGCAATGATGATGAGAATCGAGTGTTGGATGGATTAAAAACACTTTGATTTTTTGTTCCGCTGTCAATCGGTGTTTTATGTGCCACCAGCACTCGGGTGTCACACGCACCTAGATCACCCGAGCGGTGGGTAGACATTCCCTTTCTTTTCGCCTTTGTGTCTGCTGCGTGGGCCAGTCCTTTTCCAGAAGCGCGCGAGTTCTATTTTTCGGCCGCGCATGCAGCACCCCTGACGGTGCCTGACCCTCTCCCTTCGGTATATAGCGAACGCAGGGGAACATCCAGCGCTTCTGACGGAAGGTTGAGGACCGAAGGGGAGTACTAATTGAATAACAAAAGTTATCTAATTGAATAAATAACAAAAGTTATATTTCTAAAAAAACTATGACTTACAATTTGGAATAAATGGACGGAGTATCATTCATGATAAAAAGGTGGTTTGACTAAGAAAAGAGTCGACTGAAGTCAGTCAGCCAACATAAGTCCAGGAAACACCGATTGAAGGAGACACCATGTGGAAATTGAGATCACGTTGCTGTACCTCCAGTTTGATATATGTGTATATATTTGTATTCTCACTGGTAGAGAAACGAGCTGTACTCCCGGTTCTTAACCCCCTTCAGTCCCGATTTTAGAACCGGGAGCACGAATCCAGGACTAAAGGGCCCCTCCTTTATTCCGGTTTCGCGCCCACCTTTAGTCCTGGTTGGTAATACCAACCGGTACTAAAGAAGTCTCTGGCCTGGCCACGTGGGCCATCCCTTTATTCCCGGTTGGTATTACCAACCGGGACTAAAGGTTTTTTTTTTGTTTCTATTTTCAATTGATGATTCGTTTTGGTTTTCGAATAGGTTTTCAAATACGCATTCTACGCTGCTAATAATATACGTATTCTACATGTTTATAATGTTCGAACATTTTGTACAAACTAAAGTATGAAACTAATGTATATATTAATTACATGCATATACATATATTGTATGTTATTTTATGTACATATAATATATATATATATATATATATATATATATATATATATATTACAAATAAAGCTTGCATTGTATATTCTATTATATCCTTGGGATAACAAATTCACTTCATCTGGTTTGGCTTCCATGTTTCGTTCACGTCATTGTAGAACTTGCCGGCGGGGTTTAGGACTTGGTCATTAAGAAATCCTTCTATGGTCTCTTGAATTGTTTTCAGTTGGTCACGTCGTATGACTTTTTCCTTCAACCATAGAGTCTTCAATAAAAGTTAAAGAAAAAGTATTAATATATATATATATATATATATATATATATATATATATATATATATATATATATATATATATGTGTGTGTGTGTGTGTGTGTTGGTCACGTGATTACTTATATATATATGAGCAATAAAAGAAATTGTAAATATATGAATATATTTATATAACGTACTTTGAGGTTCTCTTGAGAGTTCTTTTTGAGTACGCTATGATGAACCCACAAACATAGTATCCGCAGTAGTTGTTCCCCTGTTCTTGCCTCATAACCCACTTTTACGAGAAAAAAGATCCGGTGAATTGAAAGCATACATGGTGTTAATTGAATTATATATATATAAATGTAGCTCGTACTTACTTTGTGTGCGATTACATCCAGTGGCGCTTTGCAATGTTTCATGTGGTGTTCCTCAATGAAACTTTCCAAACACTGTGTCCAATAAAATAAAAAATTAATTTGGCCTTTAATAATTGTTGCAGTTAAGAGATCGGGGTATATATAGTTGCTAGAGAGACCAAATTACCCTTGGATAATATCTATCATGTCTTGGTACTCTGTTTGCTCTTTTCTTAACGAGTCTAAGATGCTCAACCGACTATTGGCCATATCGATGACCATCAATATCCAGTGATTGCTGCATATGTTTTTATATACAAATATGATCGACATTAACTAGAGTCAACATATGTATATATGGGAGATAGCTTAGCTAGTAAGCAAATAATTGAACAAATGTCCATATGATCGACATTAATTATTTAACACTCACCTGAAGTTGTAGGGGAATAGTGTGTCCTTGTTTTGTTGGTTCACTAAGAACCTCATGAGATTTTTCTCGAGTTTAGCTTTCCATCTAGGCGGGGGATCAGGGTGTTTGAATACGACATTTGGATCAACGAAACCAATATCATTATCATGTCTCTTTCTAAGTTCTGTCATCTCATATCTGCATATATAAAAATATAGTGTGAGGATATATAATTTATATATATACATGTAGCTTTATATATATACACTTTAATAGTAGAAAATAATCACACTTACAGACAATAGCAGCTAATGAGACTTTTATCGAGAGAGTCCAGTTGGCATAGTTGGTGTAATTCTCCAAACTCGACATATATAACGTCATCGCCATGGAAGTAATGTTGGTTTCTAATTCTGACAGAAACAAAGTTCTCTCCCCATTTACACACCGCCATGTACCACTTGTTTAGCAGGTACATTTGCGTACCCAGTTCACCTAAGGCCTCAGGGTTGTATAGACTCTTTCCATGTTCAAATTTCTTCAAAGGATCCACTTTCGGAGCAGATGGTCCTTCAGCGAGCACTTGGGCAAGGTCCAAACCAGTATCCTCGTAAAACCGAACCAGTTCCTCAAAATCAACGTCCGGTAAGTCTAAGTTTGAACCATATTCATTACGAATGACAAGAGGGGGAACTGATTGTTGCGATTGTTGTCCGAGTTGTGCAACACCTTTCCCTGCTCTAGTCTTTTTCTGCGCCGCCTCAAATGACTTGGTGAGAGAGCGATCGTAGTCTGATTTTGGTAGGGTCTTTTGAGATTCCCGCTTTTTCTGGTTCACCTTCTTTCTTAGAAGATCTAGAGGTAGGTACAAGTACGGTTTCTCTGGGTTCTCCCTCGCTTCTCGTTGCTTTCTTACTTTTTTGAAGAAACTTTTCATATCTTTTTGTACTGCATCCTTTAATTCCTTTTCACTTTTCTCGTAAGACAGTTTTTGAAGAATAACTAGATTAGAGGAGGCTTTCTTCTTTGCCAGCTGGTGGGCCAACTGCTTCGTTTGCGGGGAGGACCTCTTAGGAGCTGGCTGCTTCTTGATCATCAAGGGAGGCGTTGGAGACCTCCTTGGAGGTGGAGGCGTTGGAGACCTCCTTGGAGGTGGCGGCGGTACATAGTCATTGCCCGGAGCACTATGATGATTTGGAGAATGAATAATTGGACTTAGGTTGACGGAGGCCCTGCTGTGTGAGTACAAAAAAGAATAATTAGGTATAACAAATTGTTATTATTAATCATGCATGTCAATAGATAATTAGTGAAAAAATTGTTTCGTCACTTTTGTCCGCACCTATTGTCTGGCAGTTGAGGAAGCGGCGGTGGACTAGAGACCCCGGGAATAATGATGTAGCGTTTGCGCCATAGTATGAATGTCTTCTCTGCTTCTCCTAGAGTCTTCTCCCCATCACCTCCTGGAATGTCAAGAACCAGATCACTAAAATCTTTGTTAACTCTATCAACTGAGACGCTAACATATCCAGGTGGTATTATTGCCCCATGAATTCTTGGTGTCTTGGTAGGATCTGGAGGAGAAAAAACACCGAGAGCCACCATGGTTGTGGCATTCTCTTTTGGAATATGTAGCTCACATGATGTAAACGGTGCAGTGATGTCATCCACGGGGAAATGAAGCATTGCGTCATCTTGATTTGGCAACTCCGTGGAAGCGCAGTTGCTTTTCAACTGATCAGGGGGCTAATATTAATGTTGATTCCTGGATCTGATGCCTGCCTTTGGGCACTTATTACTATTTGCACTTGCTTTTTGATTTCGTCCTGCATTCTAGCTTGCATGTCTTTTTCGCGCTCCTGTGCTTGAAGCAACGCCTCCCGTGACTCACGAACTAGTTCCTCCAACCTGCTGATCCGCGCTGCTTCCTCATCCTTCCTTCTTTGCCGGCTTCTGTAGGTATCTCTGTCGTTAGGGAAACCATGCTCCTAAGGAATGTTCCGTCCTAAACCTCTCGTTCGGCCATTGTGTTCAGCAGTCCCGATGGCATACGTCAGTTCATCCTTCTCTCTATTGGGCCTGAACGCACCAATAGCTTTAGCTTTATAGAGCATAAGAAAATCTTTGTGTTACTCTTTCGAGTTTTGGGCCATGAACCAGCTTCCCGGTCTCTAGGTCCAGTCTTCCCCCATGAGCGAAAAACCAATGCATGCACTCGTGACCACACTGGGACCACCGCGCTTGTCACTAGTATAGGCGTTCATATCATCCTTGCTGGTCCTCTATTTGGATCCCAGCCATGAGAGGATATATAGGATGAGCGAGAAGGACGTGCTGGGAGCAAAACTCAAGAGATGAGGCAGAGTAGGCATAATTATATATTGAACACCGAAGGACCGAAAACGGCGACAAGAGGGGTGAATGGGAGCCGTAAAATTTCTTTCGAATTATTTGGCCGCTATTCCAAAATCACCACCAAACACTCAAAGCAACAAACGTAATGTCCACGACCCAAACAAGTGGGTGGATGTTCACTAGGAACACAGCGGGACACCATGGAGAAACTAGAACGCAAAGCGGAGATCCAAAAAGTGAGAACTCAACTTCTATTGAGAAGAAGCTAGTTCTCGATTCAAAGTACCCAAGTCAACTAGTGACTAGAGTACTAAGAAAGCTTCCTTGGACCTATGGAAAACCAATGCAAAAAGCGAAACTCAAAACGGAGCTCAAACGTGAGGGAAATGGACAAAACAGCAAAGCTCCAGGGTACTTGAATCGCCCCGATCTATGAACTCACGAGGATTCAGACAAATTCCTTCGGTGGAAGTGTTCAAGTGATGTCCTAGTTCATCTCAAGGGGAGGGGAAGACCTAAGGAGAAGAAATGGAATGCCAAGAGGTGAGGTCTGTTTGGGGCAGCCCTCCCTTATTTAACGAGGCTATTACATAGTCCCAAATTGGTCTTGGATATTTAAAGCGAACCACCTAACCCTAGAGGCATTATGGTCCACTCAGAGATCGTTGATCCGACGGCCACGCGCCTTTCAGGACTTAGCTTCGCCTCGATGCAAGCCTTGCGATGATGCCACATGCCATTATGTTCCTCCTCGGAACCTCCGCCCCGGTTTTGACACCCGAAAACCGTCCACCGGTGGTTTTACGGCCCTAACCACGAAACCCACTCGCGAGTAGCATACTCCATACGCGTCCCCTGCATCTCGACACATGTCACTGTCATCCTCGACTGCCCGGGCGCCAAGTCTTCCAGCGCCTCCGCTCGACTTGCTCGACCGTCGTCTTGACTCGGTCTACACGGTAACTCCTCCATGTACACATGCACTTATCGATGTCCCCAGGTGTCAGCCACCGCGGCTGGTCACCCGACCTCTCTGGTCCCTCGGTCCAAGCCTAGCATTACCTATCGGCACGGACTCGCCCGACCTTCACCTTCACCGTTGACCACCGCCTCCGAGCTCCACACCTGCGCACCATAAGCTAAAAGACATGTTGCACAACACAACTCACGCCACGGTTAGTTCATATACTCAACCGAAACGCTACACACGTTGATAATTACTCATCATAAACTCGAACCACAAGGACACATATGAACCTTGTATTCGCAAACACAAGGGTCATAGAGATCCTTAGATAAGTCCGAGCTAGTAAAAGTAGTACTGGGACTTGACCACCATTGCGCCATGGATATGCTGAGTATCCATGCGGGCCATATTTGAGCCCTGGCAGAACTAGTTTGCATCCGTGCAAGGTCTTAAGTTCCACGCCCGCCATTGAGGTGTACATTTAAAAAACAGATAAGATCAAATTCAATGTACTCTATGCCACTACGTAGACAAAGCAATGAGTTTTAGCATATATTTCTCCAGCCTCTCGGAAGTCTCATTTATATATCCGAAAGAAGTGAAAGAAGTAAAAGAAGACATTACGCAGCTGTTAACAATTTTGTACTTAACCAAAACTTTTTTTCACACAAAGTTTATTAATATATGCTTAGTAGATCATCTTTTTCCGGATCTTAAAAAAACAATAATGTCCTGACATTTATTATCACCTTTTTATGCAGATCGACCGTCTGGATCTGGCACCCCAAGTGGCCACTCTCCGTATGTATCCTATACTGGTATAAGTTGCTCGGTCAGTTATCAATGCAAGCACTAATGTAAGATTAGTGACGCGTGTAAATGGAATGCGGCACTGTACTACAAGAAATATAGCCATCTATGACAATGCATTTATGTCATAGAAACAGGAAATTATATCATATTATACAATTTGCATCTAATGGAGTGCGGCTTCTTTAGGGTTTAAGAAGATACGTCTTAAGCTGTCGGTCACTGGCAGGTACCACATTACCCAGGCATGAATTCTTCTCTGCTTTGCATCGTTGCCTAATGGAGTGTCCTCTGGAGGTTGAGATTCTTGTACCACCTTTTTATACCCTTCTTATTCCACTTTTTCCCCATGGAGGGTTCGTCCCCACCGTAAAGTTCATTGTTCTTGTACCGGCTGGCCCCACACCGGGGACATTTATCCAGTGACTTGAACGTTTCGACATGAAAAAGGATACAGTGGTTGGGGCATGCATGGATTTTTTCAACCCCCATTGTCAATGGACTTATGACCTTCTTCGCTTGGTATGTGTTGGCGGGAACTAAGTTTGGTTCTGGCAGCACCCATGACAGGAGACGCAATAGATCATTGAAACTACAGTCTGACCAGCCGTACTTAGCCTTCAAGATGAGTAGCTCAAGCATAAAACATAGCAATGTCTAGTGTGTCGGACAACCCTTTTCAACACCATACATAACCTCATTCGATGCTTTTTTCACCCTTTCAAAATTTTCTATACCTTTCGGGCTCTTTATTAAAATCTCTGGTCGAAGGGCTCGAATCATGTCCTCCAAATCATCTTCATCTCCGATATGTGCTCCGCCATCATTATTGGCACCACCTTCGTCGTTACCATCCCAATCACCAGCGTCACCACCTTGTTCATTGCCAAACTCGGGATCCATTCGTGCATCAAGCTCTGCTGAATATTGGGACAGGGATTCTAGGGTTTCATCGTTGTATTCCCCCTCATCCTCATCGTTAACAATAACCATTTCACCATGATGAATCCACACTGTGTAGTCCTCAACAAATCCTTGCATAATCAAATGTGATCTGATGATAGTCATATTTGTCCATGACATATGGTTCTTGCAATATTTACAGGGACAAATAATTGTATCCTTATTCTCTGTCAACGTCGTTGCATGCTTCTTTGCGGCTTCAATAAATTTATCCACCTCTTCACAGAAACTTGCCTTGAACCTTAATGAACCATACATCCAAGAGTTCCTGTACTCCATCTTTTACAACAACAACAAAATAAACATTAAAGGACTACTTATTTAGATATATATAAAAATGAATCAAATTAATAATTACTTGAGAATAATTGTATATACTTCAGATATATATGAATATAAATCAAATATAATTACATGAAGCATACAAACACACCATGGTAGAGAAAAATAATTAATGGCCTATTTATCCATAAATAATTAAAATACATATTTGTTGATTACAATAAACAATTTCAAAGACAACAATTAGCAACAATTTTATTTTACCCAATATCTTTCATGCAAACCCTAGTCCAATTTCATCAAACATAAATTTACAAAAATGAAATTAATAAAAAAACAAACCCTAGATCTAGATCTAGATCTACATGCACATGAAATATTCATAAAACTAACTAATTGTTCACTAAAATCAAGAAACATGGACCAAATAAGGGTATGATCTTGTTCCCCTACCTAATTTACCCTAGTGCATTAAAAACTTGGGTCTAATTTACTTCATAAGTAGCTCAAGCACCATAGAAGAGAGAGAAAAGCAAAACTCTAATTACTCACTAACCAACCATTAAAACTTCAAAAAAAGTGTGGAATAGCATTTTCTTACCTTCTACAACCTCTCCACCAAAGGATTTGAGACCAAAACCTTCCCCCCTTAGTAGAACAATTTTCTAGGAGGTGCCCAAGGCCTCCCAAACCTTTTTTCTCGGGTAAGAGTGAGTGACCTGAGGAGGAAGAAGGGGGCTACAGCCTTTTGTACGTGCATTTGTAGAGGCGGCTGGTGATTGAGTTGCCCCTACAAATCGCAACACCGGGGGCGGCTGGTGAGTGAGCCGCACCTACAAATCGACACATTTGTAGGGGCGGCTCGTATCACCAGCCGCCCCTACTATGACATTTGTAGGGGCGGCTGGTCTCGTGGGTCCCGAGCACGCCCACTGTAGGGGCGCCTCCATCCCCAGCTGCCCCTAGAAAAAAATTAAGCCATTGCTACAAACCTTTTCTGTAGTAGTGCTTAGTGTTTTACTGATGAAACAAATGGACAGGAGTTTGACCGTGACAAGGTGGAAGTTGGACCGTTAGTTGGGGTACTGTTTAAAGGTATTTGGGTGGTAGATCGGACTTTCTCTAGAATCTCTAGAAAAAAGAATAGCTCTACCCTTTAGTTAATGATAGTAAGAGACTATTAAATAAAAAAGAAAATACTTACTACTAATTAGATTAGAACCTAATTAAAATCGGATGATTAATATATACATCCTAATGAGGAGTAATACTAAAAAAAAGAACTCTATTTCAGAATTATGAAACAGAATATCCTGTTTTATTATTTACTCTTTCTTTTTTTCTTTCGATTTTTTCTATTTTATTTAAAGTGGATCGACTGTCGCATTCCCTGTGGTTAAAGATCCACCCTTTTTGTTTTTGCCTTTGTTTTTAGATATCATTCATAGCGTTTGTTGGAAGTGGCTACATTTTGTGGCTGTGGTCCTTGGTCTAGGCTTTCTAACATGAAGGTTCAGGAGTGGAACTTGTATTTCGAGCAATCCTTGATGGCGAGTGCGAGGGCTCAACCCTTGAGGCCAGCCCTAAGGATCTAATCAAAGGCGGTAGCAAGACTGGCTAAGGCAAGGTTGAATATGCGAAGGCTTTCGAGTTTGGTCCTTCGCTCACCTTTGAGGCGGATGTGAAGAAGTATGCTGAGCTTGGATGGTTTGCCGAAGGCTGGGCTACAGCTCCGAAGGATGAGTCTGTGCCTACGTGACTTCTTTATTGTGGTCCTGCGCATGACATGGGTAAGGTTTGTGAAGGATGTGCTGGAGGCCTTCTCTGTGCAACTGCATCAGTTGACTCCAAATGGGATTTTGGCTTTGGCAAAGTTCTATTGGGCAAGCCGCACCTTCAATGTCGGATGCTGATATTGACTGCTTTTGCGCGCATTATGAGCTTCAGCGTCAGCTGGACGCTGAAGCGGATCACGGTCAAAGGCCTGACGAAGGAGGAGCAGTTTTCCATTTGTACCTTTTATGCCCAAGCAAACTTTCAAAGGGCCAGGAAAAGGTATTTGATTGCTTATGCTCAGCGTAATCGCTGGAGCAACGATTGGTACCGCTACTGGTTCTATGTCAGGACTCCAAGATTTACCATTAAGGAAGAGAATGGTGAAGATGCCTATCCATTAAGGAAGAGAATGGTGAAGATGCCTATCGGTTCCCTTCTGCATCGAAGATGGAGGAGATGAACCCTCGACTCGGGTTGCGGCCGAGGAGACCGATAGAAGGGAGGCTTGCGATATGGCCTTCGAGAATCCAGCAGACTGTCCCCCATGACGGAGGTTCTTGACATTCTAAACGGCGACAAAGAGTTGGCAGCAGCCCAAAAAACAAATGCTCAATAGACTCGAGATCAAAAGATGAGACCCCAAATGAATGTACGTAGATGATGGGTTTTCTTTTGCTGACATGCTTTCCACCACATATTTTCCAAGAAAGTACTATTTCCATCCAGTTTAAACTATATATGGGATATGCTCTGTGTTTCCAGTTATGTAATTGAGACTGAGCAAACCCTTTTTATTTAAGTTGTGACTTAGGAATAACCACTCTGACACCCGGAAAAACAGTACTTGTAAGTTTTCAGCTTGACTCCTTCTCCAGTCCACTTCAATTTCTCTTGTGTGTTATATAGAAGATCTGTAGATGATTAGCAGCATCCTACTTATTATATAGTGAGTATATATCGGTCGCACATCTTTTTTTTTTTGAGCAATGAGTATATATCGCACGTACCCATTGGCCTGCTGTTCTCGCCACGGGGGCCGACGTGGCCCATGGGCCAGCAATCACATTTGTTACTGAACTGTAGGCCCACGGGATGAAGACCCATACCAACGGAACGGCTGTTATCCACCTCCGTGTCTCGTCTCCGCGGCTAATTAATCTGCGGCGCGGCTCTGGTAGGCTCTGGATCGTGCCGTGTCTAGACTCTAGAGACCTTGTGTATAAAAAATTTAGTCCACTCTATTTTCGCCTATGCGGTTGCACTATTTTTAACCACCGTGTCTAGAGGTTTAAGCCATATCGGAGAAATTACCATTTCTAAATAAAAATGATATGTTTTCGACCTCTACCGGGTCTGCCAGCTCCATGGCCAGCTCCATGGCTCCATGACAGAAAGTGTTATATCAATATAGGACATAGGAGACTGGAAAACAGAGTATCGACTGGTGGCCAGAAACAGAGTCGGTGCAGCCAGTGACTGAAAAAAACTACGTCCGTTATGTAATGGATTCAATGATGGAAAATCAGTATGTGCTAAAACAGGTTTGGTAGTTTCATACATCAGCATAGATGTTCGCATAATGGAAATGCGACGGAAAGTGGGCTAACACATTTCCAAAATCTGTGCAGTCGAATGGCTGACACGCACGAGCAGCAACAGTGACACCATCGGCTAGGATAGGACAGAACAGGTTGGAGAGAGTACTTACATACACTATACGCATGCAGATCCAAATTCGTATCTCCTCAAGACATATTATTATTGTCTCCCCCTAAAAATTCGGATAAAGCTAATAATTAATTGAGTAGAGACAAGCAAGTACATACATACACATACGTGTATATATATATATACACACGGTAAGGCTATTCTGCAACTGGCCATAGAATAAGTTATTATGTAGCCACCTCCATTTACGATAATTTTATATACTAATTTACGATAAAGTGAATACATATTTACAATAATTGTGTTACTATAACACAGGAGCCTATTTACCATAACGTTATAATAAATCACACAGTAAGGAGTTACTATAATCACATGAATTAGCATAGTAATTATCGTAACTCAAAGTGATCACATAATAAGTTATTTTATAGCCAGCTGCAGAACAGTATATATATATATATATATATATATATATATATATTCACACACACACACACAAAAATGGAGACAGAACTGTAACAAGATAGAAACAAGTAAGGAGATATTAACTTGATCGGAACTACAAAATTCTCGTCGTACCTGATTAGTTTGATCCATACATACGAAACGTGGGATGGTTGGGATGGACGTTGCATGCGTCTCTCAGTGCAGCCAACGCAGCATCGCTCTCCGCAATAGGCACGTCTCCACAGAAGATACATCCTCCGAGTTTTCGAAGGGAAGGTAGGTACTCCAAGCCAATATTCCCACAATAGTCACCGTAGTTATCTTTTAGGGCCCACAAATGGACATCAAAATCAAGCACTTCCAGATTTGGCATCACGCCAGAGGGTAAAACTTTTCTGGAGTCATTGCTTTTTGTAGAGGCAAAGGGCGTAGCATCCTCTCCATTCCACATATGCAATGAAACACTAGTGTCCTCCTCGTTGGCCTGCTCAAACTGCACCATTGCATAGGTAACGAAGTGCGTCAACTTGTGGAAGAAGCTGCGATCCCTAGAGTTAATATTGCTTGCTGTTACCGTGGACTCTATTGTCAGGTTGAGATAACGGAGCGCCGGTAACCTAGCTAGGAGTTTCAGATCCTGCTCATCCATAGTAATCACAAACAGCTCCAAGTGGGCCAGGTTGGGAAGACGTGTGGGATTAATGCATGACGGCAATTTGGACAATCTTGTTTAAAAACAGTAGTGATCGAGAGAAAGAATGAATCGAACCATACTTTTCCATTGATCGATCTCACAATTTATACAGGTTGAAGCGACGCCACGGGAGTTGTCAGACGCCCGTTCGGGGACGCGGATACGCGGCTTCCCAACGGGTAGCGCTCCCGGTGATGTCGGTTCCGAAAGATGGAGTAGTCCGTACGAAACTACAGTGATTACAGGGAGAGATTACACTGATGGTTGGATTTAGATCTAAGGCTAAGGTTGATCCATGTCACTAATCTGGTTGGATGGGATCTCTGTAATCCTATTGGTTCTTCTTCTTGATGAACGGATTGCTTCGTAACACTCCCCCTGATCGCATCCAGTCTTGAGATCAAATAATATCTTCAGGGCCTCTAAAAACCTTGTAGGAAAAATATGAGGTGCTATATTGTTGATATGTCATTAAACTCCTCAAAAACCCAGTGGGGAAAAATCAGGAGAAATGATATGACATATTTTTAGATTATTGTCCATTGTAAACTTATACGGAAAAAAAAACTTTATAGGAAAAATCCATAATTTAGTTTAGAACAATATAATGGTCTATGGGCAATGTCCTCCTCCAAAACCACGTGGGAAAATATGAGGAAGAGAATGCCTTTGATATTCCCCTTAAAAACCTCTTGTGAGAAAATAGGAAACATGACATATTATATATTAGATATTGCCTCATTAAAAACCTTTTATGAGAAAGTTTTTTGTAAAAACTCATAATAGGAAAAGAGTGCAATATAATATTTAACACAAATGATTATTTTCAGAGATTATCTCCCCCTGAAACTTGCAAGTCTTTAAGTCGTCGCATACCAATACTATGAACAAAATTTTGGAACATGGGACCTAGTAATGACTTAGTGAATAAATCTGCAAGATTATCACAAGACTTTGTTTGCAAGATTTTTATTTCTCCATTCTTTTGTAATTCATGAGGATAAAATAATTTGGGAGAAATATGTTTAGTTATATTGCTTTTGATATAACCTGTTTCCATTTGTGTAATACAAGCAGCATTATCTTCATAGATAATTGTGGGTGATTCAATGGGACCAATCCCACTAGATTGCTGTATGTGATTAATCATTCTGTGGAGCCATACACACTCCCGTGATGCTTCATATCGTGCAACAATTTCACAATGATTTGTGGAAGTTGTTACTAAAGTCTGTTTAGATGACTTCCATGATATAGCTGTTCCTCCATATAGGAATACAAAGCCTGTCTGGGATAGGCCATTATAGGGATCAGATAAATAGCCAGCATCAGTGTATCCAATTACAGTTGAATCTTGGTTTCTTTGGAAAAATAATCCAAGATCTTTGGTGCCATTGAGATATCGCAAGATTTGTTTGGCTCCCGTCCAATGACGTTTAGTTGGAGTAGCACTATATCTAGCCAGTAAATTTACTGCAAATGCAATGTCAGGTCTAGTTTGATTTGCAAGATACATTAGTGCTCCAATGACACTGAGATATGGGACCTCGGGCCCCAGTACCTCTTCATCTTTGTTCTTTGGTCTAAATGGATCTTTCTCCATGTCTAGAGTCCGAATAACCATGGGAGTTTTGGATGGATATGATTTATGCATATTAAATTTCTCTAGTGTTTTCTGGATATAGGCAGATTGATGCACTAATATTCCTGAGTGAAGGTGCTCGATTTGTAAACCCAAGCAAAATTTAGTTTGACCTAAATCCTTCATCTCAAATTCCGTCTTTAAGAGATTGCGTGCTTCATTGATATCATGTGGGTTGCCAATGATATTTAAATCATCCACATATACGGATATAATACAGAACCCTGTTTGGGATTTCTTTATGAAGACACATGGACAATCATCGTTATTGGTGTATCCCTTTTGTAATAGGAATTCACTCAGTCGGTTGTACCACATCCGTCCTGACTGTTTTAAGCCATATAGTGACTTATTAAGTTTCACACAATATGTGGCGCGACTTGCTTTAGGATTTGGAATAGGAATTCCATCGGGAACCTTCATGTAAATGTCCGAATCAAGTGACCCATATAAATATGCTGTCACTACATCCATCAACTGCATAGATAGATGATTTTGAACTGCCAATGCTATTAAATATCGGAAAGTTATTCCACTCATAACTGGAGAGTATGTTTCATTGAAATCAATGCCAGGTCTCTGCGTGAACCCTTGTGCTACAAGTCTCGCTTTGTATCTCACCACCTCATTATTTTCATTCCGTTTTCGGACGAAAACCCATTTAAATCCCACAGGGAAGATTTGTGAAGGTGTAGGTATTGCTGATGAGAATACCTTTCTTTTTGTGAGCGAGGCTAACTCTGCTTGAATTGCTTCTTTCCATTTGTTCCAGTCCGAGCGCTTTATGCACTCTGCCATGGTCTTGGGATCTGGATCAGTTTGGATAATTTCGGCAATTGTTTTGGCAAAGTATATGTCGACAATTGTAGTCTTTCGGTCATATGATTCTCCAGAATCAATGTAGTTTATGGAAATTTCTTGTACCCCTCGTGACGGTTCGTTATTTCCCAATACGATAGCGTCAGGGTGTTCCGATGTCCCAACATCAGGTATTGAGTGCACTGTTGATGTGGGATGTGAATTTTGTTTATTCACTTGGTGTCCCACAACTTGTTGTTGTGTCACATTTACTGATTTAGAATTTTTGTTATCCTGTTTCCTTTGGCGTTTAGGAGCCACATCCTGATTGATAGCCTTACTTCTCCCCCTCTTACCTAGAACCGGTTTCGAAGGTGGGAGTTGAATAGTTTTATTTGGTACCTCTATTCTTTCAGGCACATTCCTAGCAGGATGATAGGATTTAGTGACACCTTTATAATCAGTAAATGCGTCTGGCAGATTATTTGCTATGTTTTGCAAATTTATGATTTTCTGAACTTGAAGTTCAGATTCTTGTGTACGTGGATCATGAGTGGAGATGTCTTGTGCATCCCAATTTATTTCCGGGCATTGATTTTGGTACTTGTAATCTCCCCCTAATGCCGGGAAATGATCCTCATTGAAGATACAGTCAGCGTATCGGGCCGTGAATAGGTCCCCTGTAAGGGGCTCCAGGTATTTAATGATCGACGGAGATTGATACCCGACATAGATCCCTAATTTCCTGTGTGGACCCATAGATGTACGCTTTGGTGGTGAAATCGGTACATATACAGCGCAACCGTATTTCCGCAGATGGGAAATACTCGGTGGATTTCCACGTACTAATTGTAGTGGGGAAGCAGTATGATATGCAGTTGGTCGCAATTGTAGTAAGTCAGCAGCGTGTAAGACTGCATGACCCCAACATGAAGTCGGTAGATTACAATTCTGCAATAGTGGTCTTGCTATTAGCTTAACTCTTTTGATAAGAGCTTCTGCTAAACCGTTTTGAGTATGGACATATGGAACTGAGTGCTGAATTTGAATTCCTAGAGCCATGCAATAGTCATTGAAAGCTTTTGAGAAAAATTCAGCAGCATTGTCCATTCTAATAGATTTTATCTGATGTTCAGGATGATTTGCTCTAAGTCTAATAACTTGAGCTATTATTTTGGCAAAAGCATGGTTGCGTGTGGATAATAAGCACACGTGATTCCATCGTGTAGATGCATCTATTAGAACCATGAAATATTTGAATGACCCAGATGATGGAGTAATAGGACCACAAATATCTCCTTGAATTCTTTCAAGAAATTTAAGTGGTTCAGCTTTGATCTTAAGATAAGATGGTCTTAAAATCAATTTCCCAGTTGCACATGCGGTGCATGTAAAATCAGAAGATTCTGGGAACTTAGAATTAGCTAAGTTGTGACCATGGGAATTATTTATAATTTTTCGCATCATCCCTATGCCAGGGTGACCAAGGCGATCATGCCAAGTTTGGAATGCATTAACATTCTGAAAAATTATTTTATAGGCAACATGTGGTACGGGTCTGATGTATGTATAATATATTCCAGATGGTAAAGAGGGAATTTTCTCAAGAAGTTGTTTGCCATGTTCGGTATCTTTAATTAAGAGGAGAAATTCCTCTTTATGTTCTTCATGTGTTTCCACGTGAAATCCGTTTTTACGGATATCTCTATAGCTAAGTAAGGTACGAGTTGAATCGGGATACAATAATGCATCCTCAATTGTTATTTGAGTACCCATGGGGAGCGTAATAGTAGCGCAACCAGAGCCTACTATCGTCGCATCGCATCCAGCGATTGTTATGACATTTCCTTGTCTCTTAGTTAGAGTTAGGAAATATTTGGTGTCCCTTAGTATAGAATTTGTAGTACCACTATCTACAAGGCACATTTCCTCCTCCATTGGATTTGTCCCGTAGAAATCTATATATATGAAAGAGAATTAAAAATCTGAGAATGACATATATATATAATTATACATACTTTATTGATTTTCGATTGTGCTTGGTACATATATGTGCTATATATAGGATATAGCATACAAGCCACAAATATTTACAAGACTGCTATATTTAGCAATAATTTACAACACTTTGTCGGGACATAATGAGTACATAGTACTAATTAGGGACCATGGGAGTCTAATTGAGATCTCCAAACATGTCAGTAGAGGCAAACTCTACAAGCATCTTGTCCGTGTCCATTAAGTCGTCTTCCGCAGGTGGTGGAGTCTTGTGGTTGCTCAGTGTATTGGGGACACTTTTGGAGCAACTAGCTTCTGCCATGTTAATGTCATTAGTGAAGTTGTACGGAGCAACATCTTGCATCGTAACATCATTCTGGAAGTTGAAATGAGCTTCGTACTTGCGTCCTTGATTTGGGCGATCACGACCAACGGACTTTAAGTACAAGTCAACCAAGTGACGGGGGGTACGACATTTCTTAGTGATGTGGCTGTAACAACCACATTTTTGACAAAGTTGGGATTTGTCAAAATTCTTTTTAGGAATGTCCTTACCCTTGTTAAAATCATGCGGTTTTTGCTCTCTTTTGCGCTTGTTATTGTTACCTTGTCCTTTACCTTTACCTTTGTTTTTGAATTTCCTGAATGGTTTCCTGTTGGCACCATCCTGTTTGTTTGTGTTCTGAGTGGTTGTGTGTACTTCAGGTAATGGGGCAGCACCCAATGGGCGTTTATTTGAGTTCCAAAGAAGGATCTCATTATGCCGTTCGGCCTGAAGTAGAGTATTAATTAACTCAGAATAAACTTGGAAATTTCGCTCACGGTATTGTTGGTGAAGGATTCTATCTGCAGGCATCATAGTAGACAAAGTCTTCTCTATTTTGTCCGCATTAGAAGGCTCTTTCTCACAAAATTTGAGTTTTGCACAAAGTTTGTGAATTGCATGATTGTATTCTCCAACAGTCTTAAAATCCTGTAGACGGAGATGGTTCCATTCATGCAAAGCTTCAGGTAAGACAATTGCCTTTTGCTGTTCATAGCGTTGTTTGAGAGCATTCCACAAAGTGCGTGGATCTTCTTCCATCAAATATTCAGACTTGAGGTCTGGATGTATATGAGCCCTTATGATGTATAAGGCACTATATTTAGTTTTGTCATCAGGTGCCGAAGTACCCTCTTTTGGTGGAAGAATGGCATGATAAAATCCCCGTAAAGAGAGGCTAACTTTGAGATCCATTGACCATGTTGGAAAATTATGTCCATCAAGTGCGAGTTGGTCAAATTCTTTGTCTTTTAATTTGCCAACAACTTCGGACATTTTGCCTACATTTGTATAAATGTTTTAATGTAAGGCAATTGATGTGTTGTAAGATATATGTAAAATATATTTAAGTAAAAATTTAAAACTTAAATGTGAACCGTAAAATGGCACATTAAATTTGAATCAAGAAAGATTTATTTAATGTGAAATTTAAATATTGGAAACATTTTATAGGTAATGATTATGTGATGACATAATATATAGACCATATAAAAAAAATTATTTATTTGCAAAGGCAAATAAATTTAAAATATCCAATATTATTTCTTTAAGGTACACGTGAAATGATTGTGACATTTATTTAAGTATTCAACTTTTGCATAGTTAAAGTAGACTTAAAAATTGTGTCGTATTGCAAAAAATACAAATATAAATAATTGCAATAAAATAGTAACAGGAACAAATGCTATTGGATTTGTCACACGAACAAATACTTTGAACATTTAACCGAGTCCTGACACAATGTGCAGCGCTAATTACATGATAAAACCCCCAAAGGATTTGTAGTGAATGGCTGCTGATAATACTAACTGTAGTCACTAGTACTAAACTTAGTCACAAATCACAAATTAGAATATACTACTAAACAAGTCACATGCGCCACAAGCAAGAGGCAGCTTTATTAGGATGAGCACACAATGTCGACATTTTCTGTACGACACGTGAAGGCAGGACGACGCAAATAAATTATTAGCGGGGATAAGGTTGAGAACTCATCCAGCCACTCCGACTCGCTGCTCGGTCGTTCCGTCGTCTGCCATTGCTGCCTCCGCCTCCTTCCAGTCCTGCTTCGTCGCTTAGTTGGGCGAGTAGCCCCCCTCGCCGGAGGGGCCAGCCTCGCCATTGGAGCGGTTGGGGAGGACTCCATTGGAGAGCCTCTGGAAGGTCGCAGTCCAGGAGCCGGGGCGGAGGCCGGGGCTGTACTCCTCGGGTTCGGTGGTCAGGCGGCGGCGGACGCGACGCGCCCACACCGACGGAGGAGTTGCTGGAGCCAGGCCCGCCGGGGTTGCCGCCGGGACGGTTGCTGGAGCCGTGACGGCGCTGGACTGGCCGGCCTGCTGGAACGCGTACGGCGCTGGGCCGTCCCTTGGTCCGGCCACCAGGGTGAAGGACCCTGGGGTCGGCGACGGCAGACGAAGAGGAGTTGCAGGCGCGGCCGGCGGTGGTGGCGGTGGAGTCGCGACCGGCGCTGGTGGTGCCGGCGCCGCTCCTGAAGCCTGGGCGCCGTTGTTGGCGATGAGGCGCTGGGCGCGGTTGCCGCGGCTATGGCGAGGGCGGCGACGGTTGTCGCGGCCACGGCGAGTGTGACGGCGGCTGCGGCAGCCGCGGCGACGGCGACGGCCGAAGACGCGACGGTGCTGGGCGCGGCTCTCCGCCAGGCGTGCGGCGTCGAGGAGCAGAGGAGCGCGGCGGGTGAGGGGAACTCCGAAGAGAATGGCGGTCATGATCGACGGTGAGGTTTCGGGATCCATCTCACCTTTCTCGACGAAACTTCTCTCGATTCTCAGAGCGTGCTGATAACGTGTTTAAAAACAGTAGTGCTCGAGAGAAAGAATGAATCGAACCATACTTTTCCATTGACCGATCTCACAATTTATACAGGTCGAAGCGACGCCACGGGAGTTGTCAGACGCCCGTTCGGGGACGCGGATACGCGGCTTCCCAACGGGTAGCGCTCCCGGTGATGTCGGTTCCGAAAGATGGAGTAGTCCGTACGAAACTACAGTGATTACAGGGAGAGATTACACTGATGGTTGGATTTAGATCTAAGGCTAAGGTTGATCCATGTCACTAATCTGGTTGGATGGGATCTCTGTAATCCTATTGGTTCTTCTTCTTGATGAACGGATTGCTTCGTAACAAATCTAATTGCCTGCCATCCCAAATAATGGAGAGGTCGTGGGAGCACAAAGCCTGCTGCTTCCCACATGTCTGTATCTGCGTGCCAATCTGAACCGTACACACCTATATGCTGGATCTTTTGCAGATTGCTTAGAGACTCCACAAAATCTCTATGCATGCTCTCGTCCGCCCCATCATAAGTGGCAAATTCAAGCACCCTCAGTTCTCGCAGGTTGGCAAGCTCTTTCAAAAATTTCAAGGCCTTGTCACTGCAACCATTCATTATTCTTAGCTCCTCCAGGGATACCAGCTTCCCAATCCCATCCGGTACCTTTTTGTCAGCACATAGCCGAACCAGCTCTGTTAGGTGCACAGTGCTTGCTGGCAATGTTCCCTCCACATCGAGTGCTTGCAGTAACTTTAGATTCCCTAGTTGTACGGGGAGCTCAAGGTAACTACCGTTGAATCCTATCCTAAGGTACCTCAAGTGAAGTAAATCACCAAGATGCTCAAGGTGGCAACCTTTCTCAAAGCTGCAGTCTACTATGTCTAGCACGCGCAAAAGTTTAAATCTCAAAAACTGGTCCTGGCTATCAATAAAACACTTGAATGCGGTATAAGACCTCACTTTTTGCATCCCACTAACCATTGTTTCAGAATTAACATGCTCGGCTATTCTGTTTTGGTGGGCTAACCGACAGACACTGCTTGCTGCTGGTGTTCCTTCAACATTGTCACCTAATATAGCAATAAAGTTTTCATTAGATGAAAGCTTACGCATCAGATCAAGAACCATATCATGAACACGACAGCTGTCTACTCTGCCATTCCACTCATTCTCCACTGGCTAGATCAAGCTTCTATTAATTAGATCATTGAAGTATCTTTCTCCAAGCTCAAATAATCTTGTTCCCTGTTTTCCATCAATAAATCCTTCAGCTATCCACTTCCATATCAAAGAATCCTTTTTGATCTCATAATCTTCTGGATATGTACTTAGATATAGTAAGCATGTCCTCAAATGTGGAGGCAGATCATAATAGCTAAATGAAAGTATTGTCATAGTATCTTCAGCTTCCCTGTTATCTGTAGTATGAAAACCAATAGAGTTGTAGACCATTGACCATTCGCATTCTGGTTTACCAGCCAACAAACTAGCCATTGTGATGATTGCTAATGGTATACCAGCACATTTCTTTAGAATTTTCTCAGAAATGTCATCTGGATGGTTATAAGGAACTTTCGGTCTGCTCTAGATAACCTTGTATAAAATAATTTCATGGAGTCATCATTGGAAAGTTGTTTCAGCTTGTAAACCTCACCAGATGCTTTGGCAACTTCAACATTTCGAGTAGTTGTGATTACTTTACTTCCATGATTATTCTCAACAAGAGCTAGTTCGATTGCTTCCCAAGTGCCTACCTCCCATACATCATCAATAACAATAAAATACCTATCCACACCAAAGTGGAAGAACCATTGGTTAGTAATAATGTTGGAGCTTCTACATAATTAAAAAAATTCTAACATTAAAAGTAGTCGCCATTACATATCAAACTCATGACTATTATGTCAGTACAAATATACAGTGCATTGATGTTTCAGAATCTTTCTGACTAGGAATCGTAGTTGAAAGTAATTATAGAAGAGTAACTTCAAGAAGTAACCTACAACTTTGGGCATATGCATGAAAAATTGAAAACTACACATTAAAGGTCCTATTTTTTTTAAAAAAACTACAAATTTAAGGCCAAGTTGTATACAGAAGTTACACATCTAAGTGCATGTTGCAACACAAGGTGACCCTAAAACTGTTCTTTTTCTTAAAATATACCTCAACTTTTATGCATATGCAATAAGAAGTTATCGTCTTATGAGATTATTTTATACTATATTTTTTAGGGTCCTTATTTTTATACTATAAGTTGGAAGTTTATAGTTGCAGAAGAAAAATATAAAAAAACTAAGTTCAATTATGAATTAGAAATGTTTAAGCCGTTAATTAAATTATGATACTATGCATGCCCTTTTATGTCGGACACCACTGAATTATGCATTTTTCTAACAGGTGAGCTAAAAGCATTTATGTCGGATACCACTGAATTATGCATTTTTTTATATGTGTGGAGTAGAAAAACATCAATCTCAAGAAGCAGTCTGGCATGCATAGATGATGCGGAGATAATATTTTTAGTATAACCTACAGCAAATTGTGGAGCAACATCATCTTAAAAGGCACTTGCTAATTACAATTTACAATTGGATTTCTGATATGTACCTCTTGTTCTCTAGGAATTCTCGAACTTCACGAATGAGGAGATCAACACCTCTTCCAGTGTTATGAATGTTCTCATACCTATTTTTGTCAAGATCAAAGAGAATGTCCTTGAAAACTTTTCCCAAATCATGATCCCTGCCAACTGAAACAAAAGCCCCACAATCGTATTGCGACTTAAGCTTGTCATACACCGCTTTGGCAAGAGTGGTTTTGCCCAATCCCCCAACACCAACAATAGAAACCTTCTTGATAGTTTTCTTGTCAGGCGCATCATCATCCGGTTGGGATACATTCAGCATAGAGATGAGCTCCTCCCTTGACTTGTCAACGCCAATCAGTTGGGAAACCTCTTTGTACATAGCAGTAAGGCGAGGATCAATAGTGGACGCTGATGTAATTGACTTGGACATAATCATCTCATCGAGTTTGTACTTCTGACGCCTTTCAGCTACCTCGTCGAGATGCTTCTTGATATCGTCGATGGCACCCGCAATATCATGGCGAACCTTGGCCTTGGTGAACACCTTGCCCATGTTCTTCATGGCGCGTCTGAGCCTGCTCGGGTCGGCAGGCTCTCCGCCATCGACGCGCACGAGGAAGGTGTCGAGGACATCCTCCATGTCGTAAGATGCCTCCCTGACCTCGCGCGCCCACACCTTCACCTGCTCGTCGAGCCGGTCCCATGGCACAGCAGCGACCTTGCGGAGTAAGGCGTGGATGTTCTCCAGCTCGCTGTGGAGCCACTGCACCTGCTTCCGAACGTCCTTCTGGAGCTTGTACTCACCATAGAGCAGCTTCAGCAGCTTGGGGGCGAGGCTTCCCAGCGCCCCGTCACCACACTCATGCTTCTTCTCTTGCTTGGTTCAGATCTGAGCGCAGTGGATTCATAGAGCTACTGTGGTGGTGGCAATGGCAAGGCGGAGCGCGGCCGGCGGGGCGAGGCGGGCTCGAGGCGAGGAGCGCCCGGAGCGGCGCGGCGTGGTGAGGCGGATTCGGGGAGGAGTGGAGTGGAGGAGGCGGGCCGCCGCGGGAGGAGTTGACGAAGGAGAGAGCGCCGGGGTCCGCCGCCGGGCGCGAGCTCGGGGGAGCCGCCGCCACGCGCGAGCTTGGGGAGCCGCCGTCGCTTGGATCCGGAGGGTGAAGCCGCAGCTGACGACGCGGATGGCTGCCGGCTCCACGGCGGGCAGCGCTGTCGTCGCGGCTCGGGCCTCGGGAAGGCTCAGGTGGCGAGCGGCGCGGCGGAGGGTGGAGCGGAGCCGCAGCGGACGGCTGCCGGCTCCATGGCGGGCAGCGCCGCGGCGGATGGCGCTGGTGCTGCCAGCTCCGCGGCGGCCGGCACGGGTGGATTCCGGCTCCGCGGCGGCCGGCGCAGGTGCCTGGACGCAGGGCCGCAGCGAGATGGACGGCGCGAACCTGCTGGGATGGCGGCGTGGATAGGGTTGAGGAGTGAGTCTCGGATATTTTCGCGGACTGCAGGGATTCGGGGGCGGACTGCAGGGATTCGGGGCTCTGTTGGAGGGGTGAAGTTATGGGATGTAACTTTTTTTTTCACTGTACATCACTCCAACCGTAAAATGGGTATATGGGTCACGCTGTTGGAGTCCGTCTAAGAGCAGGCAACCTCCAATCTAAGAGCAGGCAACCTCCAATGGACAGGACACAGGAGGCATGCTGGCTGGGCGTTGAGCTCACCCTCACCGATTCACTGTCTAGAGCAGGCAACCTCCAATGGACATGACACAGGAGGACACCGCCGAGTTAATACTCAATGGCGTCACTGAACATTGATGCAGAGACAGGCATCGTTTTAGGTGGTGTTGGTTTGGCCATCCTAAATTTTAGTCGTTGTCCCATCAAATGTTTGGATACATGTATGTAGTATTAAATATAGACTAATTACGAAATTAATTGCATAGTTTACGATTAATTTGTGAGACGAATTTTTTAAACCTAATTAGTTCATGATTTGATAATGTGGTGCTACAGTAAACATATGTTAATGACAGGTTAATTAGGTTTAAAAAATTCATCTCTTGAGTACTGATGGATTATATAATTTATTTTTTTATTAGTATCCGAACACCCATGCAACATGCATCCGACACATCTCCTAAATTTTTATCAGCCAATCAAAACACCGCCTTAGACATGTCACTATTGCAGCCCATGTGCCATCCCAGCGATTGCAGAAGTACCATGCGCATGCGCTCTGCTTCGCCGGTGAGTGGGGGCTGACGACTCGACTCCAGTCTGAATGGTCTGAAGCCAGGTCAAGCACTAGCCACCTGTGTGCTTATCTGCGATTATGGTTTGTTTTAGGATGTGTGTTAGTATAGTGCCCAAGCTAGCCAAATCGAATTTTGGCCATTTAACCCATTTTTCCCATCGTTTGGTTGGATGCCAAATTTTAGCTTGGAACCCATCTCCTTTGGCCTGTTAGACTAAATCTTATTTGGGATCTTAACTAGTCTAGTTACAGGAACATCTAACCATGTGCTTAGTGCTTAATCGAGCTTAATTATCGCTGACCTCTAGACGAAGATGTCCATAGGCCCGCTAATTTCCACGTGCCTGCTCGGCTAGAAGGCACGCGCCGTTGTTGATGTAGAGGTGGAAGACACCGTCACAAGCAGAGGGACAATGGCGGGTCTCTGGCCTAGAGCACCACTCTCCGAGCCAACTGATCGGTTGGTCTTGCCTTTTGAATAGAACTAACTAGTTCATCAACCCATGCTCTCGCACGGGTTAGAATCTTAGAAGACTAACAACTAAAAACTACTTATATTAATATTTTTTTTCTCATCACTAATGTTCTAAAACAATAGCTATAATAGGTACTCTATAGTCTATATTCAGTTTTGATAATCTACCAATTATTGATTTTTATGTACTTTTCATGCATAACCATCAGTTTTTTTTTACATAGCACCTCTTTTTATCTCCAATATACATTTAGTTGAAACATTTGTTTAAACTATGATGGCTTAGGTGTGGTCTATATTTTTACGACTATGAACCTAAATTTTGATTCTTTTTTCCAATAATTTGAGCTTCTTCATTGCTCAGATACAATGACTATTATTTACAATGGTGATTATAGTCCAATTTGATGGCAAAGTGTTTTAGGTTTTTGTAAGAATTTTAGGGTCTATCTTTTTTATTTCTAGCAGTTTCATGAGTAATAATTTCTAGGATTAATCTTTTTTCTAGCACGATATGTGTTTAGTTGAAACATAAACTTAAAGTATATAAACCCTTACCACTTTATGTGATATCATTTAAATCTATATTTTAACTTTCAGCTTTTGATCACGTGTTAATTTAAAATTCCATTGCTTATTGTATCGTTTATTCAAAATTTTCATTTTTTATTTTGTTATAAGAATATTCTACGTCCTAGGCTATCATCTTAGTTCTTACAATGGCATAAATAATTGTTTCGGCATGCACGATGGCAATTAAGATGTTAAATTTATAATATTGTATTAATTACTATTGTTTTAGTAAACAAATAATCTTTGGAATTAAATTGCTAATATTCATATATGATATAATGTTCCAATCAAATTGTTTAAACTCTTTGGAGGTAACAACTTCCAAAATTTATTATCATGAGTATTAGTATGACTTAAAATGAAGTGTAAGTGTCATTACTATATGATTTGTAAGGACATTTTTCCGCGCTTGATAAGCTTATAAAATAAATATTTATCCTAATGTATATATGTTTCCTTGGTCTACGCAGCGGAACATAGCTTTGTGCATAGTTTCAACTTAACATTGCAGAAGTGTGTATTTCAAATAGTCTTGTGCATATATTGTACTTATGGATGTTTGAATTATTTTTCATGATAGCATATATTAGAATTTACATGTTGATTTGAGAGATTTTTGTCAAATTTTTTTGTAACAATTGAAATGGATAATTTAGGTACAAATTATACATGTATATATTACATTACATTACCTCTCATAATGCCAGGTATGGTTAATTTGAATGCAAACTAAGGGGTCAAAGCATTACCTTTCGTAATGATAGATGTGGATAATTTATAAAAAAGAAATAGTTAGTTATCTTTTATAATTGTGGAAGTTTGACTTTTTTCCATATAGGCTTTATTGATAACTCCATGGATCATGGTCCCCTAATTTTTCAGCATCATTATTAACATGTAAACTCGAAGTAATGTAATGAAGTTAATATTAAAGTGAACAAAGAAATTATAAGTCATGGTCAATAAGGATTATATCAAGACTTATTTGTTCAAAGTAATCCAAGACTCTTGCTTTCATTTTTCACAATTCTTTCCCTAGCCTAATGTCACCTAAAGTTTTATTGACCATACGGAAAGATAAGTACTCGGAGAAGACAAATTAAATTGTTATTATGGAATGGCCAAATTTAGTACATCCTAGGAGATAAATTAAATTGTAATTATGGGATCTAGCAAGATGGCCACATCTTTAGTCTGCAGGAGCGGCCGGTGATCATGATGCCGTGGATGCCGGACGTCATGGCACCGGCGGCCTGTGTGTTGGCATCTGTTCCGCGCGTACGGCCGCCTGTCTTAGACGTACACGCGCGACCCATTCATGTCGCGACGCCTCTCGTGGTCTGACACCATCTCGATTATCTGGCTGTTCCATCTCGATCATCTGGCTGTTCTGCCCAAGATTTCTCGGCCAGAATTGTGACACCGGCCAACGTGCTTTTCTTGTATGCATGGAGTGGAGAAAATCAATCTCAAGAAGTAGTCTGGCATTAATGATGTGGAGATAACATTTTTAGTATAACCTACAACATAGTGTAGCATCGAGTAACTGTGGAGCAATATCTTAAAAGGCACTGGCTAATTACAATTTACAATTGTGTGTCTGTGTTACCTCTTTTTCTTCAGGAATTCTCGAAGTTGGTGAATGAGGAGCTCGAGGCCTCTTCGAGTGTTGTGAATGTCCTTATGCTTTTCACCGTCAAGATGAAAGAGAATATCCATGAAAACTTTTACCAAGTCATAATCCCGACCAATTGAAATGAAGGCCCCGCAGTCATACTGTGACTTAAGCTTCTCATACACCGCCTTGGCAAGGGTGGATTTTCCTAATCCTCCAACTCCAACAATACAAACCTTCTTCATCTCCTGGTTCGAGGTACCATCATCTGGTTGCAACGTCATCAGCATGGATACGAGCTCATCCCTTGACTTGTCGACGCCAATAAGTTGCGTCACTTGTTTGTACATAGCTTTAAGGCGAGGATCAATAGTTGACGTTGTTGCGAGTGGCTTGCACATAATGTCATCAAGTTTGTACTTCTGACGCCTTTCGGCTACCTCCTCGAGATGCTTCTTGATGTCTTCGATGGCACCAGCAATACTGCGACGAGCCTTGGCCTTGCCGAACACTTTACCCATCTTCTTCATGGCGCGTTTCAGCCTGCTGGGGTCGGCAGGCTCGGCGGCATCGACGTGCGCAAGGAAAGTGTCGAGGACATCCTCCATGTCGTAAGATGCCTCCCTGACCTCGCGTGCCCACACCTTCACCTGGTCGTCGAGCCGGTCCCATGGCACATCAGAGACCTTGCAGAGGAAGGTGTGGATGCCCTCCAGCTCACTGTGGAGCCACTGCACCTGCTTCCTCACGCCCTGCTGGAGCTTGTACTCGTCCTGGAGCAGCTGCAGACGCTTGGGGCCGAGGCTTCCCAGCGCTCCTGTCAGCACACTCATGCTTCTTCCCTTACTTGCTTCAGATCTGGGTGCGGTGGATTCATTGCACTGGTCTGGAGATTGGTGGTGGCAAGGCGTCTTGTTGGAGGCCTGCAGTAGCTGAAGAGAAGCAACCAGGCAGCCTGAATCGATGGGCCTCGGGTACCTACGCTGGTAGCACATGCGTCCATGTGACGCTGCGCATGCATCCATGCGGCTGAACACCTCACTGTTACCTCACGTGACCATCCTCGACCTCGATTCCATTCAAGCCACCTGCTGTCTCTAAAATTTTCTCATTCTTTACGATGATCAATGACTAGGTCAAAACTTTAAGAGTTCTGAATGCATGTATCGTATTTAAGATTTTTTTCTCCATACCTCCATCAAAATTCAAAGACGATTCAAGATTGAACAAGTGCAATATATATAGAACAAGAAGATGCGTGCGTTGCTTGCCAACGGCTACCAAATCTCTTAGCTACGGGGCAAAATCTTACTCATATTTTAAGCAAAACAAATTCTACTAGTACAAAAATGATTTTAGGAGACGAGGGATTTTATTATAGATCGAAAAAGTACCATGGTATACCTCCAGGTGCTTTCATCTTTTTCTTTTTCTAAGTAACTAATTGAGAATTATATTATACATGATATTTTAGTAAGGATATTTTAGTAATTGAGGTTGCGCCCTTCTGAAAGTAGATGTAACCCTGGCCATGAAGCACACGCGGCCCTGAAGGTGGCCTCACTGGCGGAGCGCTACACACCGGAGGGCACGGACGGCGGCTAGCGTGCCATGGCAGACTACGAGGCAGCAAGGCTTAGGACGCCGAGCGTGCGGCCGTTCTCAGGACCACTGTCAAGTTCCTGTTCGAGCTCGAGAAGCTGGACGGCCTGCTCCGCGGCACGACCAAGCTGCTACCGCCATTGCCGGAGCCTGAGGTGAAGCGGGAGTGGCTCGTCGAGGTACTAGGTACCGCCCGAGCGAGCAGGAGCAAGCGCGTCAACCACACCTTCCTCTCGTGCCTCCTCGTGCTGTTCAGCACCGAGGAACCCTGGGAGCATATATGTGGCGGTCAGGGAGCGGAGGGCGCGAAGCCGCTTGGCATGCCTAACGCTGGACTGGGCCATGATGTCATGATGACGTCATATACGCTCTTTTTCCCTTTCAAAATTAAAGAAGAAATGTCTTCAAATACAAGTACTTGTGCCCTGTTTGTTACTGGACTAAAGTTTAGTCACCTGACTAAAGTTTAGTCACCCTTGAGGACTAAAGGGGATTGAACTACTTTAGGGCCTGTTTAGTTAGATGGGACTAGAGACTACTGAGCCCATTTTAGTCCCAAATAGTCCCTACTTTCTCGAACACACAGACTACTAAAGGGACTAGAAGATGTTTGGGCTGTAGTCCTTGAAGGATGGCTATTTGGGACTCTTAGGCCCAGTTGACAAACCATGCCCTTATCTCTCTCCTATTTTATTTTGTCGGGACCATCCACGTCTGTCCGCTGGAGCGTGCGCCACCGCGGCCTGGAGCACCGATAGCGACTGAGCAACGAGGCTATGCGCGACGGCGACGGCGAACAAGGAGCTCGCGGACCTGGAGCTCACGGCCGTGCACGGGGAAGGCTACGGCGGTGCGGTGAGCCCTTCCTCCAAGCATCGGCGACGGTGTCTTCTCTCCCTAGATCTGATAGCGTGGAGGTGCCCGCCACCGCTCTCCACCATCCCGGCGCACAATGAGATGGTGGTGCGCTTGTGGCCATGGCGGAGACGGCGGCTAGCTCTGGCATCCCGGTGCCCCTTCCCCACCTCCGGCATCTGGCGGCCCCTCCCCACCTCCGACATCTCGGCGCCCCCTCACCACCACAGCGCGCGGTGGCGCCCCTCCCCGGCCGCGCGTGCAGCTGTCGGCGAGGCGGAGCTCGGGCGGGAGTGGTGCGGCGTGCCCCTTTCCTAAGCACGGCTAGGCAAGAGAAGTAGGGGTATTTTGGTCTTTATTTATGTGCCTTAATGGTCTTTAGCCTCTTTGAGTCCCTAGAACCAAACCGGGCCTTAGTCACCTTTTAGTCTCCACGTTTGATATTTTTTTAGAAAGGACGGTAAAAGCTTTGCTACGATTTCTATTAGACAATGAAAGAAAAAAGGCAAGTGCCAATCCAGTTTTTTGAATGAAAACTGGAGCAGAAAAACCATACAACTGAGGAGAGTGCCTCACTCATCCTGCATAACTTTGGTATAACTATCACAACTCATGCCACTACTTGCAGTTTGGTCTAATCGACCCAACTAACAACAACTTGGCCGAAGAAATGATCCATTAGAGCACCGAGCACCACCACCCTTGGAGAAGCGCCATGGCAAATGGCAAGAGATTAACGGCAAAGAGTTTGATCCGGCAGACCGTCAGACCATGGCAAAGGGCAGATCTACCCACCCCGGAGCTTCCCCAGCACCCCGCTATAATCGGCTCACAGGCACATAGCAAACAACAGCTGGCCATCAGCATCACCTTTATAAAAATATACCAAAAATACAGGATAATAATGCGCAAAGAAGACGAAAAGAGAGGAGCGTATACGCACCTGGCAGGCAGACGAGCGAACTGGGGCTGTAGAACAGCTGGCAGGGGGACGCTTTTATCCGACGCTTTCCATGCCCGGGCAGTGAGGCCCAACACGAACGCACCTATCGCTGGTCGACAACGCTATCCTTTCTCCCGACATGTTCAATGGCGAGAAAGTGTTGCCAGCCCGAAGGAACAAACGCTCAATAGACTCAAGATCAGGAGAGGAATGACGAGATGAGACCCCAAATGAATGTGGACGATGGCTTGTCTTCTCCTGACACCGGTTTGGACTTTCTGAGCTTTCCCTTATATTATAGGGAGTACTACATCCATTCAGTCCAAACTATGGGATATGCTCACTGTTTTCTGTTCTGTAATTCAGGGCAAACCATTTGTGACACACTACGAAACCTGGGAAAAACGGTACTTGTAGTTTTTTTCAGATTGATTCCTTCTCCAGCCCACTTCAATTTCTCTCGTGTGTTTATATAGAACGGTAATGCTGGCAAAGCGGGCATCTGTCCGCCCGCCCGGACGCTGCCTGCCCCACTCCACATCGCAGCTGCCGCCTTTTCCCACTGCGCGCCTATCCTAGCCGCGTCGTGCTCCTCCCCTGTCACGCCCACTCCGCCTCACTGTGCCCATCCCCCGCCACGCCAAGGTGCTTCCGCTACCGCAATCCCCCACCAGGAGATGTTGTTCTGAAAGCGTATATTGTAAATGTATGTTTCAATTTTAAGTGCTTCAGATGTTTTGGAGGTTCGTTATATGTGTTTCATATGGATGTTGCAACAGTAGATTTGAATGTTGCATATGTTGCAAGTATTTCAGAGGTATATTTCAAGCGTCTACTAAATATGTTTCATCTGTTTTAGACGTATGTTACAAGTGTGTTCTTTTGATGTTGCACATGTTACCGTGGCTATACGCATATGTTCCAAATGTTTCATATGTTTTAGTTGTATGTCACAACAAGTGTTTTATGTTGTAGGTGCAAGCCCCCATCATTGGTGTCGTCGAGGGCTGTGGCCACTGACACGGGAAGGAGGCGCAGGCCGCCGCCAACGGTGTGGGGAGGAGGCTTACGCAGTGCGGCACCGGTGTGGAAGAGATCCGCATGATTCCTAGCAAAGGAGTCCTACGCGGTGGAGGTCACTAGCGCCCTGTCGCGTCCGCGTGATGAGCCGTGGGCGGTGGCGAGCCATCCGGGGATGGGGCGAATCATCCGGGAGAGCCAGGGGGGGCACGTGAATCTGAGCAGATGGGCAGAACAGACGTGGACGTCCGTCCGGAAATGCAGGTGCTAGCCTCTCCGTATATAAGAGATTGGTACATGATCAGCAGCAACCTACTCCCTCCGTTTCATATTATCAGTAGCTTTGACTTTTTTGGTACATCCATTTTGATATGCATATAGATATAAAATATGTCTCAATACAAAGTAAAATGGATGGCCAAGAAAGTCAAAGCGACGCCTAACCAGGACCGCAGGAGACGGTGAATCACGCATTAGATTTCACTGGGCTGCCCTTGTGGGATTTATTTTCTGGTGCTGTTGTGCTCCGCGGGGTTCCCTAGGTCTGTTCGAGGTCAACTCGATCGGCTGCAAAATGTCTGACATTGTTCTTGTCCATTCTAAGCTTTTTCAGCTTGTTATTGGCATCTGCATATATATAGCTCCATCTGATTGAGGCTAAAGCTTCTGCAGGTGTAAGCTTCTGCACATTGTTGTGACGCCTTTTGCTCCCAGCTGACGGCTGGTTGTGTATTATTCTACCGACGGGAATACGAAATTTACAGACGATATTGTTTTAGGCAATTCTGGTCTTTCACTCTTTCCCAATTCTTTTGACCGCCCTAGCTGATGTTCAGTTTCAGTAGAGGTTATGGTTAAGGTCACTTTTCTTTTAGCACAGGTGAGTCTATAACTTTTCAAAAACAGTGTACTTAGTGGTGTTTCCCTCCTCTTTTATCTTCTTCCGCAATATAGAACGGCATGCATGCAGCCCTCCTGTTTGTTCAAGAAGGGGGAAAAAAGGGTGCAAATTTCATTCAGCAACTGCCGTAGCTGGACCACTACGATAGCAGGACTGCCGGCTCCATGGCAGGATTCTCTTGTTCCACGCCTGGATCCAGCATCCCAGCGGGCAAATGCGTCGTGTGGAAACCAGGCAGCGGCAATGCAAAAAGGAAATACATAGAGCCTCCTCAAACTTTCGCACAACATAAATATTAATACGTTCCAAGCTTATTAGAATGTACGAACCACAGAAAGGTCCAGAAACTAAATAAATAATACAAGCCACGAGTTCAGCAAAAAGAAAAATGTTGCAGCAGGTTCTAATAGCAGCAGAGTACATTGAAAATTTGATACAGCATATTTTATTTATTCGAATAGAAAATAGCTCGGGGGAACATAAGAGCCGAAACCGTCTGGCTCACAGTCAAGTGAAGTTGTGTCTTGTGGCGATGGGCTCTGTTGTAGTCTTACAAGCATTGAAACCAGCTCCATTTGAGCTGCACCACGGTTCAAGCAGAAACTTGGATCAGAAACATCAATAATTCTACTTAATCTTTGTGCACATACTATGCTTACAACCATAAATTATCCGATGACCAAAGTGCTTACTTCCTAGTGAAGAATCATAGAAGGATAGATGTGTGGTAGACTCTCACGTGACAGATTATAAACAAGTGACTTATGTACAAATCAAACGAAGGAACCAACCATCGAGGCAGAGTATCGACTGGAAAACAGAGTATCGACTGGTGGCCAGAAACAGAGTCGGTGCAGCCAGTGACTGAAAAAATCTACGTCCGTTATGTAATGGATTCAATGATGGAAAATCAGTATGTGCTAAAACAGGTTTGGTAGTTTCATACATCAGCATAGATGTTCGCATAATGGAAATGCGACGGTGCTGTACCAGATATGTCTCTCTCAGGAATCACAAAGTTATTTGTTTGACGGAAAGTGGGCTAACACATTTCCAAAATCTGTGCAGTCGAATGGCTGACACGCACGAGCTAAAACAGGTTGGAGAGAGTACTTACACATTATTATTCTCCCCCCTGAAAATTCGGATAAAGCTAATAATTAATTAAGTAGAGACGAGCAAGTGTTGTATATATATAATATATGCCAAAATGGAGACAGAGTTGTAACAAGATAGAAACAAATAAGGAGATATTAATTTGATCGGAATTACAAAATTCTCGTCGTACCTGATTATTATCGCAATAAATGGAGACAGAACTGTAACGTGGGATGGTTGGGATGGACGTTGCATTGCGTCTCTTAGTGCAGCCAACACAGCATCGCTCTCCGCAACAGACACGTCTTCATGGTCTATCCGCCCTTTGAGTTCCCGAAGGGAAGGCAGGTACTCCAAGCCAATATTCCCATAGTAGTCACTGTAGTTATCTTTTAGGGCCCGCAAATGGACATTAAAATAAAGCACTTGAAGATTTGGCATCACGCCAGATGGTACAACTTTTCTGGATTTGTTGCCTTTTCTAGAGGCAAAGGGCATATCATCCTCTCCATTCCACATATGCAATGAAATGCTAGTGTCCCCCTCGTTGGCCTGCTCAAACTGCACCATTGCATTGGTAACGAAGTGCGTCAACTTCTGGAAGAAGCTGCGATCACCGGCGTTAATATTGCTTGCTGTTACCGTGGACTCTGTTGTCAGGTCGAGATAATAGAGCGCTGGTAACCTAGCAAGGAGTTTCAGATCCTGCTCATCCATAGTAATCACAAACAGCTGCAAGTGGGCCAGGATGGGAAGAGCTGATGGATTAATGCATGACGGCAATTTGGAAAATCTAATTGCATGCCATCCCAAATAATGGAGAGGTCGTGGGAGCACAAAGCCTGCTGCTTCCCACATGGCTGTATCCGCAAGCCAAGGTGAATCGTACACATCTATATGCTGGAGCTTTTGCATATTGCTTAGAGACTCCACAAAATCTCTCTGCATGCTCTCGTCCGCCCCATCATAAGTGGCAAATTCAAGCACCCTCAGTTCTCGCAGGCTGTCAAGCTCTTTCAAAAATTTCAAGGCCTTGTCACTGCAACCTTTTATTATTCTTAGCTCCTCCAGGGAAACCAGCTTCCCAATCCCATCCGGTACCTTTTTGTCAGCACATAGCCGGACCAGCTCTGTTAGGTGCACAATGCTTGCTGGCAATGTTCCCTCCACATCGAGTGTTTGCAGTAACTTCAGATTCCCTAGTTGTATGGGGAGCTCAGGGGAACTACCGTTGAATCTTATCCTAAGGTACCTCAAGTGAAGTAAATCACCAAGATGCTCAAGGTGGCAACCTTTCTCAAAGCTACAGTGTACTATGTCCAGCACGCGCAAAAGTTTAAATCTCAAAAACTGGTCCCGGACTATCAATAAAACACTTGAATGCGGTATATGACCTCACTTTTGGCATCCCAATAACCATTGTGTCAGAATTAATGTGCTTGGCTATTCTGTTTTGGTTGGCTAACCGACGGACACTGCTTGGTGCAGGTGTTCCTTCAACATTATCACCTAATATAGCAATAAAGTTTTCATCAGATGAAAGCTTACGCATCAGATCAAGAACCATATCATGAACACGACAGCTTTCTACTTTGCCATTCCACCCATTCTCCACTGGCTGGATCAAGCTTCTATTAATGAGATCATTGAAGTATCTTTCTCCAAGCTCAAATAATCTTGTTCCCTGTTTCCCATCAATAAATCCTTCAGCTATCCACTTCCATATCAAAGAATCCTTTTGGATCCTCTAATCTTCTGGATATGTACTTAGATATAGTAAGCATGTCCTCAAATGTGGAGGCAGATCATAGTAGCTAAATGAAAGTATTGTCATAGTATCTTCAGCTTCCCTGTTATCTGTAGTATGAAAACCAATAGAGTTGTAGACCATTGACCATTCGCATTCTGGTTTATCCAGCCAACAAACTAGCCATTGTGATGATTGCTAATGGTATACCAGCACATTTCTTTAGAATTTTCTCAGAAATGTCATCTGGATGGTTATCAGGGAACTTTTGGTCTGCTCTAGATAACCTTGTATAAAATAATTTCATGGAGTCATCATAGGAAAGTTGTTTCTGCTTGTAAACCTCACCAGATGCTTTGGCAACATCAACATTTCGAGTAGTTGTGATTACTTTACTTCCATGATTATTCTCAACAAGTGCTAGTTCGATTGCTTCCCAGGTGCGTACCTCCCATACATCATCAATAACAATAAAATACCTATCCACACCAAAGTGGAAGAACCATTGGTTAATAAAGTTTGGAGCTTCTGCAGAAGCAAGAAATTTGCTATGATTAAAGGAAGTCAGCATGACACATAAAACACAAGGTCGCGTTAGTAAAAATAAAACACATGACGGAAGTTGTGATGGTTAATGGTCACGGATAATTTCCTTTGCGGTTCTAGTATTTTCCTTTGCGTTTTTTTAGCACCCAAGGTAATTCGGGATTCTAGTAGTGATATTTATAGAAACTACACACCAAGTGGCCTATTTGAAGAAAACTTCATATTTAAGGACACTTTATTACACAGAACTTACTCATCTATGGCCATGTTGCAAACATAGGCAACCCTAAAACGTTGTTGTTCCTATAATTTATAGTTTCAGAAGGAACACATTTTCAAAATCTAAGCTCGTAAAAATGTTTATGAATTTACTTAATTAAACTATGATGCTTAGAAGTGCTAAATGCATTGTCCTTTTTTATAGCTAGTGAAGTAGTCTAAAAGCTGCATACTTAAAAAAAGAGCACTCAGGGCATGGAGTGGAGAAAATCAATCTCAAGTAGTCTCGCATAAATGATGTGGAGATAGCATTTTTAGGATAACATATGACATAGTGTAGCATCGACTAACTGAGGAGCAATATCTTAAAAGCACAGGCTAAATACAATTTACAATTGGATGTCTGTGTTACCTCTTTTTCTTCAGGAATTCTCGGAGTTGGTGAATGAGGAGCTCGACGCCTCTCTCAGTGTTGTGAATGTCCTTATGGTTTTCACTGTCAAGATGAAAGAGAATATCCTTGAAAACTTTTACCAAGTCATGATCCCGACCGATTGAAACGAAAGCCCCGCAGTCGTACTGCGACTTAAGCTTGTCATACACCGCTCTGGCAAGAGTGGTTTTACCCAATGCCTCCAACTCCCACAACTGAAACCATCTTCATCTTCTTATCAGAGGCATCATGATCCTGTTGGGATGTATTCAGCATAGACATGAGCTCGTCGCTTGACTTGTCGACGCCAATAAGTTGTGTCACTTCTTTGTACATAGCTTTAAGGCGGGGATCAATAGTTGACGTTGCTGCGATAGTTGACGTTGCTGCGAGTGGCTTGCACATAATCTCATCAAGTTTGTACTTCTGACGATTGTTGGCTACCTCCTCGAGACGCTTTGTTATGTCCTTGATCTTTGCTGCAATATCACGGCGAGCCTTGGCCTTGCTGAACAGCTCACCCAGCTTCGTCATGGCAAGTTTGAGGCTGCTGGAGTCGGGGTTGTTCTTTCCGCCGTCGACGCGAACGAGGAAGGTGTCGAGGACATCCTCCATGTCGTAGGATGCCTCCCTGACCTCGCGTGCCCACACCTTGACCTGATCATCTAGCCGGTCCCATGGCACATCTGAGACCTTGTGGAGGAAAGGGTAGATGCTGTCCAGCTCGCGGGAGAGCGACTCCACTTGCTTCCTCACACCCTTGTGGAGCTTGTACTCACCATGGAGCAGCTGAAGAAGCTTGGGGCCGAGGCTTCCCAGCGCCCCCGTCACCACACTCATGCTTCTTGATCTCTTGGTTGGTTCAGACCATTGCGTAGCGATTTCGTAGTGGTGGTGGCAAGGCTCTAGATGGAGTGAGGCATGCTTGCTGGTGGCTGGGCGTAGAGAGCTCACACCTTCGCCGATCCACTCTCTAGACCAACCTTTGCTCACACTACCGAGTTAAAACTCGTTGGCATCTGTGAGGCTGAGACTGCAGGTGTCTTTAGAGATGGCACTGATGAGTGATGAGCACAACATATGCTGCTCCGCCGTGAGTGGGGGCCGACGACTTGACTTGCGGACCTCTGCCCCTGTCCTCTATTATTGCCTTCAGTTTAGATCAGAGTGCAGTGGCATGCTGGGTCATGACAAACTAGTATGTGCGTTTATACGCTTTTGTCATGCTGATCCATCGCAGGGGATCTCGTTCACACGCAAGCCAATTAAGTCAGATAGAAACACTGTGTAGGAGGAGACTTCACCATCAGACTGAATAAATTCAGTCCCGTGAATGCTCATCACACATTCACACATCGAAGTTTCTATCATCGTCAGCTCTATGCCAACTTGTGTTCCGCACTTCCGCAGCATTTATGTACTTGAATGAGCAGCCACTGTGCGCTGTCAGTAACTTTTTTAGTATGCACTTTCTCCAGGTCTCATATTTTGATACGTGAAACAATTTCAAGTTTAACCAAATGTATTAAAATACTATATTTTATACCAAATCAGCGTCATTAGCTTAACCATGTCACCCAATTCTCATCTGTAAACAGATTGCTCTAGCCTGGGTCGCACCCGCGCCTGGCTCATGGCCGACGGGACCGTGCCTGCGTCCCGCGCCAGCATGGAGTGGCCGCGGCCGGATCTGTGGCTCCAGGGACGTTGGCGGCCGACTAAGCCCGCGTGCGCCTGCAGCGGCCGGGTGGCCGCGCCCATGCCTGGGAAAGTTGCTGCTTCGTCCAGCTGTTCAATATTATCACCTAACAGAGCAATAAAGTTTTCTTCAAATGCAAGCTTACGCATCATATCAAGAACCATATCATGAATACGACAGCCTGATACTCTGCCATCCCATGCCTCCACTACCTGGATCAGCAAGCTTCTATTAATGAGATCATTGAAGTATCTATCAAATAATGTTTTTCCTTGATCTAGATTGATAAATCCTTCGGCTATCCATTTCCATATCAAAGAATCCTTTTCGATCTCGTAGTCTTCTGGATATGTACTTAGATATAGTAAGCATGTGCTCAAATTTGGAGGGAGATCATAGTAGCTAAATGAGAGTATTGTCATAGTATCTTCAGCTTCCCTATTACATTCAGTGTCCAAACCAATAGAGTTGTAGAGCATTGACCATTCACACTATGGTTTACCGGCCAACAAACTAGCCATTGTGATGATTGTTAATGGTATACCAGCACATTTCTTTAGAATTTTCTCATAAATTTCATGGAACTTTCGGTCTGCACCAGATAACCTTGTATAAAATAATTTCAGGGAGTCATCATAGGAAAGTGGCTTTAGCTTGTAAACCTTACCAGATGCTTTGGCAACATCAAAATTATGAGTAGTTGTGATTACTTTACTTCCAAGATTATTCTCAACGAGAGTTCGTTCGATTCCTTCCCAAGTGCGTACCTCCCATACATCATCAAAAACAATAAAATACCTATCCACACCAAAGTGGAAGAACCATTGGTTAGTAAAGTTTGACCTTCTGCAGACGCAAGAAATTTGCTATGATTAAAGGAAGTCCGCATGACACATAAAACACATGATCGCGCTAGTAAAAATAAAATACATGACGTAATTTGCTTGATGGTTAATGTTCAAGGATTATTTCCTTTGCGGTTCTAGTATTTTCCTTTGCGTTTTTTGGCACTCAAGGTAATTCGGGATTCTGGTAGTGATATTTATGGAAACTACACACCAAAGGGCCTATTTGAAGAAAACTACATATGTAAGAAGTTAATTTATTATACAGAACATCTATAGTCATGTTGCAAACATAGGTGACACCCTAAAAATGTGTTTTTCCTAAGATTTATAGTTTCAGATATGAAACACGTTTTCAAAATCTAAGCTCAATTCATAATTAGAAATGTTTACGAATTTACTTAAACTATGATGTTTAGAAGTGCTAAATGCATTGCCCTTTTATAGTAGTCTAAAAGCAACATACTTAAAAAATGAGCTAGAAGCTGTTAGGTAGAGACTACTGGATAAATGCATTTCTTTTATGCATGGAGTGGAGAAAATCAATCTCAAGAAGTAGTTTGGCATAAATGATGTGGAGATAACATTTTTAGTATAACCTACAACATAGTGTAGCATCGAGTAACTGTGGAACAATATCTTAAAAGGCACTGGCTAATTACAATTTACAATTGAGTGTCTGTGTTACCTCTTTTTCTTCAGGAATTCTCGAAGTTGGTGAATGAGGAGCTCGAGGCCTCTTCGAGTGTTGTGAATGTCCTTATGCTTTTCACCGTCAAGATGAAAGAGAATATCCATGAAAACTTTTACCAAGTCATAATCCCGACCAATTGAAATGAAAGCCCCGCAGTCATACTGTGAGTTAAGCTTCTCATACACCGCCTTGGCAAGGGTGGATTTTCCTAATCCTCCAACTCCAACAATAGAAACCTTCTTCATCTCCTGGTTCGAGGTACCATCATCTGGTTGCAACGTCATCAGCATGGATACGAGCTCATCCCTGGACTTGTCGACGCCAATAAGTTGCGTCACTTGTTTGTACATAGCTTTAAGGCGAGGATCAATAGTTGACGCCTGTTCGCTTGGTCGTAAACGATCGTAAATTTCCAGCCAAAACAGTATTTTTCTCTCACACAAAACCAGCCAACAGTAAATAATCCACGATCCTTTACGGCCTCCCAAACTCATCTATGGCTTGCACATAATGTCATCAAGTTTGTACTTCTGACGCCTTTCGGCTACCTCCTCGAGTTGTTTCTTGATGTCTTCGATGGCACCAGCAATATTGCGACGAGACTTGGCCACTACTACACAAACTTTACTGGAGGCGGGCGTTTTCGGTTTTCCGCTGCGGGCAAAGCCGTCCGCCTCGGCCTAGAGGCCACGGTAAATCGTGGCTTAACCGCGGCGGGCGGCGTTGCCCGCCGCGGTTAATCAATTTACCGCGGCGGGCATCTTAAGACGCCCACCACGGTTAATAGGGTATTTTTCGTGGCGGGCATCTTAAGACGCCCGCCACGGTAAATAAATTTACTGTGGCGGGCAAAAGAGCCTGTCACGGTAAATAAAAATGCCCGCCTCGGTAAAGCGCGGGATTAACCGTGGCGGGCTAAAATGGACGCCCGCCTCGGAGGCCATCGGGGGGTGTCGCGGTTAATCGTTTGTGTAGTAGTGGGCCTTGCCGAACACTTTACCCATCTTCTTCATGGCGCGTTTCCGCCTGCTGGGGTTGGCGGCATCGACGCGCGCAAGGAAAGTGTCAAGGACATCCTCCATGTCGTAAGATGGCTCCCTGACCTCGCGTGCCCACACCTTCACCTGCTCGTCGAGCCGGTCCCATGGCACATCAGAGACCTTGCAGAGGAAGGTGTGGATGCCCTCCAGCTCACTGTGGAGCCACTGCACCTGCTTCCTCACGCCCTTCTGGAGCTTGTACTCGTCCTGGAGCAGCTGCAGAAGCTTGGGGCCGAGGCTTCCTAGCGCTCCTATCAGCACACTCCACTACGCCAAATTCTTACTGTAAGAACGGGGGCATTTTTACTGTAGGGGCGGCTGGGGTTGGGGGCACCCCTATAGTGGGCGTCCTCGGGCCCCAGCAGCCCAGCCGTCCCTACAGATGGCACTGTAGGGGCGGCTAGTAACCTGAGCCGCCCCTACAGTTGGGGTTGATCTGTAGGGGCGGCTCAATCACCAGCCGCCCCTGCAGTGCCCATTTGTCTTTTTTCAAATTTTAAAATTTGAAAGGTTTAAATTTAGTCAAATGATAAGATAACCAAAATAAAAGTTGTAGATATTGATGAGTTAAACAACTTTTGTATTCATCACTTCTACATCTGAAATCATTTAGGGTTTTAAAATTTGGTTTGAACTTGTCAAATTTCAAATTACAGATTTTAAAATATGTAAAACATTGTCACATCCAAGTTTGATCAAACTTAAATGCTGAAGCATGGTTTTATAAATTTTTAGGAAAAAAACCATCACATTTGGAGTTAGTACGAGTGAGAACAACTAGTTACAAAGTTTATCTACAGATTAAAAAGAGAAATCGCACTGTTCTAGATGATCCTTACATGATCATAGTGAACAGTGTGATTTCTTTTTTTAATCTGTGGATCAACTTTGTAACTAGTTTTTCTTCCTCATACTAACTCCAAATCTGATGATTTTTTTCCTACAATTTTCTAAAATCATTCTCTATCAATTTATTTTGTTGGTTTTGTCAATATATACATATGAAAAGTTTGAGCAATTTAAATTTTGAATTTCAAAAAAATTCAAGTTCAGACAAGATTTTGGTACCCCAAATGATTTCAGCTGAAAAAATGATAAATACCAAAGTTGAATTACTCATCAAGATCTACAACTTTTATATTAGTCATTTCTTCATATGATAAAGTGGTAATGACATTGTTCACAAATGTGACGCATCTCTCATAAGGTTTTATAAAAATATATGAGACAAGTGTAAGATTGGTGAACAATGTGTGCTAAGAATATGTCAAATGAAGAAATGACCAAAATAAAAGTTGTAGATATTCATAAGTTGAACAACTTTGATATTCATCACTTTTTATGTTGAAATCAATTTGGGTCTCAAATTTTGGTTCGAACTTATCGTTTTTCAAAATTTTAAATTTGAAAGGTTCAAATTTTATCAAATGACAAGATGACTAAAATAAAAGTTGTAGATATTAATGAGTTGAACAACTTTGGTATTCATCACTTTTTATGTTAAAATCATTTTGGGTCTAAAATTTTGGTTCGAACTTGTCATTTTTTAAAATTTTAAATTTGAAAGGTTCAAATTTTGTCAAATGACAAGATGACCAAAATAAAAGTTGTAGATCTTGATGATTTGAACAACTTTTGTATTCATCACTTTTACATCTGAAATCATTTAGGGTTTTAAAATTTGGTTTGAACTTGTCAAATTTTAAATTTTAAATTTTAAAATGTGTAAAATATTGTCACATCCAAGTTTGATTAAACTTAAATGCTGAAGCATGATTTTAGAAAATTTTATGAAAAAAACCATCACATTTGGAGTTAGTATGAGGAAGAACAACTAGTTACAAAGTTTAACCACAGATTAAAAAGAGAAATCACACTATTCTAGATGATTCTTACATGATCATAGTGAACAGTGTGATTTCTTTTTTTAATCTGTGGGTCAACTTTGTAACTAGTTTTTCTTCCTCGTACTAACTCCAAATATGATGATTTTTTTCCTAAAATTTTCTAAAATCATTCTCTATCAATTTATTTTGTTGGTTTTGTCAATATATACATATGAAAAGTTTGAGCAATTTAAATTTTGAATTTCAAAAAAATGTAACTTCAGACAAGATTTTGGTACCCCAAATGATTTCAGCTAAAAAAGTGATAAATACCAAAGTTGAATAACTCATCAAGATCTAGAACTTTTGTATTGGTCATTTCTTCATATGACAAAGTAGTAATGACATTGTTCACAAATGTGACACATCTCTCGTAAGGTTTTATAAATTATATGAGATATGTGTAAGATTAGTGAACAATGTGTGCTAAAAATTTATCAAATAAAGAAATGACCAAAATAAAAGTTGTAGATATTCATGAGTTGAACAACTTTGGTATTCATCACTTTTTATGTTGAAATCAATTTGGGTCCCAAATTTTGGTTCGAACTTGTCATTTTTCAAAATTTCAAATTTGAAAGGTTCAAATTTTGTCAAATGATAAGATGACGAAAATAAAAGTTGTAGATATTAATGAGTTGAACAACTTTGGTATTCTTCACTTTTTATGTTGAAATCATTTTGGGTCTCAAATTTTGGTTCGAACTTGTTATTTTTTAAAATTTCAAATTTGAAAGGTTTAAATTTTGTCAAATAACAAGATGACCAAAATAAAAGTTGTAGATCTTGATGAGTTGAACAACTTTGATATTCAACTTTGATTTTCATTTGAGATCATTTGGTGTCTCAAAATCATTTTATTAGTTTTGATGATAATTTTTTAAAATTTAAATTTTTTTTTCCCATTTTTAAAGGTTCAATTTTGCAATTTTAAACTGTTGTAGTTGTTTTAGTTATTGTATATGTAAATATATATATAAAAAAATAATTATAAATTTTTGTACTGTATTATTTATTATTTACATTTGAATAATTCATTTTGATTTAGAATTTTGAAAAAAAAAATCAACTGTAGGGGCGGCTTATAACCTTAGCCGCCCCTACAATGGCTCTGAGATATATCAGTGACCGTCGCTGTGGCCGCCCGTTAAGTGTTGGGCGAAATCTGCCTGTGGACGCCGTCAGACTGCCCAATTTCGACGGCGGCTAGGGTTTGGGAGCCGAGGAAGGAAGGAACCCCGCCGCACCGAGGAGGCGAGGACTGCAGGCACAGGCAGGCTCCTGCCGAACGCACGGCGGCGGGGACGCTACCCGCACTGGCACGGCTACGGGTTCAGCCTCAGCGTCCACCTCGGTGACATCCGCACCGGCCTTGCCATCGGGAAGGGAATCACCCTCCCTCGACCCCTCACTGTACGCAGCTCTCGCACTCAGTTCGCTTCATTGCCAGCGCTCGGGATTCGGGAAGGGAATCACCCTCCCTTGCCAGAGCTTGGACGGCACGCCGCTCCACGTCCCTTCCCACGCTCGCATGCTTGCCCGTGGCTCTGCGTCCCTCGCACACGTCCGGTGGTGGCAGGGGGCGGATCCTTGTCGCGCGCCAGGAGCTCGAGTCTTCGTCGGTCCCTTCGTCGGATCTTCATCGTGCCGCTGCCGCCCAGAGGAGGACCTTCTGGCCCACCGCCGACGCCTTCTCCACATGAGTATCCTCGCCCCCATCCCCATTTTCCTACCTCTTCGTTTTCCCTGGAAGTGGATCTCACTCATTGATTTAGGGTTGATTCCATTCAGTTGCAGTGCATTGCTATGTTTCCTAGAACGTCCCCAATAGCTCGTACGCACACACATTTCCACTTCCTTGTTTGTAGGACAGATTAGTTTTGCTTGATGCGGATCACTATTGTTCATGCCTGCATCTGCAGTTCTGCACTGCCACTCCAGTTTGGGCCAGCCCTCCGTCGACGGGTTTTTGCAAATGGATTAGCGAGAACAGAAACAGCAGCTTGTTGGAACTCAGAGTCCTTAAGATGACTCTAATTAAGTTTCGTTTTTTGTGGGAAACTAAAAGCTAGACTGTCTGAATATTTGCTTGTTCAGGTGGAAGACCTTGACATTCTCATCAAGCTCTATACGGACCGGCATCTTCGAGTCTTACCACTTGAGCTCAAGTGTACTGAAGAGGTAAATGGACATCACGGTCCGTGGTCCATCACAGACTGAGCACATGTTTTGCATTGAGGTAGCATTGGGAGGTATCATATTGTCATCGATCTGGATAGCTAAGCATATTTATAACATGAATATTCTGTTGTACCCTATAATATAGACCGAGGTAGCATATTTATTATATTATATTGTATATTCATAAATTAAGAATCGCTGCATATTTTGAGATCATACCAATTTTGTTTAATCATGTTCCTGTGTGAACCAGGTGCTACTGGAACAAGCTAAGCGACTGCATCCTACCCCGCCTTGCATCATTTCTCCGATCACTGCCGTCAGTCAGGTAATCCTTCAATGATCTTAGACGTCAGATTCTTCATGTATTGACAGCAGATGCAATCATATAAATATCAGTAGATGAGATCATTTCTGGGAAGTTCCACCACAAAAAATCCCAGTGGACCTTACTGGTGTACCATTATACCTGACTGAGAACAGCAAATCAAAATAGGCCACCCCTTTTGTCCTGAAACCCAAATCCATGCCTGTCATGAGGCCATATTGCCACTGTTTTCATTTCCCAACACCTCCTGCCTCTTGGGCTTACAATTGGGCAGCTTATCCTGTCCAATTTTCAAAGGTTTACAATTTTCAAAGGCTTAGCCTGGGAGTCTACATTGTGGATACTACACATGTATTATGATGAGTACTATCGGTGGCTACAACAGAAACCCCAATCTGGTAAGTTTGAACCTCTTCGCTCGTTGTATGAAAAGTTCGCATATGTTGTGATATAGTAAACCTAAACTTGTTCTCTTGTAGTTGGAGAAAGATAAAGACACGAGAAGGAACCCATACAAGGATGACGAGCTCTTAGAGATGGTCGGCGACCTTCGCAACTTCATAATTGACCAGATCGTGTACCATAAAGGCACTTACCATCATCTTCTTTCCGACTTAGGTAGTAATCCTCTATACCAACACCTTCGTGAGACTGATAGGCTAGCCCTAGGCCGTTGATGACAATGTGGACTTGTGGTATGGTTTGGATCAGACTTTAGAACGGTTTGGACTTTGTTTTGCATGTGGACTTGTGGATTTCTTAATGGACTATGTTCACTACCGGACTCCTTGAGTTTGCCGAGTGCCCGAAACACTATGCAAAATACAGAAAACACTCGGCAACTTGTTCGCCGAGTGTAACACTCGGCGAATAGCACTCGCCATAAACAGTTCCGGCAAAGCCAACTTTGCCGAGTGCCATTTATCGGGCACTCGGCAAACATTTTGCCGTGTGCAGTTTGGCTCTCGGCGAAAAGAAACGGTCATAACGCCAGACCCGCCGTTAACAGCGACTTCGCCGAGTGTCAAACGGCAAGGCACTCGGCAACTAATTTTTTTTAAAATATTTTTGATTTTTAGAATTCCTTGTCGTCGAGTGCTGCACTCGGCAAATTGTAAACATATGCCGAGTGTCGCACTGTCAGACACTCGGCAAACATTTTTGAAACAGTATTTGGTTTTTTTAAAAAAATCTTTTCGCCGAGTGTCTTGGTGATAACACTCGGCAAATTGTGTTTACTTTGCCGAGTGTCTTGGTCATAACACTGGGCAAAGCCTCAGAAATCTGAATTTTTTTTTGTTTTTGCATTACATTTCACAGCACATATATATATCACAGCACAGATATGTTTCACAGCACAGATATATTACACAGCACATATATATATCATCTCCACATATCACATATATCACAATAATCCACAATGGTACACAAATGTCATACCACAATACCAACATAAGGTTCGAGTTTAAAGTATCCACCACAAGTGCATTACAAGCATAAGTGCAACACAAGGAATAAGTTCAACACATGAAAAGAAGCAAATCACCAATTAGACCACGGCGACTGTTGCGGTGGGTCATGAGGTACATCGTTTGATGCCGCCGATTGACCCTGCACAAAGAATAGATAAGATTACTTGATAGCTGCAAAAGGAATTGTTGAGACATATATAGCTAGTAGCATTGCAATTCAAAAGGCAATACAACAAATACAACTGTGTGTGTGAGTGTGTGAGTGCTGGTGTGCTGGTGTGTGTGTGTGTGCTGGTGTGTGTGTAGGTGCAATTTTGTTACCCGCCTTGGCAGACAAGTTCCACCCGTTATGTAACGCTGTCTCGTACGTTTCGTGTAGTCCAACGTATGAGGAAGACAGAGTAAACCATTTCTGGGTTGCAGTTTTCCTGCTACAGTGCTCGCGCTCCTACCGGCAAGCCAAAGCCAGGGCAGTGTGAACAACAGTGACTTGTACAACTAAACTAAACTAAATAACTAATCCTCAGATCCAACATGTGGTCTTCTGAAATCCTTCTTAACTATGGGTTATCTATTTATCTACTGTCAACCATGCCCCATGAGTCTGACACCGAACCATACCAACGCAGGCACAATCTTCCAATGCAAACAGAAACACCCCATGAACTACCGCAACCCTGTCCCCTCTCTGCTCCTAGCTAGCTCCAAATCTTTTGGTCTGCTCTGAGAAAGCAAACCAAATATGATCCGATAAGATAAGCGGGGTGCCAATGCAAGATTGGCAATTGGCGATGTCAGGACAGGAGATGCAACCTGTTCACACCTGCAACTGCAACTGCAAGCAAGCTCCTATAGCACCGGAGATCATCACAGGAGCATACAGTGACCCAAAACCCAACGACAACCAGATATGGTTCCCAGTAGAGTACCGATCGAGGCACCGAAAAGCCCCCCAGAGGCCCAGACCTGCAGGAGCTGCCTGCCGGTCCTGACTCCATGTTGCTGCTAGCTGCTGCCGCCGCAAGTGTGTGCAATGTAAGCCGGGGGACCCTAAGCCCACCACGCCCGGTCGGCACGTCGGCTCGCTGCTAACTACGACTTATGTCATCGTGTGCTTTCGACTGGAACGCACAAACCAAGCAGAACAGCTACTAGTAAAAGCCCGTGTTAATCTAGCGCATTACATTAAGAACCCATCCTTATCTGCCGAGGGGGTGAAATGGAGTTGGATAGGGATGGGTGTGTGTGTGAGTGAGTGGACATGGGGATAGATGTACTCACAGGAGTGTCTTCAGGAGGACGAGGAGGAAGGAATAACGCTTGTGGCAGAGGTTCACCCATCTTCGCGCCGAGATTTTGCATCCACTGAAACATCTGCTCCTGCCTCTGCCAATCAGCGTCAATCTGCGCCTCCAACGTTATTCTCTGCCTCCTCTCTTCTTCTAGCTCGGCCTACAAAATTTCACCCCAATGTTACAATGGAAATCAAAGGTATGTAAGAAACAATGAACGACGAATAAAAGAGTAATAACCTGCAAAGTCTGCATGGCGTGCTGTGTACTGGTCGGCCGTGGGCGTATGGGCGGCCTCTGGCCCGTGTCGCTTGCTCGGATCTGGGAGAGAGTGGGAGTAGTGGCCGTGTCGACGACGCTGTCGCCAAGCCAGTACCTGCCATGCTTCTTGCCTCCTCCCACCCTCATGACAAGGTCTCCATTCGAAATCCTAGGTGCTCGGATCGTACTCCGGCCCATGGACCGCCTTGGCCGCCGTTGTGTACTCGGTGAGACGGTTGTGGATGGAGGTATTGTTGTACGCCGAGGGGGGGTCCTCCGGGTTGAAGTCGACAGCGGACGTCGCCTTGCCCTTGTGGGCCATAGCCCATGCCTTCACCTGGGAGCAAGGTGCGCCACCATGTGACGCCGACTGTGAAACAAACAGTAAGATCATTAGAAACTATGCAGAAGCAAGCGTTGGAATACATAAATGAAGTCACGTACCCATCTCTCTACGTACTCGGCAAGGGTAAGGTTCCCCTAATGGTGTGGTGCACCTGTCATCATCAAACGCCGCTCCCGGCAAGCGGCGTGTGTCTCCGACCACTCTAGGGAGCACCACTTGTCCACCATCCTCCTCCAGCACTCGCCTTTACCGGCCACCCAATTTGGAGGCACCTACACGTCAACAAGCATTTGTCATATAAGAACACAGTAAGTGTACTTAATCTCAGGAAGAAACAGTATTTACCAGCATGTATTGCTCTTTGGTCAGCGTCAAGGTTCTTGCGAGGTCTTTGTCGATCTTCACTTCCTCGAAGACAGCTTTGTATTGCTGTACAGCCAGGATACGCGCCTCGTAGTGCATGTCCTTCACGAGCTTGTAGCAGGCTTTGTGAGCATGCCTCTCGGCCCTCTCCTCGTATCCCTCGTCACATCTGTAGAAATCCTGCATATAAACATTATGTATGTAGTCATTATTTCAAGGATGTGATAGGAATGCGATGTATTGAGCAAGATAGTGCGGGGAAGGCTTACCCACAGCTCTTTCACAACCCGCTGCAGCCTTGTTGTCGAATTTCCTGCCTTCCCGATCTCGTACATCGGGGGCAGAGGCGTAGTGCTCGAACGTGTAGGCCGGCTCCACCCCTCCTGCCCAGTCCACCAGGCCGGGGAAGTGTTCCCTACACAGAAGACCCAGGATTCCACCGGGAAGGCATTTGTGATCACCTACAGGCCACAACCTTCCATCCCCTGTCCAAGTGATTAACGAAAAAATATTAGTTTGTATTTTGCCATGTTAAACATATCAAATGAAGTAGCGATAACATCTTAAGATACTTACCTTGGCCCATTGGGGTGAATCACCGGCCGTTTCGTGAAAGGTATAGGCTGTTCCGGGAGGTGTGAAGGGCCTCGCAACCAGATCTTCGAAGCTAGAGGAAGAGGAACCCCCCGCCGAGGGCTCCTCGTGCTCGCCCTCCTCTCCTCGTGCTCGCCCTCCTCCTGCTGGGCCTGCTCCTTGTGCTCCTCCTCCGCCTCCTCCTGAGGCGAGGGAGGTACAGGCGACGGCGGCCGAGTCGCTGCACGCGCCTGCCGACCCTGGCCTCTCGGTCGACCCCTGCGCCTCCACGGCGGCTCCTCAGCTGCAGGAGCGGACGCCGAGCTCCGGTAAAACTGACCCGACGGACCTCATACCGCCCACCATCTTTTGTCAATCACCTGCAATTAAAAAGAGTAAACCAATAAGCACATATAAATAGGACAACCTGAAAAATAAATGCAAAATAAACGAAACATAATTAGAAAATGATAGTATTACTTGTATTAGAAATAGGCATCATGATCGGGATCAACCGGATCATAACTCTCATCATCACTATCACACATGTCGAAATAATCAACACTATCCGAAGAACCAATGTTGTCATCATTGGCATTGCCTATACGCACTCGCTCAAGTAATTCTAAGTCTTGCACATTTTCCACCTCATCTCCATCGTCCTCTTCATCAACCCTTTCATTATCTACTTCCATTTCGATCGCACCGGTTAAGTCTATCTCAAAACTCCCTTCTAGCCCCTCCTCTTGATAGAACTCCCCGTCATATGTGTTTGGGTCTAAGTTGTAATCTTGATCATTTGGGAGAGGTAGTCTACCATGTGGCGATGTCTTCTGCACAATATACCAACCCTTAAGACGATCGTCGTTTGGGCACGCGTATGGCAGATAATAAACTTGCGTCGCCTGTTGAGCAACAACATAGACATCTTCCCCTGGATAGACGGAATCCTGACGAATTTCGACCAGCCCAAGATTAGGGGTCCGTCTCGTTACTGCAGGATCAAACCAATGACATTTGAATATGACAGGCTTAAGGGGTTTGGAACCACGAAATTTGACTTCGTAGATTTCTTTGATTCTCCCATAATAATCGGCCCCATCAGTGCCGGGCGTAAGAACTCTAGGTATTTGTGGTTCTTCGATTGGGCCGACTTTCCTCATGTGCTGTCGTGTGAAAGCGATATCCATTCACGTCATAAGCGGCAAATGACCTGACCCTATATAGAAAGCCACTGGACACCTGTGCTAACTCGGGATCCATAGACTCATCGGTTTGGCCCTGCAAGCTGAAGCAGGATATATCATTAAACTAAGTACGAGCAACTTGTAATGTCAAACTAAGTACGAGCAAAGTTGGACAATACCTTCTGTGCGAACCAAGAAATGAAATCAGGCATTCCATTTCCCGCACCCTGTTTAAGAAGGGTATCACATTCTTGCGGGGTAGGTTCCCTTGATAGATGCCAGTAGTGATCAAGAAATTCCCTATAACAATGAGAAACAAGAGAGTTGGATACCGAATAGTGACAGCATATTTAACAAGTTCGTTGTGAACTTACTGCATGTACGGCTCCACTTTGGGAAGGTTGGTCAACACATAGTGCATGATAGTGCGCCACTCTTCATGTCTCAATGTCTTGGGTTTCCAATCACTTGTACTTCCGAGCTGCCCTCAGAAAAGGCTGAGGTTCGATTCATTTTCGCCAGCATTGTAGCGAGGGGGTGGATTATGCACGCTGGGAAGGTTGTCACTATAGTAACTTGTTGTGAAGTTTGACACCTCCTCCAGAATGTATGTCTCTGCAACGGAAGCCTCAATTTTGCCTTTATTCTTACATTTACTTCGAACAACCTTTAGACATCTCTCGATTGGATAGCACCAACGGCCCTGCACGGCCCCCCCATTCGTGCCTCATACGGGAGGTGCAAGATCAAATGCTGCATCGGAACAAAGAAGCCGGGTGGAAATATCTTCTCCAACTTACAGAGAAGCACCGGCGCCATTCTTTCCAAGTCCTCAACCACTTTTCGAGACAACTCCTTGGCACAAAGCTGACGGAAGAAATAGCTCAACTCTGCCAGCACTAGCCAGACATGCTCAGGGACATAGCCACGAACCATCGCCGGAAGAAGCCGCTCAATCCATATGTGGAAGTCATGGCTCTTCATCCCTTTGACTCGCAGAGTAGATAAGTTCACTCCCCTCCTCAGATTCGCTGCATACCCATCAGGGAACATCAACGTTTGCATCCATTCAAGTACTTGCCTTCTTTGGGGCCTGGTCAAGACGAAATCGGCCTTAGGCTTGCTCCATGTCTTGCCGCCTCTAGGAGGCTTCATTTCTTGCTTTGGTCTATCGCATAACGTTGCTAGGTCCACTCTAGCCTTAACGTTGTCCTTTGACTTTTCAGTGTCCATGAGTGTTCCCCAAAGTGCCTCGGCTACATTATTTTCAGTGTGCATCACATCAATGTTATGTGGAAGAAGGAGGTCATCATAATAGGGGAGCCTCTCCAAGCCCGACTTATGAGTCCACATATGTTGACGACCATATCCCACAAAACCATCGCCTTGTGGGTTGACGACGAGAGCATCTATCTGAGCACGAACCTCGGCACCAGTCATGATCTGGGGTGCGGGGTCTGTCACTACCACACCTTTCGTAAAGTTCTTGATGTCTCGTCTGAATGCATGCTCAATAGGGAGGAACTGTAGATGCTTGTCGAACGAAGAATACTTGCCACCCTTCTTCAACCAAATGAACTGCATAGCTGTCTTGGATAATGGGCATGGGAACCTCCCGTGAACACACCAGGCGCAGAATATCCCATACGCCAAGAAGTCGTGCAGGGAGTAGTGGTACCTAGACATGCATTCTGAAGTTCCTCTTCGTAGCTCGGTCATATGTCAACACCCCTTCCTCCCAAGCACGGACCAGCTCATCAATCAGAGGCTCCATGAACACACCCATCTTACTCCCCGGGTGTCCAGGAATTATCAATGACAAGAATATATTCTATCGTCGAAACACGACACCGGGGGGGGGGGGAGATTGAGGGGGATAACGAAGATTGGCCAACAAGTGTATGGGGCAGCCATCAGTCCATAAGGATTGAACCCATCTGTTGCCTAGCGCAACACGTACATTACGAGCCTCAAGAGCTTTCTCACGATGAATCCCATCAAAGTGGGTCCATGCTTCACCATTAGATGGATGTACCATCTTCTCAGGACTGTATCGAGTGCCATTTTTGTGCCACGTCATCTGTTTCGCGGTTTCCTCGGTCATGTATAGCCAGTTGGATCCTCGGTAAGAATGGAAGGTACCGTAGGATCTTCACGGGGATCTCAAGCTGCCTCTTCTGACCATCACCAGACTCTACCTCCAGGTACCTAGAGGATTGACACTTTGGACAATACTTTGCTTTCTCGTGTCCTTTCCTAAATAGGACGCACCCCTTTAGACAAGCATGTATCTGCTCATATGGCATCTTGAGTGCACGAAGGAGTTTCTGCGACTCGTACATGCTCTTTGGCATAATGTGAGCTTCTGGAAGCAAGCTGCCAATAACTGCCAACGTAGCATCGTAACAATCTCGACTCATGCTAAACTGAGCCTTTAAGGCCATTACCCATCCAATGGCATCCTAGTTGAGAAACCTTTGTGTGGCCGTGAAGGGGTTTCTGTGCCGAAGACAACATGTCATAATACGCCTTTGCGGTTGCCTCTGGCTCCTCCTCCCCACCTTCTTCACCTACGTGTGCTTCGTGAAAGTCATTTAGCCAGTCACCTACCCCGGCATCAGCATCGAAATCTTCGACGCGTGCTCTCACGACCTCCTCTCTCATTCGATCGGCTTCACCGTGGTAGATCCACCGAGTATAATCTGCCGTGAATCCATTCTTGCAAAGATGAGTAGACATGACATCCTTTGGTTGCCGACGCCTGTTTGCACATCTACTGCACGGACACCAAATGGCTGACTGCTCCTGGAACTAGGGCAAATGCTCTATCTATGAAAGCCTCCGTCTTCTCAATCCATTCATCAGTCAAAGCACGCTGACTTGGGCGGCCCGTGTACATCCACTCACGGTCATCCATCCTCTGACACATATATATATATATATATATATATATATATATATATATATATATATATATATATATATATATATACCAGCGAGACATTAACAATCAATTGCATGTACACGATGTTCCTACCATCTAATAGGTCAGGATAGGTCCTAATCCCACCCGAGGATGCGTAGCTGGGGTTAGTCTCCATGGTCTACTCCGCTCCGAGACAGAATTTCGGTAGCACCTTCCCGCTGTTCTCCAAATACACGTCCCGGTAGGAAGATTGTGTATCCGGAGAACAACAGGGAGATGCTGTCGAAACTCTGCCTCGGAACGGAGTAGACCACGGAGACTAACCCCATCTACGCATCCTAGGGCTGTCCAAAAAACGTGGACAATTCGAAACAGATACGGTTATCGATATGCAAAGAGCTGCATATTTCCAACCGTATCTCTTTCGAACGGGAGACGCCTAACCAGGTTACGTGCTCTACAAACATGCATGATACGGAAAAGAGGGGTGTTTTATGCCTCACATCGCTGTCCCGCAAACAGGAGAAGCCTCAACCGCTACAAGGTCCACGGAACACCAACAAACAGCCAGAAGCCTCAGTCCTCCCTAAAAGAATAAGTTATTTCACACGAGTAAGTAATTACCTTTATATCACCATAAACAAAGTAAAAAGAAACAAGATCTGGACTTTTCATCGAATAGAAGCTAGCTAGCTAGGTTCCCAAAAACAGGACCTAAAAGCATCTCTACGTTTCAAGGCATACTCCAAAAACCATGATCTGGACTTTTCAGCCTCCTGGTGTGATGTGAGGTTTTTTAGTTCTCGCCTAAGCCTATACATAGAGAGTCTAAATTTCTACTAAACTACTGGCAGATCGGTTTCTGAACTCTGAAAAATATTGTTTCTGTGAGACTAAGCTGATGTGACCTGTGAGCAATAGATTTTAGCAAATTGTTTGACAGAGGGGCTATGTACCAATATAATCTGCTACCCCAATCTAAGCTGATGTGACAGACTGGATGTGGTAGGGTGAGGTGTACAAGGGCAGGCTTCAGAAAATAATCTGCTACCGGAAGCAAGCAAACTGAATCGGTCTCATGTCTCAATTTCATTTGTTAGCTCGCGTATGCTGGGGGATGAGGCGCTCAGGGACTGGGAGCTTGCTCTTCGTCTCGCGCACACGCGGTGTTCGGAGAAATGCCCCGTATAGCAGAGTAGCTGGCATTCGGACTTTCCGTGAATTTTTCTCTATTTATCTGAGCCTTCAGATCCTGGTCATCCTATTCCAGCAACTGGATTGCTTCTGCTTGCTCGGCTGTTTTTGTAGATTGCTGATGCTCATGAGATTCGGTCTTACTAGGGTAGGGTGCTACTGTCGGATACTACGTGCTAGCTATATTCTCTGTTTGGTAGCCACTGAAACGACTCAGCTTCTAGAGAATTACTTCAGTGAGCTAAATACTCTGTTCATTATTGCTTCCTGCAGATCTCAAGCAGCCGATTAGTTGGACTTTTTATATACTTATTACTACCTTGCAATCTAGTAAAAGATGAACTCGACACGCCGAGCTTCAAAAGCGGCAAAGTCAACAATCAATTACCACAGGTTTTCATTAGATGAGCACCACTTATTTGAGCCAGATGCTTTGATTACTAAGGAGCGAGATGCCAATCATCAATCAAGCCAAAGTTCTCAATCTTGCAGAACATATGCTTGCAGAAGATTGACCACTCCCCAGTTTGTATCTGCATTGGCTGGAATCTGGAATCTTGTTGGCCAGCCTGAATCATCTGGCACAACTCAAAGATCTGAGATTCATGGGACTTCGAGTAGGGAAGACCATGTGTGCTTTAGCAGGGATCAACAAGGAAATATACTGACACCTTGCTATGTGGAAAGCTCAAGTGGTCTGAGATCTCAAAACTGTTTGTCTACACCTAAAAAATTTATGAGGATCTTATTTCGGTAAAGAAGATGTTGATGCTGACACCATTCAATAGCGTTATTGGTGCATCATCCACATGGAGGCATATGTCCGCAAATAAGGTTGGAGGTGCACATTATTTGCACTGTGGAAATATATACTCTATGCTAACTGAAAAGATTGGGACTTCTCAGAGTAGCAAAAGAAGCATGTGTGAGGAAACTTATGCTTGTTCCACCAATATGGACATTAGGGACGATAGCTATTTGAATCAAACAAGAAGCACGCCTGACGAGCTATTTACTATCTCAAATGAAGAAGCTAGCAGTACACATGATCGTGAAAGTTCTCAACACAATACTGAATGTAATCTAGAAATTTTCCAAGAAGAAAATATTTTTTTAGCTTGCCCAGTGCACGAAATGGAAATTGGCAAAGACACGAGGATAATGCCAGGAAATCAGATTTTCAGTAAGGCATGCACAGATGTTCAGCTTGACAAAAAAAAACTAAAACCAGTTCTTATTTGCTACCACATCCAGTCCAGATGGCAGAGTATCTATATATTGCATAGTAATCACCATGCAATTTAGAACAAGGGTTGGCAAGCAAATGCAGAGAATACTGCTGGTAGGCTAAATAAGGCTGAACTAATCTGGACTAATGCTCCACCCAACGACAGTAATTTTCCTTTGCAGCTACTTTGTGGGATTTGTTGGAAAATGAATTTGGCATCCAAATACTCCAGCACATAAACATTTTAAGACTAGGAACAATGTGTTCTTCAAATCAACAACAAAATTATAGCTAGGGTCAGATGGCTGTGTTGATTGACCCCTCCCCTCCCCTCCCCTCCCTCCCCCAATCCTGCTGCTGCTTGCTTTATCAGCTTTATCAGCAACAGATGCATATGAATGCATGCATCGCGTATTATTACCTATGCACATATCTAATCGAAATCAAAATTTGCCACTTCTGAAACCGAAATCAAAACTGAAACGAGTCCCAAATCGGAAGCAACCGAGCAGGGCGACTTTGAGTTACCTGGGTCGCCGTAGAACAGCTAGTCGTCGGAGAGGCGGCCGCGCTGTAGAAGCCGCCCAGGAGGTCGTCGGAGTGGCATCGAGCAAGGGGCTCCTTGCGGGCGGGCACCGAGGTGGCGCAGGGACTCGCTGGGGGCAGGCAGGGCGGGGTCGTGCTCGCGCTCAGTTTCGCGGCGGGGACAGGGGCGTGGGCCAGCCGGTGGTTGTGGCAGACCGGCCGGGCGGGATGGAGGTCGACGGCGGAGGCGGGCGGGGTGGGGAGGGAGGGGGGCCGCGGAGTGGGGAGGGAGGGGGCGGCGGAGGGGTTGCGGTGGAGGGTGTGCGGTCGGCGGCGCGTGGGGAGGGAGCTCGACGGTGGCGGGCGTGGGGAGCACGATGGAGTGGGCAGGGAGGAGGGCGCGTGAGGGGGGAGCTCGACGGCGGCGCGAGGGGAGGGAGGTCGACGGCGGCCGCGTGCGCGTGGAAATGAAATGAACAGAGCCGGCCAGCGGCCTAGTTATTTTGTGGCCTGTTTGCCGAGTGTCGGCCCGATACGACACTCGGCAACGTTTTTAAAAAAAAATCCCATCAGTTTGCCGAGTGTCGGCCGATGGCGCACTCGGTAAACTACTTAAAAAAACCTAAACGCCTAGTTGCCGAGTGCCGTGACGATTGGGCACTCGGCAAACATTTTTTTTAAAAAGTGCCCTCCTATTTTCTCTATTTTAAAAAATCCCTGTTCTCCCTTAACAAAAAAATTTTAAAAAAAATTATTACATTTTTGCCGAGTGCCACCTATGCAGCACTCGGCAAACTTATTTCTATATTTCATGCTGCCCTTTTCTTTCCTCTACTTAATTACTTTCCTCTATTTCATGTTTCACTAATTTCATGAAATGAACTTGCATTACACTTTGTTAGGTGCACTCACAAATGTGAATTTCAAGCTTGTACAAAAATTGGACTATTATTTCATGTGTTTGTATATCACGCATCTAAAATTCAATAATTGCGACAAAAGAATTAAAATTATGAAATGGCTCCGAAAAATTGCCAAAAATTCACAAGAAGCGATATTTTGTTCTCTATTGTATATACAAAAATTTTTGAAGTGAAACTCCAAATCGACATTCAAATTGTCTCCTCATCTTACCGGATCTTTCTTAAATCTCAGAAACTTTTCGGAGATGATCCGATTTGTAAGCAGCGTACATGTCAACTTTGCCGAAACACTCTTAATTTTTTACCATAGCCTCCACGTATGATATCATGACAACTCGACAAATTTCGTGATTTTCAGACTTCGTTTGCTTTTTATAGAATTTTCAGACTTTTCCGCCACGCGTTTCTGCTCATGTTTCGCGATCACAATGTTCGAAATTTCTGGCCTGGCCCTGGATACGGTCTCAAAACAGACTCAGTGACAAGAATATCATTTTTTATTCACTTTTTTCGGATATTCGAAGCACTTGCAGTTCAAATAAAAAAAATTACCGAAAATTCATTTGACTAAAATAAATTGACGAAATATAGTTAAATAACTCAGAAATGTACAAAACTTCAACACAGAGCAACAGGTATTGTAAGACAACAGTACAAAAAGTTTGGGAGGTAAAATCAAAAAAAAAATTGTTTGCCGAGTGTCATATTCTGACACTCGGCATATAGTAGGATTTGCCGAGTGTTGTACTTTGACACTCGGCATATAGGTTGGTTTGCCGTGTGTTAACGGGTGGCACTCGGCAAAATGATAACGGAGGTGACGGTGTTACCCCGGACATGAAGTTGCCGTGTGTCTTTTATTTGCCGAGTGTCAGCACTCGGCGTAAATTGTTATGCCGTGAGTTTTAGTTTTGCCGAGCGTCGTCTTTGGGACACTCGGCAAACACCATGTTTGCCGAGTGCCCGAAATCTTGCCCACGGCAAAGGTGGGGACACTCGGCAAATTAGGTGTTTCTGGTAGTGGTTATAATGATGGACTTCATAATGGACTATGTTATAATGATTGATTTTTGTGAATTATGACTTGTCATGATGTTTTAAATAATGGTCTTGTGTTTGTGGATGTATATATGTGGCGGTCAGATTCGAATTTGAATTATATATATATATATATATGTGGTCAGATTTGAATTTGAATTTTTTTTGCTGGAAAATCCATTGTATGGGCGGTTCTTGATTGAACCGCCCTTACAAATACACACAGCAGGGGCGGCTGGTGATACAGCCGCCCTTACAGAAGTCCACTATAGGGGCGGCTGATATTACCAGCCACCCCTACAGAGGGCACTGTAGGGGCGGCTGAAAAAATCAGCCGCCCCTACAGAGGGCACTGCAGGGGCGGCTGAAAACACCAACCGCCCCTACAGAGAGCACTGCTGGGGCGGTCAAGAAACCGCCCCTATAGAGGCAACCTCTGTAGGAAGCACCCTGAGAAGGGCAGGCTGGCGCAGCCACCCCTAAAGAGGCTCTAGAGCCGCCCCTATAGTTAACTTCTGTAGTAGTGCTCATACTTCTTCCCTTACTTGCTTCAGACCAGTGCAGTGGATTCATTGCTCTGGTGTGGAGGTTGGTGGTGGGAAGGCGTCTAGTTGGAGGCCTGCAGTAGCTGAAGAGAAGCAACCAGGCAGGCGGGGACTATGGCAGCCATCCATCGATGGGCCTCGGGTACCTACGCTGGTAGCACATGCGTCCATGTGACTTTGCGCATGCATCCATGCGGCTGAACACCTCACTGTCACCTCACGTGACCATCCTCGACCTCGATTCCATTCAAGCCACCTGCTGTCTCTAAAATTTTCTCATTCTTTACGATGATCAATGACTGGGACAAAACTTTAAGAGTTCTGAATGCATGTATCGTATTTAAGATTTTTTTCTCCATACCTCCATCAAACTTCAAAGACGATTCAAGATTGAACAAGTGCAATATATATACAACAAGAAGAAGCGTGCGTTGCTTGCCAACGGCTACCAAATCTCTTAGCTACGGGGCAAAATCTTACTCATATTTTAAGCAAAACAAATTCTACTAGTACAAAAATGATTTTAGGAGACGAGGGATTTTATTATAGATCTTTTACAAGGGTTGGAAAAGTACCATCGTATACCTCCAGGTGCTTTCATCTTTTTCTTTTTCTAGGTAACTAATTGAGAAATATATTATACAGGATACTTTAGTAATTGAGGTTGCGCCCTTCTGAAAGTAGATGTAACCCTGGCCATGAAGCACACGCGGCCCTGAAGGTGGCCTCACTGGCGGAGCGCAACACACCGGAGGGCATGGACGGCGGCTAGCGTGCCATGGCAGACTACGAGGCAGCAAGGCTTTGGACGCCGAGTGTGCGGCCTTAGTCAGGACCACTGTCAAGTTCCTGTTCGAGCTCGAGAAGCTGGATGGCCTGCTCCGCGGCACGGCCATGCTGCTACCGCCATTGCCGGAGCCTGAGGTGAAGCAGGAGCGGCTCGTCGAGGTGCTAGGTGCCACCCGAGCGAGCAGGAGCAAGCACGTCAACCGCGGGCTTCCTCTCGGGCCTCCTCGTGCAGTTTTGCACCAAGGAACCCGGGGAGCGTATATGTGGCAGTCAGGGAGCAGAGGGCGCGAAGCCGCTTGGCATGCCTAACGCCGGACTGAGCCATGATGTCATGATGACGTCATATATGCTCTTTTCCCCTTTCAAAATTAAAGAAGAAATGTCTTCAAATACAAGTGCTTGTGCCCTGTTTGTTACTGGACTAAAGTTTAGTCACCCCTTGAGGACTAAAGGGGATTGAACTACTGTAGGGCCTGTTTGGTTAGATGGGACTAGAGACTACTGAGCCCTATTTTAGTCCCAAATAGTCTCTACTTTCTCGAACACACGGACTACTAAAGGGACTAGAAGATGTTTGGGCTGTAGTCCTTGAAGGATGGCTATTTGGGACTCTTAGGCCAAGTTGACAAACCATGCCCTTATCTCTCTCCTCTTTTATTGTGTCGGGACCATCCGCGTCTGTCCGCTTGGAGCGTGCGCCGCCAGCGGCCTAGAGCACCGATAGCGACTGTGCGACGAGGCTATGCGCGACGGCGACGGCGAACAAGGAGCTCGCGGACCCGGACCTCACGGCCGTGCACTGGGGAAGGTTACAGCGGTGCGGTGAGCCGTTCCTCCAAGCATCGGCGACAGCGTCTTCTCTCCCTAGATCTGACAACGTGGAGGTGCCCGCCTCCGCTCTCCACCATCCCGGCGCGCAACGAGATGGTGGTGAGCTCGTGGCCGCGTCGGAGATGGCTTGCCAGCTCCGGCATCCCGGTGCCCCTTCCCCACCTTCCGGCATCTGGCGGCCCCTCTCCCACCTCTGACATCTCGACGCCCCCTCCCCACCACTGCCCACGGCGGCGTCCCTCCCCGGGCGCGCGTGCAGCTGTCGGCGAGAGTGGCACGGGGTGCCCCATTCCTTGGCGAGGCTAGGCAAGAGAAGTGTGGGTATTTTGGTCTTTATTTATCTTCCTTAATGGTCTTTAGTCTCTTTGAGTCCCTAGAACCCAACAGGGCCTTAGTCACCTTTTAGTCTCCATGTTTGACATTTTTTTAAAAGGACGGTAAAAGCTTTGCCGCGATTTCTATTAGACAAACAAAGAAAAAAGGCAAGTGCCAATCCAGTTTTTTGAATTGAAATTGGACCAGAAAAACCATACAACTCAGGAGAGCGCCTCACTCATCCTGCATAACTTTGGAATAACTATCACAACTCACGCCACTACTTGCAGCTTGGTCGAATCGACCCAACTAACAACTACCCAACTAACAACAACTTGGACGAAGAAATGATCCATTGGAGCACCGAGCACCACCACCCTTGGAGAAGCGCCATGGCAGACGGCAAGAGACTAACGGCGAAAAACTGGATTGCCTAGTAGAGCCTTCAAGAAGGAAACGACACCAAGAGCGTAGACAAGCTAGCCCGATAAGGGAAGGTTTTAAAGTTTGGCATTTTAGGGTCAAAAAGTGACTACAGTTCAGTCTCTAAAGCTCCCCCAAACCACCTGAATGATGGAGAAAAAATGTCCCATTTTAGGTCACTCGACTACTATAAATGCAATCATCCAGGGTTTTGACGTTTTGTCATCTAGACATGAGGAGACGAATCACGTTTGCTTTTGCCACTTAATTGGTGTCGCACTTGTATTCATAGGGATGACGACTGTACTGGTAGGTTGTGACACTGCCTTTTTATTTTTATTTTTTTGCAGCACGGGATGCGGCTGGCAGATGTGGACAAAATGAAGGAGTTATTTGATCCGACACTTGTTGAAGAATCATAGCTGATGGACGTAGCGCTGCTGTGCAAAGAGTTTGATCCGGCAGACGGTCAGACCATGGCAAAGGGCAGATCTACCCACCCCAGAGCTTCCCCAGCACCCCGCTATAATCGGCTCACAGGCACATAGCAAACAACAGCTGGCCATCAGCATCACCTTTATAAAAATATACCACAAATACAGGATAATAATAGAGATTTGGACAACCCCAGCCCCCGCTGAACACATCAAATGGCACCGCGCCACGGACTCCAGCCGGAAAGGATGTCAGGTCTGCTAATGCGCAAAGAAGACGAAAAGAGAGGAGCGTATACGCACCTGCCAGGCAGACGAGCGAACTGGAGCTGTAGTACAGCTGGCAGGGGGACGCTTTTATCCGACGCTTTCCCTGCCCGGGCGGTGAGGCCCAACACGAACGCACCTATCGCTGGTCGACAACGCTATCCTTTCTCGCGACATGTTCAATGGCGAGAAAGTGTTGCCAGCCCGAAAGAACAAACGCTCAATAGACTCAAGATCAGGAGAGGAATGACGAGTTGAGACCCCAAATGAATGTGGACGATGGCTTGTCTTCTCCTGACACCGGTTTGGACTTTCTGAGCTTTCGCTTATATTATAGGGAGTACTACATCCATTCAGTCCAAACTATGGGATATGCTCACTGTTTCCAGTTCTGTAATTCAGGGCAAACCATTTGTGACTTTGGACGTGCCACTATCACACTACGAAAACCTGGAAAAACGGTACTCGTAGTTTTTTCAGATTGATTCCTTCTCCAGCCCACTTCAATTTCTCTCGTGTGTTTATATAGAACGGTAATGCAGGGAAAGCGGGCATCCGTCCGCCCGGACCCTGCCTGCCCGACTCCACCTCGCAGCTTCCGCCTTTTCCCACTGCGCGCCCTATCCGAGCCGCGCCGTGCTCCTCCCCTGCCGCGCCCACTCCGCCTCACTGTGACCATCCCCCGCCACACCAAGGTGCTTCCGCTACCGCAGTCCCCCACCAGGAGATGTTGTGCTGAAAGCATATATTATAAATGTATATCTCAATTTCATGTGCTTCAGATGTTTTGGAGGTTCGTTGCATGTGTTTCACAGGGATGTTGCAACAGTAGATTTGAATGTTGCATATGTTGCAGATGTTTCAGAGGTATGTTGCATGCGTCTACTAAAAATGTTTCATCTGTTTTAGACGTATGTTACAAGTGTGTTCTTTTGATGTTGCACATATTACAGTGGCTATACACATATGTTCCAAATGTTTCATATGTTTTAGTTGTATGTCGCAGCAAGTGTTTCATGTTGTAGGTGCAAGCCCCCATCATTGGTGTCGTCGAGGGCTGTGGCCACTGACGCGGGAAGGAGGCGTAGGCCGCCACCGACGGTGTGGGGAGGAGGCTTACGCAGCAAGGCACCGGTGTGGAAGAGACCCGCACAATTCCTAGCAAAGGAGTCCTACGCGGTGGAGGTGACCAGCTGACGGCTGGTTGTGTATTACTCTACCGACGGGAATACGAAATTTACAGACGATATTGTTTTACTCATTTCTTGTCTTTCACTCTTTCCCAATTCTTTTGACCGCCCTAGCCGATGGTCAGTTTCAGTAGAGGTTATGGTTAAGGTCACTTTTCTTTTAGCACAGGTGAGTCTATAACTTTTCAAAAACAGTGTACTTAGTGGTGTTTCCCTCCTCTTTAATTTATCTTCTTCCGTAATATAGAATGGCACGCAGCCTTCAAGAAGGGGGGAAAATAGGTGCAAATTTCATTCAGCAACTGCCGTAGCTGGACCTCTACGACAGCACATAAACGATACCAGGTCTGCCGGCTCCATGGCAGGATTCTCTTGTTCCATGCCTGGATCCAGCATCCCAGCGGGCAAATGCGTCGTGTGGAAACCAGGCAGCGGCAATGCAAAAAGGAAATACTTAGAGCCTCCTCAAACTTTCGCACAACATAAATATAAATACGTTCCAAGCTTATTAGAATGTACGAACCACAGAAAAGGTTCAGAAACTAAATAAATAATACAAGCCACGAGTTCAGCAAAAAGAAAAGTGTTGCAGCAGGTTCTAATAGCAGCAGAGTACATTGAAAATTTGATACAGCATATTTTATTTATTCGAATAGAAAATAGCTCGGGGGAACATAAGAGCCGAAACCGTCTGGCTCACAGTCAAGTGAAGTTGTGTCTTGTGGCCATGGGCTCTGTTGTAGTCTTACAAGCATTGAAGCCAACTCCATTTGAGCTGCACCACGGTTCATGCAGAAACTTGGATCAGAAACATCAATAATTCTACTTAATCTTTGTGCACATACTATGCTTACAACCATAAATTGTCCGATGACCAAAGTGCTTACTTCCTAGTGAAGAATCATAGAAGGATAGATGTGTCATAGACTCTCACGTGACAGATTATAAACAAATCGAGGCAGCACAGTACATGTTACATCGATATAGGACATAGGAGACTGGAAAACAGAGTATCGACTGGTGGCCAGAAACAGAGTCGGTGCAGCCAGTGACTGAAAAAAACTACGTCCGTTATGTAATGGATTCAATGATGGGAAATCAGTATGTGCTAAAACAGGTTTGGTAGTTTCATACATCAGCATAGATGTTCGCATAATGGAAATGCAATGGTGCTGTACCAGATATGTCTCTCTCAGGAATCACAAAGTTATTTGTTTGACGGAAAGTGGGCTAACACATTTTCAAAATCTGTGCACTCGAATGGCTGACACGCACGAGCAGCAACAGTGACACCATGAGCTAGGATAGGACAGAACAGGTTGGAGAGAGTACTTACTTTCACTGTACGCATGCAGATCCAAATTCGTATCTCCTCAAGACACATTATTATTGCCCCCCCTGAAAATTTGGATAAAGCTAATAATTAATTGAGTAGAGAGACAAGCAAGTGCTGTATATATATAATATATGCCAAAATGGAGGCATGTAACAAGATAGAAACAAATAATGAGATATTAATTTGATCGGAACTACAAAATTCTTGTCGTACCTGATTAATATATATGCTGCATACGAAACGTGGGATGGTTGGGATGGACGTTGCATGCATCTCTCAGTGCACCGAACGCAGCATCGGTCTCCGTAGCAGGCATGCCACGAGAGATGATCTTCCATCTGAGTTCCCGAAGGGAAGGCAGGTACTCCAAGCCAATATTTCCACAGTAGTCACTGTAGTTACCTTTTAGGGCCCGCAAACAGACAACAAAATCAAGCACTTCAAGATTTGGCATCACGCCAGAGGGTACAGCTTTTCTGGAGTCATAGCCTTTTCTAGAGGCAAAGGGCATAGCATCCTCTCCATTCCACATATGCAATGAAACGCTAGTGTCCTCCTCATTGGGCTGCTCAAACTGGACAGTTGCACTGGTCTCAAAGTACCTCAACTTCTGGAAGAAGCAGCCATCACCAGCGTTAATATTGCTTACTGTTGCCGTGGAGTATGTTAAGAGTCTGAGATAACAGAGCGCCGGCAACCTAGCAAGGAGTTCCAGATCCTGCTCATCCATAGTAGTCACCGACAAGTCCAAGTGGGCCAGGTTGGGAAGACGTGTGGGATTAATGCATAAAGGCAATTTAGAAAATTGAATAACAGGCAAACTCAAATAATGGAGAGGTCGTGGGAGCACAAAGCCTGCTGCTTCCCACATGGTTGTATCCGCATCCCAAGATGAATCGACCACATCTAGACGCTGGAGCTTTTGCATATTGCTTAGAGACTCCACAAAATCTCTCTGCATGCTCTCGTCCGCCCCATCAGAAAGGTAAAATTCAAGCACCCTTAGTTCTCGCAGGCTGGCAAGCTCCTTGAAAAATCTCTTAGCGACATATTCTATACTTAGCTCCTCCAGGGAAACCAGCTTCCCAATCCCATCCGGTACCTTTTCTTCAGCACATAGCCGGACCAGCTCTGTTAGGTGCACAATGCTTGCTGGCAACGTTCCGCCCACATCGAGTGTTTGCAGTAACTTTAGATTCCCTAGTTGTATGGGGAGCTCAAGGGAACTACCGTGGAATCTTATCCTAAGGTACCTCAAGTGAAGTAAATCACCAAGATGCTCAAGGTGGCAACCTTTCTCAAACCTGCAGTATACTATGTCTAGCACGCGCAAAAGTTTAAATCTCAAAAACTGGTCCCGGCTATCAATAAAACACTCGAATGCGGTATATGACCTCACTTTTGGCATCCCAGTAACCATTGTTTCAGAATTAATGTGCTCGGCTATTCTGTTTTGGTTGGCTAACCGACGGACACAGCTTGGTGCAGGTGTTCCTTCAACATTATCACCTAATATAGCAATAAAGTTTTCATCAGATGAAAGCTTACGCATCAGATCAAGAACCATATCATGAACACGACAGCTTTCTACTCTGCCATTCCACTCATTCTCCACTGGCTGGATCAAGCTTCTATTAATGAGATCATTGAAGTATCTTTCTCCAAGCTCAAATAATCTTGTTCCCTGTTTCCCATCAATAAATCCTTCAGCAATCCACTTCCGTATCAAAGAATCCTTTCGGATCAAATAATCTTCTGGATATGTACTTAGATATAGTAAGCATGTCCTCAAATGTGGAGGCAGATCATAGTAGCTAAATGAAAGTATTGTCATAGTATCTTCAGCTTCCCTGTTATCTGTAGTATGAAAACCAATAGAGTTGTATACCATTGACCATTTCGCACTTCTGGTTTACCAGCCAACAAACTAGCCATTGTGATGATTGCTAATGGTATACCAGCACATTTCTTTAGAATTTTCTCAGAAATATCATCTGGATGGTTATCAAGGCAACTTTCTGTCTGCATCTAGATAACCTTGTATAGAAATAATTTCATGGAGTCATCATAGGAAAGTTGCTTTCAGCTTGTAAACCTCACCAGATGCTTTGGCAACATCAACATTACGAGTAGTTGTGATTACTTTACTTCCACGATTCTTCTCAACAAGTGCATAGTTTGATTGCTGTCCCAGGTGCGTACCTCCCATACATCGTCAATAACAATAAAATACCTATCCACACCAAAGTGTAAGAACCAGTTGGTTAGTAATAACGTTGGAGCTTCTACATAATTTAAAAAATTCTAACATTAAAAGTAGTCGCCATTACATATCAAACTCATAACTATTATGTCAGTACAAATATACAGTGCATTGATGTTTCAGAATCTTTCTGACTAGGAATCGTAGTTGAAAGTAATTATAGAAGAGTAACTTCAAGAAGTAACCTACAACTTTGGGCATATGCATGAAAAATTGAAAACTACACATTAAAGGTCCTAATTTTTTTTAAAAAAACTACAAATTTAAGGCCAAGTTGTATACAGAAGTTACACATCTAAGTGCATGTTGCAACACAAGGTGACCCTAAAACTGTTCTTTTTCTTAAAATATACCTCAACTTTTATGCATATGCAATAAGAAGTTATCGTCTTATGAGATTATTTTATACTATATTTTTTAGGGTCCTTATTTTTATACTATAAGTTGAAAGTTTATAGTTGCAGAAGAAAAATATAAAAAAAACTAAGTTCAATTATGAATTTGAAATGTTTAAGCCGTTAATTAAATTATGATACTATGCATGCCCTTTTATGTCGGACACCACTGAATTATGCATTTTTCTAACAGGTGAGCTAAAAGCATTTATGTCGGATACCACTGAATTATGCATTTTTTTATATGTGTGGAGTAGAAACACATCAATCTCAAGAAGCAGTCTGGCATGCATAGACGATGCGGAAATAATATTTTTAGTATAACCTACAGCAAATTGTGGAGCAACATCATCTTAAAAGGCACTTGCTAATTGCAATTTACAATTGGATTTCTGATGTGTACCTCTTGTTCTCTAGGAATTCTCGAACTTCACGAATGAGGAGATCAACACCTCTTCCAGTGTTATGAATGTTGTCATACCTAATTTTGTCAAGATCAAAGAGAATGTCCTTGAAAACTTTTACCAAATCATGATCCCTACCAACTGAAACAAAAGCCCCACAATCGTATTGCGACTTAAGCTTGTCATACACCGCTTTGGCAAGAGTGGTTTTGCCCAATCCCCCAACACCAACAATAGAAACCTTCTTCATAGTTTTCTTGTCAGGCGCATCATCATCCGGTTGGGATAGATTCAGCATAGAGATGAGCTCGTCCCCTGACTTGTCAACGCCAATCAGTTGGGAAACCTCTTTGTACATAGCAGTAAGGCGAGGATCAATAGTGGACGCTGATGTAATTGACTTGGACATAATCATCTCATCGAGTTTGTACTTCTGACGCCTTTCAGCTACCTCGTGGAGATGCTTCTTGATATCGTCGATGGCACCCGCAATATCATGGCGAGCCTTGGCCTTGGTGAACACCTTGCCCATGTTCTTCATGGCGCGTCTGAGCCTGCTCGGGTCGGCAGGCTCTCCGCCATCGACGCGCACGAGGAAGGTGTCGAGGACATCCTCCAGGTCGTAAGATGCCTCCCTGACCTCGCGCGCCCACACCTTCACCTGCTCGTCGAGCCGGTCCCATGGCTCATTAGCGACCCTGCGGAGTAAGGTGTGGATGCTCTCCAGCTCGCTGTGGAGCCACTGCACCTGCTTCCGAACGTCCTTCTGGAGCTTGTACTCACCATAGAGCAGCTTCAGCAGTTTGGGGGCGAGGCTTCCCAGCGCCCCCGTCAGCACACTCATGCTTCTTCTCTTGCTTGGTTCAGATCTGAGCGCAGTGGATTCATAGAGCTACTGTGGTGGTGGCAATGGCAAGGCGGAGCGCGGCCGGCGGGGCGAGGCGGGCTCGAGGCGAGGAGCGCCCGGAGCGGCGCGGCGTGGCGAGGCGGATTCGGGGAGGAGTGGAGTGGAGGAAGGCGGGCCGCCGCGGGAGGAGTCGACGAAGGAGAGAGCGCCGGGGGTCCGCCGCCGGGCGCGAGCTCGGGGGAGCCGCCTGGATCCGGAGGGTGAAGCCGCAGCTGACGACGCGGAAGGCTGCCGGCTCCACGGCGGGCAGCGCTGTCGTCGCGGCTCGGGCCTCGGGGCGGCTCAGGTGGCGAGCGGCACGGCGGAGGGTGGAGCGGAGCCGCAGCGGACGGCTGCCGGCTCCATGGCGGGCAGCGCCGCGGCGGATGGCGCTGGTGCTGCCGGCTCCGCGGCGGCCGGCACGGGTGGATTCCGGCTCCGCGGCGGCCGGCGCAGGTGCCTGGACGCAGGGCCGCAGCGAGATGGACGGCGCGAACCTGCTGGGATGGCGGCGTTGATAGGGTTGAGGAGTGAGGGCTCGGATATTTTCGCGGACGGCAGTATTTGGGGCTCCTCTGTTGGAGAGGTGAAGTTACGGGGACGTAATTTTTTTTACTGTACATCACCAAACCGTGAAATGGGTATCAGGTTACGCCGTTGGAGTCAGTCTAGAGCAGGCGGGCAACCTCCAATGGACAGGACACAGGAGGCATGCTGGCTGGGCGTTGAGCTCACCCTCACCGATTCACTGTCTAGAGCAGGCAACCTCCAATGGACAGGACACAGGAGGACACTGCCGAGTTAATACTCAATGGCGTCACTGAACATTGATGCAGAGACAGGCATTGTTTTAGACATGTCACTAATGCAGCCCATGTGCCATCGCAGCGATTGCAGATGTACCATGCGCATGCGCTCTGCTTCGCCGGTGAGTGGGGGCTGACGGCTCGACTCGGTGGCCGCGCAGGTCAAGGTCTCCTCCAACCATGTGCCATCGTCCTCCCCACTGCAGGCCGCGGGCCTTCTTGTGTCGGCTCCATTATTGCCTTCTGCTGCACTGAGGGCTTGAGGCGCACAGGCCGTGGCTAATGGTTTGGGTTAGCCCTACTTATGGCTTCTAATCTGAACTGAACCAACACAACCATCTTAAGCATGCAGAGTACAGCAAACTACAGTCTGAATGGTCTGAAGCCAGGTCAAGCACTAGCCACCTGTGTGCTTATCTATGGTTTGTTTTAGGATGTGTTTAGTATAGTGCCCAAGCTAGCCAAATCGAATTTTGGCCATTTAACCCATTTTTCCCATCGTTTGGTTGGATGCCAAATTTTAGCTTGGCACCCATCTCCTTTGGCCTGTTAGACTAAATCTTATTTGGGATCTTAACTGGTCTAGTTACAGGAACATCTAATCATGTGCTTAGTGCTTAATCGAGCTTAATTATCGCTGACCTCTAGACGAAGATGTCCATAGGCCCGCTAATTTCCACGTGCCTGCTCGGCTAGAAGGCACGCGCCGTTGTTGATGTAGAGGTGGAAGACACCGTCACAAGCAGAGGGACAATGGCGGGTCTCTGGCCTAGAGCACCACTCTCCGAGCCACCTGATCGGTTGGTCTTGCCTTTTGAATAGAACTAACTGTTCATCAACCCGTGCTCTCGCACGGGTTAGAATCTTAGGAGACTCTAACTACTAAAAACTACTTATATTAATATTTTTTTCTCATCACTAATGTTCTAAAACAATAGCTATAATAGGTACTCTATAGTCTATATTCAGTTTTGATAATCTATCAATTATTGATTTTTATGTACTTTTCATGCATAACCATCAATTTTTTTTTTACATAGCACCTCTTTTTATCTCCAATATACATTTAGTTGAAACATTTGTTTAAACTATGATGGCTTAGGTGCGGTCTATATTTTTACGACTATGAACCTAAATTTTGATTCTTTTTTTCAAAAATTTGAGCTTATTAATTGCTCAGATACAATGACTATTATTTACAATGGTGATTATAGTCCAATTTGATGGCAAAGTGTTTTAGGTTTATGTAAGAATTTTAGGGTCTATCTTTTTTATTTCTAGCAGTTTCATGAGTAATAATTTCTAGGATTAATCTTTTTTCTAGCACGATATGTGTTTAGTTGAAACATAAACTTAAAGTATATAAACCCTTACCACTTTATGTGATATCATTTAAATCTATATTTTAACTTTCAGCTTTTGATCACGTGTTAATTTAAAATTCCATTGCTTATTGTATCGTTTATTCAAAATTTTCATTTTTTATTTTGTTATAAGAATATTCTACGTCCTAGGCTATCCTCTTAGTTCTTACAATGGCATAAATAATTGTTTCGGCATGCACGATGGCAATTAAGATGTTGAATTTATAATATTGTATTAATTACTATTGTTTTAGTAAACAAATAATCTTTGGAATTAAATTGCTAATATTCATATATGATATAATGTTCCAATCAAATTGTTTAAACTCTTTGGAGGTAACAACTTGCAAAATTTATTATCATGAGTATTAGTATGACTTAAAATGAAGTGTAAGTGTCATTACTATATGATTTGTAAGGACATTTTTCCGCGCTTGATAAGCTTATAAAATAAATATTTATCCTAATGTATATATGTTTCCTTGGTCTACGCAGTGGAACATAGCTTTGTGCATAGTTTCAACTTAACATTGCAGAAGTGTGTATTTCAAATAGTCTTGTGCATATATTGTACTTATGGATGTTTGAATTATTTTTCATGATAGCATATATTAGAATTTACATGTTGATTTGAGAGATTTTTGTCAATTTTTTTTGTAACAATTGAAATGGATAATTTAGGTACAAATTATACATGTATATATTACATTACATTACCTCTCATAATGCCAGGTATGGTTAATTTGAATGCAAACTAAGGGGTCAAAGCATTACCTTTCGTAATGATAGATGTGGATAATTTATAAAAAAAAGAAATAGTTAGTTATCTTTTATAATTGTGGAAGTTTGACTTTTTTCCATATAGGCTTTATTGATAACTCCATGGATCATGGTCCCCTAATTTTTCAGCATCATTATTAACATGTAAACTCGAAGTAATGTAATGAAGTTAATATTAAAGTGAACAAAAAAATTATAAGTCATGGTCAATAAGGATTATATCAAGACTTATTTGTTCAAAGTAATCCAAGACTCTTGCTTTAATTTTTCACAATTCTTTCCCAAGCCTAATCTCACCTAAAGTTTTACTGACCATACGGAAAGATAAGTACTCGGAGAAGACAAATTAAATTGTTATTATGGAATGGCCAAATTTAGTACATCCTAGGAGATAAATTAAATTGTAATTATGGGATCTGGCAAGATGGCCACATCTTTAGTCTGCAGGAGCGGCCGGTGATCATGATGCCGTGGATGCCGGACGTCATGGCACCGGCGGCCTGTGTGTTGGCATCTGTTCCGCGCGTACGGCCGCCTGTCTTAGACGTACACGCGCGACCCATTCATGTCGCGACGCCTCTCGTGGTCTGACACCATCTCGATTATCTGGCTGTTCCATCTCGATCATCTGGCTGTTCTGCCCAAGATTTCTCGGCCAGAATTGTGACACCGGCCAACGTGCATTTCTTGTATGCATGGAGTGAAGAAAATCAATCTCAAGAAGTAGTCTGGCATAAATGATATGGAGATAACATTTTTAGTATAACCTACAACATAGTGTAGCATCGAGTAACTATGGAGCAATATCTTAAAAGGCACTGGCTAATTACAATTTACAATTGAGTGTCTGTGTTACCTCTTTTTCTTCAGGAATTCTCGAAGTTGGTGAATGAGGAGCTCGAGGCCTCTTCGAGTGTTGTGAATGTCCTTATGCTTTTCACCGTCAAGATGAAAGAGAATATCCATGAAAACTTTTACCAAGTCATAATCCCGACCAATTGAAATGAAAGCCCTGCAGTCATACTGTGACTTAAGCTTCTCATACACCGCCTTGGCAAGGGTGGATTTTCCTAATCCTCCAACTCCAACAATAGAAACCTTCTTCATCTCCTAGTTGGAGGTACCATCATCTGGATGCAACGTCATCAGCATGGATACGAGCTCATCCCTTTGACTTGTCGACGCCAATAAGTTGCGTCACTTGTTTGTACATAGCTTTAAGGCGAGGATCAATAGTTGGCGTTGTTGCGAGTGGCTTGCACATAATCGGCCTGTTCGTTTAGTCGTATTTGGCTTATAAGTCATGGCTTATCAGCCAACGAACAGTATTTTTCTCTCATACCAAACCAGCCAATAGCACTTTCAGCCATGGCTTATAAGCCAAACAAGTCCAAATAAACAGGGCGAATGTCATCAAATTTGTACTTCTGACGCCTTTCGGCTACCTCCTCCAGATGCTTCTTGATGTATTGGATGGCACCTGCAATATTGCGACGAGCCTTGGCCTTGCCGAACACTTTACCCATCTTCTTCATGGCGCGTTTCAGCCTGCTGGGGTCGGCGGCATCGACGCACGCAAGGAAAGTGTCGAGGACATCCTCCACGTCGTAAGATGCCTCCCTGACCTCACGTGCCCACACCTTCACCTGCTCGTCGAGCCGGTCCCATGGCACATCAGAAACCTTGCAGAGGAAGGTGTGGATGCCCTCCAGCTCACTGTGGAGTCACTGGACCTGCTTCCTCACGCCCTTCTGGAGCTTGTACTCGTCCTGGAGCAGCTGCAGACGCTTGGGGCCGAGGCTTCCCAGCGCATATGATCGTAGTAGTAATAAGAATAAAAATAGAACACGAGGAGGGACTCATACGGTGGTTTTGGGGACTTGGCCTTGTTTAAAAGATTCATCTCGTGATTTCTAACTAAACTGTGCAATTAGTTATTTTTTTTACCTACATTTAATGCTTCATGCAAACGTCCAAAAATTGATGTGATGAAGAGAGAGCGAAAAAACTTGGAACTTTGAAGGGAACTAAACAAGGCCTTGGGGTGATCGAGCCCACGCGACAGTCCCTTGGCCATCAATCAAAATCGCTGGCAGCGTGGCATACGCGACTCCTAAGAGATTTTTGTGTCGATAGCAGTCAGCCAAGGCTCCACGTCCCTCCGGCAATTGTTTTGATGAACAATTGATAGCAGTCAGTCAAGGCTGGCTGGCTGCCGGCCATGTGACCTTGTCCCCCTGGCCCTCCATTATTGCCGACGTCGACGCGACCACACGCATAGGACGAGCACGAGAGAGCGGCGTGCTACCAAACCATTTGGAAGCAATAATTCCGAGTGGTTAGGTACATGTTCTTTTCGAGAGGGAATCGTCGAAGAGAGGTTTCTCATGCTTTAACTACATAGGAGTACGAGTTGCCAGAAAGAGCACTCAGCTTGCCCACACCCTACCATTGTGTGTTCTCGACAACTCTGCTGAGTGCTCGCTCCAATGGCTGAACTAGCGGCAAGCCTGGTGGTCGCCCACTGGTGTCCCTGCTGAAGGAGAAGGTGTATGTCCAGCTCGCTCCTGGACCAGTACAACGTGATGGAGGGCAGGGAGAAGCACCACAAGACCTTCATGCGCTGGCTGCCTGCCATCCTCGACATCATTGGCGACGCCGAATTTCTAAAAAAAAAGTTAAGCACCATGTTCGTTTGGACTTGTCGTGCTTATAAGCCGTATTTTTTCAGCCAACGAACAGTACTTTTCTCTCACACCAAATCAGTCAATGGTACTTTCAGTCATAGCTTATCAATCAAACAAGCCCAAACGAACAGGGCGAAGATTTATGATGTCAAATTAGTATCATTAGATTTATCAACACATATATTTTCATAAGGTGTTTATTTTATTTCATAGATACTATTTTTTTTAATAAAGTTAAAAAAGTTTCACTGACACGAATTTTAGGTATTGATTTATTCGGAGACCAATAGAGTAGGATACAACAATCAATCAAGATGCCCTGCACCCGAGAATAAAAAAAGTCAAGATGCCCTGCCGACGGGCTGAGCTAAATGTTTACTGTTACTCCGTCAGGTCCAAAAAGTTTCCCAGTGCTGAGCTAAATGTCGTGGGAACTTCTAAATTTTCATTTGGAAAGGGTTTCTATTACGTAAGCCACCCCTCTATATATACCAAAGGATCACGATCGATTGAGGTAATCCAACACACAATCGACAAAAGCTAATCTGCTACCCTATTTTTCTACCTTGAGCTTTTTCAACCCCTGCTATTCAGCGTGTCTCAACGAGACTCATTAGTGTTCTGGATAGTCTTGTCGACCATAGAACAACCTCGACGTGTTCCCTGAAGGTGTTTTGACTTGCCGGTCAGCCTTGCTATTCTAGTGCATTCACACTGTGTGCTAGGTTGTGTATGGCCTTGGGCGTGCTAACCCTTGCTTGTGTGTGGCTCGAATCAGCATCAACAATATGCGTATATTATTCGCTCCAATTCTTATCCGACCAAGAAAAGTGGATTAGAAAGTGAGAGACGTTATCAGCTCCGCTCTGATCTGTTTTCATTCCCACCAGGGTGACTTATGTGATGAATCGTTGGCCGGTGTCATCGATTTATTAGAACCCAGCAGCTGGTACCTTGAACGTGATAGCCAATCGACGGATAGAAAAAACGCAGAAATAAAAATAAATTTCTGCGTTCCAAACAGAACAGGTGCTGGCAAAACAAAACAAGAAAATGGTTGAATCCACTTTGTCTAAAGAAAAACTATGGACAAGAGGACAGCAAGGATACCGCGATCGAAAAGGAGTTTTGGGGAGGAAGAGATTGACCACACATAGCGAGAATTTGATGAATAATTGAGCTAGTTTCCTCACTGCGGTGATTGTTCGGGTGATGGAGCAGCTCAGTCCGTAGCGGCACTGCGACAGTCCCTTAGCCGTGCATCGTTGGGGGAGTGACAGTGGATAGCAGTCAGTCAAGGGTGGCTGGCTGCCGGGCATGTGACCTTGTCCCCCTGGCCCTGGCCCTCCATTATTGCCGACGTCGACGCGACCACACGCATCCTTGCTGTATTGACATATATATTGATAGCAGTCAGTATCCTTCAATGATCTTAGACGTCAGATTCTTCATGTATTGACAGCAGATGCAATCATATAAATATCAGTAGATGAGATCATTTCTGGGAAGTTCCACCACAAAAAATCCCAGTGGACCTTACTGGTGTACCATTATACCTGACTGAGAACAGCAAATCAAAATAGGCCACCCCTTTTGTCCTGAAACCCAAATCCATGCCTGTCATGAGGCCATATTGCCACTGTTTTCATTTCCCAACACCTCCTGCCTCTTGGGCTTACAATTGGCCAGCTTATCCTGTCCAATTTTCAAAGGTTTACAATTTTCAAAGGCTTAGCCTGGGAGTCTACATTGTGGATACTACATATGTATTATGATGAGTACCATCGGTGGCTACAACAGAAACCCCAATCTGGTAAGTTTGAACCTCTTCGCTCGTAGTATGAAAAGTTCGCATATGTTGTGATATAGTAAACCTAAACTTGTTCTCTTGTAGTTGGAGAAAGATAAAGACACGAGAAGGAACCCATACAAGGATGACGAGCTCTTAGAGATGGTCGGCGACCTTTGCAACTTCATAATGGACCAGATTGTGTACCATAAAGGCACTTACCATCATCTTCTTTCCGACTTAGGTAGTAATCCTCTATACCAACACCTTCGTGAGACTGATAGGCTAGCCCTAGGCCGTTGATGACAATGTGGACTTGTGGTATGGTTTGGATCAGACTTTGGAACGGTTTGGACTTTGTTTTGCATGTGGACTTGTGGATTTCTTAATGGACTATGTACACTACCGGACTCCTTGAGTTTGCCGAGTGCCCGAAACACTCGGCAAAATACAGAAAACACTTGGCAACTTGTTCGCCGAGTGTAACACTCGGCGAATAGCACTCGCCATAAACAGTTCCGGCAAAGCCAACTTTGCCGAGTGCCATTTATCGGGCACTCGGCAAACATTTTGCCGTGTGCAGTTTGGCTCTCGGCGAAAAGAAACGGTCATAACGCCAGACCCGCCGTTAACAGCGACTTCGCCGAGTGTCAAACGGCAAGGCACTCGGCAACTAAATTTTTTTAAATATTTTTTATTTTTAGAATTCCTTGTCGCCGAGTGCTGCACTCGGCAAATTGTAAACATATGCTGAGTGTCACACTGTCAGACACTCGGAAAACATTTTTGAAACAGTATTTGGTTTTTTTTAAAAAAAATCTTTTCGCCGAGTGTCTTGGTGATAACACTCGGCAAATTGTGTTTACTTTGCCGAGTGTCTTGGTCATAACACTCGGCAAAGCCTCAGAAATCTGAATTTTTTTTTGTTTTTGCATTACATTTCACAGCACATATATATATCACAGCACAGATATGTTTCACAGCACAGATATATTACACAACACATATATATATCATCTCCACATATCACATACATCACAATAATCCACAATGGTACACAAATGTCATACCACAATACCAACATAAGGTTCGAGTTTAAAGTATCCACCACAAGTGCATTACAAGCATAAGTGCAACACAAGGAATAAGTTCAACACATGAAAAGAAGCAAATCACCAATTAGACCACGGCGACTGTTGCGGTGGGTCATGAGGTACATCGTTTGATGCCGCCGATTGACCCTGCACAAAGAATAGATAAGATTACTTGATAGCTGTAAAAGGAATTGTTGAGACATATATAGCTAGTAGCATTGCAATTCAAAAGGCAATACAATAAATACAACTGTGTGTGTGAGTGTGTGAGTGTGTGTGTGCTGGTGTGCTGGTGTGTGTGCTGGTGTGTGTGTGTAGGTGCAATTTTGTTACCCGCCTTGGCAGACAAGTTCCACCCGTTATGTAACGCTGTCTCGTACGTTTCGTGTAGTCCAACGTATGAGGAAGACAGAGTAAACCATTTCTGGGTTGCAGTTTTCCTGCTACAGTGCTCGCGCTCCTACCGGCAAGCCAAAGTAAAGATGGCAGCGGTTCGGGTTCGGTGCGGATATCCGCGGGTTTCGGGTCCGCGGTTTTCGGTTTCGGTTCCTGGTTTTCACCCACGGATTTGCGGGTTCGGATACCCGAAAAACCGCGGTTTTGGGGCGGATATTAAAATTGACCCGTGGAGCTCCATCGGGGCTCCGGAAATTTCAGCCCACCAGAAGCCCACCTAGGAACCCTAAGTATATAAGCGTGGAATCGACGATTCGTTCAGCCCCCAACCGGCCAACCCTCAGTCCCTCACTCCCTCAGCCCTCATCCAGTCATCCGCATCCACGGATCCACCCAGGCGCCGCAGCCGCACAGCCGCATCCACGCACGGGCGACGAGCGACGGCGGGTCGGCGGCTCGTTCCTTCCCCGCACGGCCGCACGCAGGTACGGCGGCGCATCCTGATCGGCGACTCCGGCGTCGGCAAGTCCAACCTGCTCTCACGCGCAACGAGTTCAGCCTCGAGTTCCGTCTTCCTGCCGTTCCGCCGACCAGAAGAGGTGAGCCGTCCGTCCTCTTGCCCTCCTCGCTCTCAGCCGCCGCTTTCCATCCGTTCGTTTTCCCGCCTCTCCGTTGCTTCCTCACTGCTGGATCTGTGGTGCCGCCGCGGTCTACAGGTGCGGGGCGTGGGGACGACGCCGGATCTGTGGTGCCGCCGGTGGGGCAAGATCTGGAGCGAGGCTGCGCGGGAGCTGATCCGGAGCTGCGTCTGGTGTGCCGGTGCTTGACCGCAGTCGACGCCGCGCCTGCTGCTGTTATGCTGTATGCGGTCGCTTAGGTATGGTTCCTCGGCCGTCTTCTTCTTTCGCTTACTGCTTATGAAATCGATCTATAGAGATGTGACATTTTGATTTTTGTTGCGCTTACTTGCATGGACACGGTCTCAGTCTCTCAGATTACTGCCTATAGTTGAGAGCTCTCTGTAAGTCTCATTCTAGGCGGCGTGCATGCCAATTGTTCTTGGTGTCAGCGTAGATGTTGCTCACTGGCATCAGGTTTCAAACTGATGGTATATTTTACAGAGTCTAGTATTTAAGCTCATAGTACTTCTCATGGAGTCATGGGTGCCATGCTAAAGGCTCTGTTGAAACCCTAAGATGTAAAATTCTTCAATTATACGCTATTTGCAATTGGCATATATGTTTGTGCAGTTTTGTGGAAATTTTGTTTTCTGCAATTCTCTCTATACATGAAATGAATTCATTGCTGCAATTGGCTAACACCAAAGGATATATGCAATTTTTCCATATGTTGTTCAGAAAAGTTTTTTTCCATATTTGCTGCAATTGGCTCTGTTGAAACCTGCTCTCATTGGCTCATTGCTGCAAATGGCCGTAAATTGAAGTGATTTCCACTTTCTTATGCTTTTCTTATTGTCAATAGCCATTGAAAAGTTTGCTGAGAAGTTAGCCCATCTTATGTCTATGCTCATCACGAATTTCCCTTTTGTATTTGTCAGGAAGTGAGCAATGTCGGCTCCTGGCGCTTCAAGTGGATCTCAAGCTGCTGCTGCTGCATCTCAATCTGTGGGTTCTCGTCCACGTCTTACAGCCAATTCAGCAGCACCGCCATCCGATTCAGCAGCACCGGCAACTGATTCTGCAACTCTAGGTAATAATTCAGTGGTAGAGGTAGAAGATGATGTTCCTGTTGGTAGTAAGAGGAAGCTAAGATCTGAAGTATGGAAAGACTTTGATTTGATTAATGTAAGTGGGGTATGGAAAGCAAAATGTAAATGGTGCAAAAAACATTTAGGTGGGGAGACAAGAAATGGTACAACCCACTTAAAGAATCACATTGCTGTATGTCAGGACAGAGCTACTAGAAAAGGTTTAACACAGTCTACTCTTAAATTATCTGCAAACCCACAAGATGGCACTGTCACATTAGAGAAGTATGTGTTTGATCAAGATGTCGCTAGGAAAGAACTTGCTTTAATGATTATTGTCCATGAGTTTCCTCTTTCCATGGTGGACTATGTTGGATTTCGCAAGTTTTGTGCTGCATTGCAGCCAGCATTCAAGGTAGTGTCTAGAAACACAATTAGGAAGGATATCTTGGATATGTATCAAGTGCAAAGCAGTGAAATTCCTAAGGTAGAAGAAATGTCTATTAAAATGAAAGAGAAATTCAACAAGTATTGGTCAGATGTGCATGGTTTGATGGCTATTGCTGCTGTCCTAGATCCTAGGTTTAAATTACAATTGTTGAATGCTCTTTTTCTCAAAATTCATGGGTCAGAAAGTGTAGCTATGGAAGCTGTCAACAAAGTGAAAGACTTGTTATACAATCTGGTTTTGGAATACCAAGATTGTATGGAGGATGTTGCCACAACAGATGGTGCTCAAACTAGACCAAGTGCTGCAAAGCAGATGGATGATGAAGATTGGATTGACACTTTTGATGACTACATGTCCAAACAGCCAGCTGTGACCTCCACCTATGTGCGAACAGAGTTAGATTTGTACTTGGAAGAGCCACTGCTGCCTAGGACACAAGAGTTAGATATCATTCAGTGGTGGCAACATGCAGGGCTCAAATACCCAACATTACAAAAAATTGCACGTGATGTCCTTGCTATTCCTGTGACAACGGTGGCATCTGAGTCAGCCTTTAGCACTAGTGGGAGAATAATTAGTCCACATCGTAGTAGGCTTGCACCATCAATGATTGAGGCACTTATGTGTATGCAAGCATGGTCTCATAATGACATGTTAGGTAAGTGCAGTTTCTATAAGTATGTGGTTTTCATTCCATATAAGTTATATAACTAATTTGTGAAAATCACATCAATGCAGGGTCTCATTCTACTTTTGTTGGTGCTTTGATGACTTGTCTTGATGAAAAAGATGAAGAAATGGTAGTGCTGTTGTTTCCTTGTATATTCAATTTGTGAATTTACAATGCGTTGAACATTCAAGTAATGAGCTACTCTCTATTTTTATTTCACAGGATGAAGATGACTCCACCATAATTGATGAATGATGAACTCTGTAATAATCTGGACAGTGTGTACTGTTATTTGTTTGGACTGTAATATGTGAACTGTACTGAACTTGGGTTGCTTCTCCAATTCTACCTTTGTGGCGCTGCAATATTTGTTTGGACTGTAATTGATGAATGTTTGGACTGTAATATTTGTTTGGATGTTTGGACTTTGCCACTTTGGACTAACTTCTGTACCATGTACGTCTGTATATGTGTGTAATATCTTTTGTTTCGACTTTGCCACTTTGGACTGTAATATTTGGACAGTGTGTTCTGTTAATGGCTGGACACAAATGTAGCTGCTACTTGCATGTTCTGTACAATATCCTCGGGTTTCGGTTAATTCGTCGGGTTTCGGGGATCCGCGGGTTTCGGTTTTGGGGATGGATTTTCACCCGAATCGATTTTCGGGGCGGGTTCGGGTTTCAGGTTCGGGTTTCGGTTTTGGGTGCCCAGACACTCCACCCGATCCGAACCCGCCCCGTTGCCATCTTTAAGCCAAAGCCAGGGCAATGTGAACAACAGTGACTTGTACAACTAAACTAAACTAAATAACTAATCCTCAGATCCAACATGTGGTCTTCTGAAATCCTTCTTAACTATGGGTTATCTATTTATCTACTGTCAACCATGCCCCATGAGTCTGACACCGAACCATACCAACGCAGGCACAATCTTCCAATGCAAACAGAAACACCCCATGAACTACCGCAACCCTGTCCCCTCTCTGCTCCTAGCTAGCTCCAAATCTTTTGGTCTGCTCTGAGAAAGCAAACCAAATATGATCCGATAAGATAAGCGGGGTGCCAATGCAAGATTGGCAATTGGCGATGTCAGGACAGGAGATGCAACCTGTTCACACCTGCAACTGCAACTGCAAGCAAGCTCCTATAGCACCGGAGATCATCACAGGAGCATACAGTGACCCAAAACCCAGCGACAACCAGATATGGTTCCCAGTAGAGTACCGATCGAGGCACCGAAAAGCCCCCCAGAGGCCCAGACCTGCAGGAGCTGCCTGCCGGTCCCGACTCCATGTTGCTGCTAGCTGCTGCCGCCGCAAGTGTGTGCAATGTAAGCCGGGGGACCCTAAGCCCACCACGCCCGGTCGGCACGTCGGCTCGCTGCTAAACTACGAGCCTTTCATGTCATCGTGTGCTTTCGACTGGAACGCACAAACCAAGCAGAAAAGCTACTAGTAAAAGCCCGTGTTAATCTAGCGCATTACATTAAGAACCCATCCTTATCTGCCGAGGGGGTGAAATGGAGTTGGATAGGGATGGGTGTGTGTGTGTGAGTGAGTGGACATGGGGATAGATGTACTCACAGGAGTGTCTTCAGGAGGACGAGGAGGAAGGAATAACGCTTGTGGCAGAGGTTCACCCATCTTCGCGCCGAGATTTTGCATCCACTGAAACATCTGCTCCTGCCTCTGCCGATCAGCGTCAATCTTCGCCTCTAACGCTATTCTCTGCCTCCTCTCTTCTTCTAGCTCGGCCTACAAAATTTCACCCCAATGTTACAATAAAAATCAAAGGTATGTAAGAAACAATGAACGACGAATAAAAGAGTAATAACCTGCAAAGTCTGCATGGCGTGCTGTGTACTGGTCGGCCGTGGGCGTATGGGCGGCCTCTGGCCCGTGTCGCTTGCTCGGATCTGGGAGAGAGTGGGAGTAGTGGCCGTGTCGATGACGCTGTCGCCAAGCTAGTACCTGCCATGCTTCTTGCCTCCTCCCACCCTCATGACAAGGTCTCCTTTGAAATCCTGGGTGCTCGGATCGTACTCCGGCCCATGGACCGCCTTGGCCGCCGTTGTGTACTCGGTGAGACGGTTGTGGATGGAGGTATTGCTGTACGCCGAGGGGGGGTCCTCCGGGTTGAAGTCGACAACGGACGTCACCTTGCCCTTGTGGGCCATAGCCCATGCCTTCACCTGGGAGCAAGGTGCGCCACCATGTGACGCCGACTGTGAAACAAACAGTAAGATCATTAGAAACTATGCAGAAGCAAGCGTTGGAATACATAAATGAAGTCACGTACCCATCTCTCTACGTACTCGGCAAGGGTAAGGTTCCCCTGATGGTGTGGTGCACCTGTCATCATCAAACGCCGCTCCCGGCAAGCGGCGTGTGTCTCCGACCACTCCAGGGAGCACCACTTGTCCACCATCCTCCTCCAGCACTCGCCTTTACCGGCCACCCAATTTGGAGGCACCTACACGTCAACAAGCATTTGTCATATAAGAACACAGTAAGTGTACTTAATCTCAGGAAGAAACAGTATTTACCAGCATGTATTGCTCTTTGGTCAGCGTCAAGGTTCTTGCGAGGTCTTTGTCGATCTTGACTTCCTCGAAGACAGCTTTGTATTGCTGTACAGCCAGGATACGCGCCTCGGAGTGCATGTCCTTCACGAGCTTGTAGCAGGCTTTGTGAGCATGCCTCTCGGCCCTCTCCTCGTATCCCTCGTCACATCTGTAGAAATCCTGCATATAAACATTATGTATGTAGTCATTATTTCAAGGATGTGATAGGAATGCGATGCATTGAGCAAGATAGTGCGGGGAAGGCTTACCCACAGCTCTTTCACAACCCGCTGCGCCTTGTTGTCGAATTTCCTGCCTTCCCGATCTCGTACATCAGGGGCAGAGGCGTAGTGCTCGAACGTGTAGGCCGGCTCCACCCCTCCTGCCCAGTCCACCAAGCCGGGGAAGTGTTCCCTACACAGAAGACCCAGGATTCCACCGGGAAGGCATTTGTGATCACCTGCAGCCACAACCTTCCATCCCCTGTCCAAGTGATTAACGAAAAAATATTAGTTTGTATTTTGCCATGTTAAACATATCAAATGAAGTAGCGATAACATCTTAAGATACTTACCTTGGACCATTGGGGCGAATCACCGGCCGTTTCGTGAAAGGTATAGGCTGTTCCGGGAGGCGTAAAGGGCCTCGCAACCAGATCTTCGAAGTAGAGGAAGAGGAACCCCCCGCCGAGGGCTCCTCGTGCTCGCCCTCCTTCTCCTCGTGCTCGCCCTCCTCCTGCTGGGCCTGCTCCTTGTGCTCCTCCTCCGCCTCCTCCTGAGGCGAGGGAGGTACAGGCGACGGCGGCCGAGTCGCTGCACGCGCCTGCCGACCCTGGCCTCTCGGGCGACCCCTGCGCCTCCACGGCGGCTCCTCAGCTGCAGGAGCGGACGCCGAGCTCCGGTAAAATGACCCGACGGACCTCATACCGCCCACCATCTTTTGTCAATCACCTGCAATTAAAAAGAGTAAACCAATAAGCACATATCAATAGGACAACCTGAAAAATAAATGCAAAATAAACGAAACATAATTAGAAAATGATAGTATTACTTGTATTAGAAATATACATCATGATCGGGATCAACCGGATCATAACTCTCATCATCACTATCACACATGTCGAAATAATCAACACTATCTGAAGAACCAATGTTGTCATCATTGGCATTGCCTATACGCACTCGCTCAAGTAATTCTAAGTCTTGCACATTTTCCACCTCATCTCCATCGTCCTCTTCATCAACCCTTTCATTATCTACTTCCATTTCGATCGCACCGGTTAAGTCTATCTCAAAACTCCCTTCTAGCCCCTCCTCTTGATAGAACTCCCCGTCATATGTGTTTGGGTCTAAGTTGTAATCTTGATCATTTGGGAGAGGTAGTCTACCATGTGGCGATGTCTTCTGCACAATATACCAACCCTTAAGACGATTGTCGTTTGGGCACGCGTATGGCAGATAATAAACTTGCGTCGCCTGTTGAGCAACAACATAGACATCTTCCCCTGGATAGACGGAATCCTGACGAATTTCAACCAGCCCAAGATTAGGGGTCCGTCTCGTTACTGCAGGATCAAACCAATGACATTTGAATATGACAGGCTTAAGGGGTTTGGAACCACGAAATTTGACTTCGTAGATTTCTTCGATTCTCCCATAATAATCGGCCCCATCAGTGCCGGGCGTAAGAACTCTGGTATTTGTGGTTCTTCGATTGGGCCGACTTTCCTCATGTGCTGTCGTGTGAAAGCGATATCCATTCACGTCATACGCGGCAAATGACCTGACCCTATATAGAAAGCCACTGGACACCTGTGCTAACTCGGGATCCATAGACTCATCGGTTTGGCCCTGCAAGCTGAAGCAGGATATATCGTTAAACTAAGTACGAGCAACTTGTAATGTCAAACTAAGTACGAGCAAAGTTGGACAATACCTTCTGTGCGAACCAAGAAATGAAATCAGGCATTCCATTTCCCGCACCCTGTTTAAGAAGGGTATCACATTCTTGCAGGGTAGGTTCCCTTGATAGATGCCAGTAGTGATCAAGAAATTCCCTATAACAATGAGAAACAAGAGAGTTGGATACCGAATAGTGACAGCATATTTAACAAGTTCGTTGTGAACTTACTGCATGTACGGCTCCACTTTGGGAAGGTTGGTCAACACATAGTGCATGATAGTGCGCCACTCTTCATGTCTCAATGTCTTGGGTTTCCAATCACTTGTACTTCCGAGCTGCCCTCAGAAAAGGCTGAGGTTCGATTCATTTTCGCCAGCATTGTAGCAAGGGGGTGGATTATGCACGCTGGGAAGGTTGTCACTATAGTAACTTGTTGTGAAGTTTGACACCTCCTCCAGAATGTATGTCTCTGTAACGGAAGCCTCAATTTTGCCTTTATTCTTATATTTACTTCGAACAACCTTTAGACATCTCTCGATTGGATAGCACCAATGGCCCTGCACGGCCCCCCCATTCGTGCCTCATACGGGAGGTGCAAGATCAAATGCTGCATCGGAACAAAGAAACCGGGTGGAAATATCTTCTCCAACTTACAGAGAAGCACCGGCGCCATTCTTTCCAAGTCCTCAACCACTTTTTGAGACAACTCCTTGGCACAAAGCTGACGGAAGAAATAGCTCAACTCTGCCAGCACTAGCCAGACATGCTCAGGGACATAGCCACGAACCATCGCCGAAAGAAGCCGCTCAATCCATATGTGGAAGTCATGGCTCTTCATCCCTTTGACTCGCAGAGTAGATAAGTTCACTCCCCTCCTCAGATTCGCTGCATACCCATCAGGGAACATCAACGTTTGCATCCATTCAAGTACTTGCCTTCTTTGGGGCCTGGTCAAGATGAAATTGGCCTTAGGCTTGCTCCATGTCTTGCCGCCTCTAGGAGGCTTCATTTCTTGCTTTGGTCTATCGCATAACGTTGCTAGGTCCACTCTAGCCTTAACGTTGTCCTTTGACTTTTTAGTGTCCATGAGTGTTCCCCAAAGTGCCTCGGCTACATTATTTTCAGTGTGCATCACATCAATGTTATGTGGAAGAAGGAGGTCATCATAATAGGGGAGCCTCTCCAAGCCCGACTTATGAGTCCACATATGTTGACGACCATATCCCACAAAACCATCGCCTTGTGGGTTGATGACGAGAGCATCTATCTGAGCACGAACCTCGGCACCAGTCATGATCTGGGGTGCGGGGTCTGTCACTACCACACCTTTCGTAAAGTTCTTGATGTCTCGTCTAAATGCATGCTCAACAGGGAGGAACTGTAGATGCTTGTTGAACGAAGAATACTTGCCACCCTTCTTCAACCAAATGAACTGCATAGCTGTCTTGGATAATGGGCATGGGAACCTCCCGTGAACACACCAGGCGCAGAATATCCCATACGCCAAGAAGTCATGCAGGGAGTAGTGGTACCAGACATGCATTCTGAAGTTCCTCTTCGTAGCTCGGTCATATGTCAACACCCCTTCCTCCCAAGCACGGACCAGCTCATCAATCAGAGGCTCCATGAACACACCCATCTTACTCCACGGGTGTCCAGGAATTATCAATGACAAGAATATATTCTATCATCGAAACACGACACCGGGGGGGGGGGAGATTGAGGGGGATAACGAAGATTGGCCAACAAGTGTATGGGGCAGCCATCAGTCCATAAGGATTGAACCCATATGTTGCTAGTGCAACACGTACATTACGAGCCTCAAGAGCTTTCTCACGATGAATCCCATCAATGTGGGTCCATGCTTCACCATTAGATGGATGTACCATCTTCTCAGGACTGTATCGAGTGCCATTTTTGTGCCACGTCATCTGTTTCGTGGTTTCCTCAGTCATGTATAGCCGTTGGATCCTCGGTAAGAAGGGAAGGTACCGTAGGATCTTCACGGGGATCTCAAGCTGCCTCTTCTGACCATCACCAGACTCTACCTCCAGGTACCTAGAGGATTGACACTTTGGACAATACTTTGCTTTCTCGTGTCCTTTCCTAAATAGGACGCACCCCTTTAGACAAGCATGTATATGCTCATATGGCATCTTGAGTGCACGAAGGAGTTTCTGCGACTCGTACATGCTCTTTGGCATAATGTGAGCTTCTGGAAGCAAGCTGCCAATAACTGCCAACGTAGCATCATAACAATCTCGACTCATGCTAAACTGAGCCTTTAAGGCCATTACCCATCCAATGGCATCTAGTTGAGAAACCTTTGTGTGGCCGTGAAGGGGTTTCTGTGCCGAAGACAACATGTCATAATACGCCTTTGCGGTTGCCTCTGGCTCCTCCTCCCCACCTTCTTCACCTACGTGTGCTTCGTGAAAGTTATTTAGCCAGTCACCTACCCCGGCATCAGCATCGAAATCTTCGACGCGTGCTCTCACGACCTCCTCTCTCATTCGATCGGCTTCACCGTGGTAGATCCACTGAGTATAATCTGCCGTGAATCCATTTTTGCAAAGATGAGTAGACATGACATCCTTTGGTTGCCGACGCCTGTTTGCACATCTACTGCACGGACACCAAATGGCTGATGCTCCTGGAACTAGGGCAAATGCTCTATCTATGAAAGCCTCCGTCTTCTCAATCCATTCATCAGTCAAAGCACGCTGACTTGGGCGGCCCGTGTACATCCACTCACGGTCATCCATCCTCTGACACATATATATATATATATATATATATATATATATATATATATATATATATATATATATATATATATACCAGCGAGACATTAACAATCAATTGCATGTACACGATGTTCCTACCATCTAATAGGTCAGGATAGGTCCTAATCCCACCCGAGGATGCGTAGCTGGGGTTAGTCTCCATGGTCTACTCCGCTCCGAGACAGAATTTCGGTAGCACCTTCCCGCTGTTCTCCAAATACACGTCCCGGTAGGAAGATTGTGTATCCGGAGAACAACAGGGAGATGCTGTCAAAACTCTGCCTCGGAACAGAGTAGACCACGGAGACTAACCCCATCTACGCATCCTAGGGCTGTCCAAAAAACGTGGACAATTCAAAACAGATACGGTTATCGATATGCAAAGAGCTGCATATTTCCAACCGTATCTCTTTCGAACGGGAGACGCCTAACCAGGTTACGTGCTCTACAAACATGCATGATACGGAAAAGAGGGGTGTTTTATGCCTCACATCGCTGTCCCGCAAACAGGAGAAGCCTCAACCGCTACAAGGTCCACGGAACACCAACAAACAGCCAGAAGCCTCAGTCCTCCCTAAAAGAATAAGTTATTTCACACGAGTAAGTAATTACCTTTATATCACCATAAACAAAGTAAAAAGAAACAAGATCTGGACTTTTCATCGAATAGAAGCTAGCTAGCTAGGTTTCCAAAAACAGGACCTAAAAGCATCTCTACGTTTCAAGGCATATTCCAAAAACCATGATCTGGACTTTTCAGCCTCCTGGTGTGATGTGAGGTTTTTTAGTTCTCGCCTAAGCCTATACATAGAGAGTCTAAATTTCTACTAAACTACTGGCAGATCGGTTTCTGAACTCTGAAAAATATTGTTTCTGTGAGACTAAGCTGATGTGACCTGTGAGCAATAGATTTTAGCAAATTGTTTGACAGAGGGGCTATGTACCAATATAATCTGCTACCCCAATCTAAGCTGATGTGACAGACTGGATGTGGTAGGGTGAGGTGTACAAGGGCAGGCTTCAGAAAATAATCTGCTACCGGAAGCAAGCAAACTGAATCGGTCTCATGTCTCAATTTCATTTGTTAGCTCGCGTATGCTGGGGGATGAGGCGCTCAGGGACTGGGAGCTTGCTCTTCGTCTCGCGCACACGCGGTGTTCGGAGAAATGCCCCGTATAGCAGAGTAGCTGGCATTCGGACTTTCCGTGAATTTTTCTCTATTTATCTGAGCCTTCAGATCCTGGTCATCCTATTCCAGCAACTGGATTGCTTCTGCTTGCTCGGCTGTTTTTGTAGATTGCTGATGCTCATGAGATTCGGTCTTACTAGGGTAGGGTGCTACTGTCGGATACTACGTGCTAGCTATATTCTCTGTTTGGTAGCCACTGAAACGACTCAGCTTCTAGAGAATTACTTCAGTGAGCTAAATACTCTGTTCATTATTGCTTCCTGCAGATCTCAAGCAGCCGATTAGTTGGACTTTTATATACTTATTACTACCTTGCAATCTAGTAAAAGATGAACTCGACACGCCGAGCTTCAAAAGCGGCAAAGTCAACAATCAATTACCACAGGTTTTCATTAGATGAGCACCACTTATTTGAGCCAGATGCTTTGATTACTAAGGAGCGAGATGCCAATCATCAATCAAGCCAAAGTTCTCAATCTTGCAGAACATATGCTTGCAGAAGATTGACCACTCCCCAGTTTGTATCTTGTTGGCCAGCCTGAATCATCTGGCACAACTCAAAGATCTGAGATTCATGGGACTTCGAGTAGGGAAGACCATGTGTGCTTTAGCAGGGATCAACAAGGAAATATACTGACACCTTGCTATGTGGAAAGCTCAAGTGGTCTGAGATCTCAAAACTGTTTGTCTACACCTAAAAAATTTTATGAGGATCTTATTTCGGTAAAGAAGATGTTGATGCTGACACCATTCAATAGCGTTATTGGTGCATCATCCACATGGAGGCATATGTGCGCAAATAAGGTTGGAGGTGCACATTATTTGCACTGTGGAAATATATACTCTATGCTAACTGAAAAGATTGGGACTTCTCAGAGTAGCAAAAGAAGCATGTGTGAGGAAACTTATGCTTGTTCCACCAATATGGACATTAGGGACGATAGCTATTTGAATCAAACAAGAAGCACGCCTGACGAGCTATTTACTATCTCAAATGAAGAAGCTAGCAGTACACATGATCGTGAAAGTTCTCAACACAATACTGAATGTAATCTAGAAATTTTCCAAGAAGAAAATATTTTTTTAGCTTGCCCAGTGCACGAAATGGAAATTGGCAAAGACACGAGGATAATGCCAGGAAATCAGATTTTCAGTAAGGCATGCACAGATGTTCAGCTTGACAAAAAAAAACTAAAACCAGTTCTTATTTGCTACCACATCCAGTCCAGATGGCAGAGTATCTATATATTGCATAGTAATCACCATGCAATTTAGAACAAGGGTTGGCAAGCAAATGCAGAGAATACTGCTGGTAGGCTAAATAAGGCTGAACTAATCTGGACTAATGTTCCACCCAACGACAGTAATTTTCCTTTGCAGCTACTTTGTGGGATTTGTTGGAAAATGAATTTGGCATCCAAATACTCCAGCACATAAACATTTTAAGACTAGGAACAATGTGTTCTTCAAATCAACAACAAAATTATAGCTAGGGTCAGATGGCTGTGTTGATTGACCCCTCCCCTCCCCTCCCCTCCTCTGCCCCCAATCCTGCTGCTGCTTGCTTTATCAGCTTTATCAGCAACAGATGCATATGAATGCATGCATCGCGTATTATTACCTATGCACATATCTAATCGAAATCAAAATTTGCCACTTCTGAAACCGAAATCAAAACTGAAACGAGTCCCAAATCGGAAGCAACCGAGCAGGGCGACTTTGAGTTACCTGGGTCGCCGTAGAACAGCTATCGTCGGAGAGGCGGCCGCGCTGTAGAAGCCGCCCAGGAGGTCGTCGGAGTGGCATCGAGCAAGGGGCTCCTTGCGGGCGGGCACCGAGGTGGCGCAGGGACTCGCTGGGGGCAGGCAGGCGGGGTCGTGCTCGCGCTCAGTTTCGCGGCGGGGACAGGGGCGTGGGCCAGCTGGTGGTTGTGGCAGACCGGCCGGGCGGGATGGAGGTCGACGGCGGAGGCGGGCGGGGTGGGGAGGGAGGGGGCCGCGGAGTGGGGAGGGAGGGGGTGGCGGAGGGGTTGCGGTGGAGGGTGTGCGGTCGGCGGCGCGTGGGGAGGGAGCTCGACGGTGGCGGGCGTGGGGAGCACGATGGAGTGGGCAGGGAGGAGGGCGCGTGAGGGGGAGCTCGACGGCGGCGCGAGGGGAGGGAGGTCGACGGCGCCGCGTGCGCGTGGAAATGAAGTGAACAGAGCCGGCCAGCGGCCTAGTTATTTTGTGGCCTGTTTGCCAAGTGTCGGCCCGATACGACACTCGGCAACGTTTTTAAAAAAAAAATCCCATCAGTTTGCCGAGTGTCGGCCGATGGCGCACTCGGTAAACTACTTAAAAAAACCTAAACGCCTAGTTGCCGAGTGCCGTGACGATTGGGCACTCGGCAAACATTTTTTTTTAAAAGTGCCCTCCTATTTTCTCTATTTTAAAAAATCCATGTTCTCCCTTAACAAAAAAATTTTAAAAAAAATTATTACATTTTTGCCGAGTGCCACCTATGCAGCACTCGGCAAACTTATTTCTATATTTCATGCTGCCCTTTTCTTTCCTCTACTTAATTACTTTCCTTTATTTCATGTTTCACTAATTTCATGAAATTAACTTGCATTACACTTTGTTAGGTGCACTCACAAATGTGAATTTCAAGCTTGTACAAAAATTGGACTATTATTTCATGTGTTTGTATATCACGCATCTAAAATTCAATAATTGCGACAAAAGAATTAAAATTATGAAATGGCTCCGAAAAATTGCCAAAAATTCACAAGAAGCGATTTTTGTTCTCTATTGTATATACAAAAATTTTTGAAGTGAAACTCCAAATCGACATTCAAATTGTCTCCTCATCTTACCGGATCTTTCTTAAATCTCAGAAACTTTTTCGGAGATGATCCGATTTGTAAGCAGCGTACATGTTAACTTTGCCGAAACACTCTTAATTTTTTACCATAGCCTCCACGTATGATATCATGACAACTTGACAAAATTCGTGATTTTCAGACTTCGTTTGCTTTTTATAGAATTTTCAGACTTTTCCGCCACGCGTTTCTGCTCATGTTTCGCGATCACAATGTTCGAAATTTCTGGCCTGGCCCTGGATACGGTCTCAAAACAGACTCAGTGACAAGAATATCATTTTTTATTCACTTTTTTCGGATATTCGAAGCACTTGCAGTTCAAATAAAAAAAATTACCGAAAATTCATTTGACTAAAATAAATTGACGAAATATAGTTAAATAACTCAGAAATGTACAAAACTTCAACACAGAGCAACAGGTATTGTAAGACAACAGTACAAAAAGTTTGGGAGGTAAAATCAAAAAAAAAATTGTTTGCCGAGTGTCATATTCTGACACTCGGCATATAGTAGGATTTGCCGAGTGTTGTACTTTGACACTCGGCATATAGGTTGGTTTGCCGTGTGTTAACGGGTGGCACTCGGCAAAATGATAACGGAGGTGACGGTGTTACCCCGGACATGAAGTTGCCGTGTGTCTTTTATTTGCCGAGTGTCAGCACTCGGCGTAAATTGTTATGCCGTGAGTTTTAGTTTTGCCGAGCGTCGTCTTTGGGACACTCGGCAAACACCATGTTTGCCGAGTGCCCGAAATCTTGCCCACGGCAAAGGTGGGGACACTCGGCAAATTAGGTGTTTCTGGTAGTGGTTATAATGATGGACTTCATAATGGACTATGTTATAATGATTGATTTTTGTGAATTATGACTTGTCATGATGTTTTAAATAATGGTCTTGTGTTTGTGGATGTATATATGTGGCGGTCAGATTCGAATTTGAATTATATATATATATATATATGTGGTCAGATTTGAATTTGAATTTTTTTTGCTGGAAAATCCATTGTATGGGCGGTTCTTGATTGAACCGCCCTTACAAATACACACAGCAGGGGCGGCTGGTGATACAGCCGCCCTTACAGAAGTCCACTATAGGGGCGGCTGATATTACCAGCCACCCCTACAGAGGGCACTGTAGGGGCGGCTGAAAAAATCAGCCGCCCCTACAGAGGGCACTGCAGGGGCGGCTGAAAACACCAACCGCCCCTACAGAGAGCACTGCTGGGGCGGTCAAGAAACCGCCCCTATAGAGGCAACCTCTGTAGGAACACCCTGAGAAGGACAACTGGCGCAGCCGCCCCTAAAGAGACTCTAGAGCCGCCCCTACAGTTAACTTCTATAGTAGTGCTCGTACTTCTTCCCTTACTTGCTTCAGACCAGTGCAGTGGATTCATTGCACTGGTGTGGAGGTTGGTGGTGGGAAGGCGTCTAGTTGGAGGCCTGCAGTAGCTGAAGAGAAGCAACCAGGCAGGCGGGGACTATGGCAGCCATCCATCAATGGGCCTCGGGTACCTACGCTGGTAGCACATGCGTCCATGTGACTTTGCGCATGCATCCATGCGATTGAACACCTCACTGTCACCTCACGTGACCATCCTCGACCTCGATTCCATTCAAGCCACCTGCTGTCTCTAAAATTTTCTCATTCTTTACGATGATCAATGACTGGGACAAAACTTTAAGAGTTCTGAATGCATGTATCGTATTTAAGATTTTTTTCTCCATACCTCCATCAAACTTCAAAGACGATTCAAGATTGAACAAGTGCAATATATATACAACAAGAAGAAGCGTGCGTTGCTTGCCAACGGCTACCAAATCTCTTAGCTACGGGGCAAAATCTTACTCATATTTTAAGCAAAACAAATTCTACTAGTACAAAAATGATTTTAGGAGACGAGGGATTTTATTATAGATCTTTTACAAGGGTTGGAAAAGTACCATCGTATACCTCCAGGTGCTTTCATCTTTTTCTTTTTCTAGGTAACTAATTGAGAAATATATTATACAGGATACTTTAGTAATTGAGGTTGCGCCCTTCTGAAAGTAGATGTAACCCTGGCCATGAAGCACACGCGGCCCTGAAGGTGGCCTCACTGGCGGAGCGCAACACACCGGAGGGCATGGACGGCGGCTAGCGTGCCATGGCAGACTACGAGGCAGCAAGGCTTTGGACGCCGAGTGTGCGGCCTTAGTCAGGACCACTGTCAAGTTCCTGTTCGAGCTCGAGAAGCTGGATGGCCTGCTCCGCGGCACGGCCATGCTGCTACCGCCATTGCCGGAGCCTGAGGTGAAGCAGGAGCGGCTCGTCGAGGTGCTAGGTGCCACCCGAGCGAGCAGGAGCAAGCACGTCAACCGCGGCTTCCTCTCGGGCCTCCTCGTGCAGTTTTGCACCAAGGAACCCGGGGAGCGTATATGTGGCAGTCAGGGAGCAGAGGGCGCGAAGCCGCTTGGCATGCCTAACGCCGGACTGAGCCATGATGTCATGATGACGTCATATATGCTCTTTTCCCCTTTCAAAATTAAAGAAGAAATGTCTTCAAATACAAGTGCTTGTGCCCTGTTTGTTACTGGACTAAAGTTTAGTCACCCCTTGAGGACTAAAGGGGATTGAACTACTGTAGGGCCTGTTTGGTTAGATGGGACTAGAGACTACTGAGCCTATTTTAGTCCCAAATAGTCTCTACTTTCTCGAACACACGGACTACTAAAGGGACTAGAAGATGTTTGGGCTGTAGTCCTTGAAGGATGGCTATTTGGGACTCTTAGGCCAAGTTGACAAACCATGCCCTTATCTCTCTCCTCTTTTATTGTGTCGGGACCATCCGCGTCTGTCCGTTGGAGCGTGCGCCGCCGCGGCCTAGAGCACCGATAGCGACTGTGCGACGAGGCTATGCGCGACGGCGACGGCGAACAAGGAGCTCGCGGACCCGGACCTCACGGCCGTGCACGGGGAAGGTTACAGCGGTGCGGTGAGCCGTTCCTCCAAGCATCGGCGACAGCGTCTTCTCTCCCTAGATCTGACAACGTGGAGGTGCCCGCCTCCGCTCTCCACCATCCCGGCGCGCAACGAGATGGTGGTGAGCTCGTGGCCGCGTCGGAGATGGCTGCCAGCTCCGGCATCCCGGTGCCCCTTCCCCACCTCCGGCATCTGGCGGCCCCTCCCCACCTCTGACATCTCGACGCCCCCTCCCCACCACTGCCCACGGCGGCGTCCCTCCCCGGGCGCGCGTGCAGCTGTCGGCGAGAGTGGCACGGGGTGCCCCATTCCTTGGCGAGGCTAGGCAAGAGAAGTGTGGGTATTTTGGTCTTTATTTATCTTCCTTAATGGTCTTTAGTCTCTTTGAGTCCCTAGAACCCAACAGGGCCTTAGTCACCTTTTAGTCTCCATGTTTGACATTTTTTTAAAAGGACGGTAAAAGCTTTGCCGCGATTTCTATTAGACAAACAAAGAAAAAAGGCAAGTGCCAATCCAGTTTTTTGAATTGAAATTGGACCAGAAAAACCATACAACTCAGGAGAGCGCCTCACTCATCCTGCATAACTTTGGAATAACTATCACAACTCACGCCACTACTTGCAGCTTGGTCGAATCGACCCAACTAACAACTACCCAACTAACAACAACTTGGACGAAGAAATGATCCATTGGAGCACCGAGCACCACCACCCTTGGAGAAGCGCCATGGCAGACGGCAAGAGACTAACGGCGAAAAACTGGATTGCCTAGTAGAGCCTTCAAGAAGGAAACGACACCAAGAGCGTAGACAAGCTAGCCCGATAAGGGAAGGTTTTAAAGTTTGGCATTTTAGGGTCAAAAAGTGACTACAGTTCAGTCTCTAAAGCTCCCCCAAACCACCTGAATGATGGAGAAAAAATGTCCCATTTTAGGTCACTCGACTACTATAAATGCAATCATCCAGGGTTTTGACGTTTTGTCATCTAGACATGAGGAGACGAATCACGTTTGCTTTTGCCACTTAATTGGTGTCGCACTTGTATTCATAGGGATGACGACTGTACTGGTAGGTTGTGACACTGCCTTTTTATTTTTATTTTTTTGCAGCACGGGATGCGGCTGGCAGATGTGGACAAAATGAAGGAGTTATTTGATCCGACACTTGTTGAAGAATCATAGCTGATGGACGTAGCGCTGCTGTGCAAAGAGTTTGATCCGGCAGACGGTCAGACCATGGCAAAGGGCAGATCTACCCACCCCAGAGCTTCCCCAGCACCCCGCTATAATCGGCTCACAGGCACATAGCAAACAACAGCTGGCCATCAGCATCACCTTTATAAAAATATACCACAAATACAGGATAATAATAGAGATTTGGACAACCCCAGCCCCCGCTGAACACATCAAATGGCACCGCGCCACGGACTCCAGCCGGAAAGGATGTCAGGTCTGCTAATGCGCAAAGAAGACGAAAAGAGAGGAGCGTATACGCACCTGCCAGGCAGACGAGCGAACTGGAGCTGTAGTACAGCTGGCAGGGGGACGCTTTTATCCGACGCTTTCCCTGCCCGGGCGGTGAGGCCCAACACGAACGCACCTATCGCTGGTCGACAACGCTATCCTTTCTCGCGACATGTTCAATGGCGAGAAAGTGTTGCCAGCCCGAAAGAACAAACGCTCAATAGACTCAAGATCAGGAGAGGAATGACGAGTTGAGACCCCAAATGAATGTGGACGATGGCTTGTCTTCTCCTGACACCGGTTTGGACTTTCTGAGCTTTCGCTTATATTATAGGGAGTACTACATCCATTCAGTCCAAACTATGGGATATGCTCACTGTTTCCAGTTCTGTAATTCAGGGCAAACCATTTGTGACTTTGGACGTGCCACTATCACACTACGAAAACCTGGAAAAACGGTACTCGTAGTTTTTTCAGATTGATTCCTTCTCCAGCCCACTTCAATTTCTCTCGTGTGTTTATATAGAACGGTAATGCAGGGAAAGCGGGCATCCGTCCGCCCGGACCCTGCCTGCCCGACTCCACCTCGCAGCTTCCGCCTTTTCCCACTGCGCGCCCTATCCGAGCCGCGCCGTGCTCCTCCCCTGCCGCGCCCACTCCGCCTCACTGTGACCATCCCCCGCCACACCAAGGTGCTTCCGCTACCGCAGTCCCCCACCAGGAGATGTTGTGCTGAAAGCATATATTATAAATGTATATCTCAATTTCATGTGCTTCAGATGTTTTGGAGGTTCGTTGCATGTGTTTCACAGGGATGTTGCAACAGTAGATTTGAATGTTGCATATGTTGCAGATGTTTCAGAGGTATGTTGCATGCGTCTACTAAAAATGTTTCATCTGTTTTAGACGTATGTTACAAGTGTGTTCTTTTGATGTTGCACATATTACAGTGGCTATACACATATGTTCCAAATGTTTCATATGTTTTAGTTGTATGTCGCAGCAAGTGTTTCATGTTGTAGGTGCAAGCCCCCATCATTGGTGTCGTCGAGGGCTGTGGCCACTGACGCGGGAAGGAGGCGTAGGCCGCCACCGACGGTGTGGGGAGGAGGCTTACGCAGCAAGGCACCGGTGTGGAAGAGACCCGCACAATTCCTAGCAAAGGAGTCCTACGCGGTGGAGGTGACCAGCTGACGGCTGGTTGTGTATTACTCTACCGACGGGAATACGAAATTTACAGACGATATTGTTTTACTCATTTCTTGTCTTTCACTCTTTCCCAATTCTTTTGACCGCCCTAGCCGATGGTCAGTTTCAGTAGAGGTTATGGTTAAGGTCACTTTTCTTTTAGCACAGGTGAGTCTATAACTTTTCAAAAACAGTGTACTTAGTGGTGTTTCCCTCCTCTTTAATTTATCTTCTTCCGTAATATAGAATGGCACGCAGCCTTCAAGAAGGGGGGAAAATAGGTGCAAATTTCATTCAGCAACTGCCGTAGCTGGACCTCTACGACAGCACATAAACGATACCAGGTCTGCCGGCTCCATGGCAGGATTCTCTTGTTCCATGCCTGGATCCAGCATCCCAGCGGGCAAATGCGTCGTGTGGAAACCAGGCAGCGGCAATGCAAAAAGGAAATACTTAGAGCCTCCTCAAACTTTCGCACAACATAAATATAAATACGTTCCAAGCTTATTAGAATGTACGAACCACAGAAAAGGTTCAGAAACTAAATAAATAATACAAGCCACGAGTTCAGCAAAAAGAAAAGTGTTGCAGCAGGTTCTAATAGCAGCAGAGTACATTGAAAATTTGATACAGCATATTTTATTTATTCGAATAGAAAATAGCTCGGGGGAACATAAGAGCCGAAACCGTCTGGCTCACAGTCAAGTGAAGTTGTGTCTTGTGGCCATGGGCTCTGTTGTAGTCTTACAAGCATTGAAGCCAACTCCATTTGAGCTGCACCACGGTTCATGCAGAAACTTGGATCAGAAACATCAATAATTCTACTTAATCTTTGTGCACATACTATGCTTACAACCATAAATTGTCCGATGACCAAAGTGCTTACTTCCTAGTGAAGAATCATAGAAGGATAGATGTGTCATAGACTCTCACGTGACAGATTATAAACAAATCGAGGCAGCACAGTACATGTTACATCGATATAGGACATAGGAGACTGGAAAACAGAGTATCGACTGGTGGCCAGAAACAGAGTCGGTGCAGCCAGTGACTGAAAAAAACTACGTCCGTTATGTAATGGATTCAATGATGGGAAATCAGTATGTGCTAAAACAGGTTTGGTAGTTTCATACATCAGCATAGATGTTCGCATAATGGAAATGCAATGGTGCTGTACCAGATATGTCTCTCTCAGGAATCACAAAGTTATTTGTTTGACGGAAAGTGGGCTAACACATTTTCAAAATCTGTGCACTCGAATGGCTGACACGCACGAGCAGCAACAGTGACACCATGAGCTAGGATAGGACAGAACAGGTTGGAGAGAGTACTTACTTTCACTGTACGCATGCAGATCCAAATTCGTATCTCCTCAAGACACATTATTATTGCCCCCCCTGAAAATTTGGATAAAGCTAATAATTAATTGAGTAGAGACAAGCAAGTGCTGTATATATATAATATATGCCAAAATGGAGGCATGTAACAAGATAGAAACAAATAATGAGATATTAATTTGATCGGAACTACAAAATTCTTGTCGTACCTGATTAATATATATGCTGCATACGAAACGTGGGATGGTTGGGATGGACGTTGCATGCATCTCTCAGTGCACCGAACGCAGCATCGGTCTCCGTAGCAGGCATGCCACGAGAGATGATCTTCCATCTGAGTTCCCGAAGGGAAGGCAGGTACTCCAAGCCAATATTTCCACAGTAGTCACTGTAGTTACCTTTTAGGGCCCGCAAACAGACAACAAAATCAAGCACTTCAAGATTTGGCATCACGCCAGAGGGTACAGCTTTTCTGGAGTCATAGCCTTTTCTAGAGGCAAAGGGCATAGCATCCTCTCCATTCCACATATGCAATGAAACGCTAGTGTCCTCCTCATTGGGCTGCTCAAACTGGACAGTTGCACTGGTCTCAAAGTACCTCAACTTCTGGAAGAAGCAGCCATCACCAGCGTTAATATTGCTTACTGTTGCCGTGGAGTATGTTAAGAGTCTGAGATAACAGAGCGCCGGCAACCTAGCAAGGAGTTCCAGATCCTGCTCATCCATAGTAGTCACCGACAAGTCCAAGTGGGCCAGGTTGGGAAGACGTGTGGGATTAATGCATAAAGGCAATTTAGAAAATTGAATAACAGGCAAACTCAAATAATGGAGAGGTCGTGGGAGCACAAAGCCTGCTGCTTCCCACATGGTTGTATCCGCATCCCAAGATGAATCGACCACATCTAGACGCTGGAGCTTTTGCATATTGCTTAGAGACTCCACAAAATCTCTCTGCATGCTCTCGTCCGCCCCATCAGAAAGGTAAAATTCAAGCACCCTTAGTTCTCGCAGGCTGGCAAGCTCCTTGAAAAATCTCTTAGCGACATATTCTATACTTAGCTCCTCCAGGGAAACCAGCTTCCCAATCCCATCCGGTACCTTTTCTTCAGCACATAGCCGGACCAGCTCTGTTAGGTGCACAATGCTTGCTGGCAACGTTCCGCCCACATCGAGTGTTTGCAGTAACTTTAGATTCCCTAGTTGTATGGGGAGCTCAAGGGAACTACCGTGGAATCTTATCCTAAGGTACCTCAAGTGAAGTAAATCACCAAGATGCTCAAGGTGGCAACCTTTCTCAAACCTGCAGTATACTATGTCTAGCACGCGCAAAAGTTTAAATCTCAAAAACTGGTCCCGGCTATCAATAAAACACTCGAATGCGGTATATGACCTCACTTTTGGCATCCCAGTAACCATTGTTTCAGAATTAATGTGCTCGGCTATTCTGTTTTGGTTGGCTAACCGACGGACACAGCTTGGTGCAGGTGTTCCTTCAACATTATCACCTAATATAGCAATAAAGTTTTCATCAGATGAAAGCTTACGCATCAGATCAAGAACCATATCATGAACACGACAGCTTTCTACTCTGCCATTCCACTCATTCTCCACTGGCTGGATCAAGCTTCTATTAATGAGATCATTGAAGTATCTTTCTCCAAGCTCAAATAATCTTGTTCCCTGTTTCCCATCAATAAATCCTTCAGCAATCCACTTCCGTATCAAAGAATCCTTTCGGATCAAATAATCTTCTGGATATGTACTTAGATATAGTAAGCATGTCCTCAAATGTGGAGGCAGATCATAGTAGCTAAATGAAAGTATTGTCATAGTATCTTCAGCTTCCCTGTTATCTGTAGTATGAAAACCAATAGAGTTGTAGACCATTGACCATTCGCACTCTGGTTTACCAGCCAACAAACTAGTCATTGTGATGATTGCTAATGGTATACCAGCACATTTCTTTAGAATTTTATCGGAAACATCATTTGGTTGGTTATCAAGGTACTTTTTGTCTGCACCAAATATCCTTGTATAGAACAACTTCGTGGAGTCATCAAAGGAAAGTGGCTTTAGCTTGTAAACCTCACCAGCTTCTTCAGCAACATTAAACTTACGAGTAGTTGTGATTACTTTACTTCCACGATTCTTCTCAACAAGTGCTAGTTTGATTGTGTCCCAGGTGCGTACCTCCCATACATCGTCAATAACAATAAAATACCTATCCACACCAAAGTGTAAGAACCGTTGGTTAGTAATAACGTTGGAGCTTCTACATAATTTAAAAAATTCTAACATTAAAAGTAGTCGCCATTACATATCAAACTCATAACTATTATGTCAGTACAAATATACAGTGCATTGATGTTTCAGAATCTTTCTGACTAGGAATCGTAGTTGAAAGTAATTATAGAAGAGTAACTTCAAGAAGTAACCTACAACTTTGGGCATATGCATGAAAAATTGAAAACTACACATTAAAGGTCCTAATTTTTTTAAAAAAAACTACAAATTTAAGGCCAAGTTGTATACAGAAGTTACACATCTAAGTGCATGTTGCAACACAAGGTGACCCTAAAACTGTTCTTTTTCTTAAAATATACCTCAACTTTTATGCATATGCAATAAGAAGTTATCGTCTTATGAGATTATTTTATACTATATTTTTTAGGGTCCTTATTTTTATACTATAAGTTGAAAGTTTATAGTTGCAGAAGAAAAATATAAAAAAAACTAAGTTCAATTATGAATTTGAAATGTTTAAGCCGTTAATTAAATTATGATACTATGCATGCCCTTTTATGTCGGACACCACTGAATTATGCATTTTTCTAACAGGTGAGCTAAAAGCATTTATGTCGGATACCACTGAATTATGCATTTTTTTATATGTGTGGAGTAGAAACACATCAATCTCAAGAAGCAGTCTGGCATGCATAGACGATGCGGAAATAATATTTTTAGTATAACCTACAGCAAATTGTGGAGCAACATCATCTTAAAAGGCACTTGCTAATTGCAATTTACAATTGGATTTCTGATGTGTACCTCTTGTTCTCTAGGAATTCTCGAACTTCACGAATGAGGAGATCAACACCTCTTCCAGTGTTATGAATGTTGTCATACCTAATTTTGTCAAGATCAAAGAGAATGTCCTTGAAAACTTTTACCAAATCATGATCCCTACCAACTGAAACAAAAGCCCCACAATCGTATTGCGACTTAAGCTTGTCATACACCGCTTTGGCAAGAGTGGTTTTGCCCAATCCCCCAACACCAACAATAGAAACCTTCTTCATAGTTTTCTTGTCAGGCGCATCATCATCCGGTTGGGATAGATTCAGCATAGAGATGAGCTCGTCCCCTGACTTGTCAACGCCAATCAGTTGGGAAACCTCTTTGTACATAGCAGTAAGGCGAGGATCAATAGTGGACGCTGATGTAATTGACTTGGACATAATCATCTCATCGAGTTTGTACTTCTGACGCCTTTCAGCTACCTCGTGGAGATGCTTCTTGATATCGTCGATGGCACCCGCAATATCATGGCGAGCCTTGGCCTTGGTGAACACCTTGCCCATGTTCTTCATGGCGCGTCTGAGCCTGCTCGGGTCGGCAGGCTCTCCGCCATCGACGCGCACGAGGAAGGTGTCGAGGACATCCTCCAGGTCGTAAGATGCCTCCCTGACCTCGCGCGCCCACACCTTCACCTGCTCGTCGAGCCGGTCCCATGGCTCATTAGCGACCCTGCGGAGTAAGGTGTGGATGCTCTCCAGCTCGCTGTGGAGCCACTGCACCTGCTTCCGAACGTCCTTCTGGAGCTTGTACTCACCATAGAGCAGCTTCAGCAGTTTGGGGGCGAGGCTTCCCAGCGCCCCCGTCAGCACACTCATGCTTCTTCTCTTGCTTGGTTCAGATCTGAGCGCAGTGGATTCATAGAGCTACTGTGGTGGTGGCAATGGCAAGGCGGAGCGCGGCCGGCGGGGCGAGGCGGGCTCGAGGCGAGGAGCGCCCGGAGCGGCGCGGCGTGGCGAGGCGGATTCGGGGAGGAGTGGAGTGGAGGAAGGCGGGCCGCCGCGGGAGGAGTCGACGAAGGAGAGAGCGCCGGGGGTCCGCCGCCGGGCGCGAGCTCGGGGGAGCCGCCTGGATCCGGAGGGTGAAGCCGCAGCTGACGACGCGGAAGGCTGCCGGCTCCACGGCGGGCAGCGCTGTCGTCGCGGCTCGGGCCTCGGGGCGGCTCAGGTGGCGAGCGGCACGGCGGAGGGTGGAGCGGAGCCGCAGCGGACGGCTGCCGGCTCCATGGCGGGCAGCGCCGCGGCGGATGGCGCTGGTGCTGCCGGCTCCGCGGCGGCCGGCACGGGTGGATTCCGGCTCCGCGGCGGCCGGCGCAGGTGCCTGGACGCAGGGCCGCAGCGAGATGGACGGCGCGAACCTGCTGGGATGGCGGCGTTGATAGGGTTGAGGAGTGAGGGCTCGGATATTTTCGCGGACGGCAGTATTTGGGGCTCCTCTGTTGGAGAGGTGAAGTTACGGGGACGTAATTTTTTTTACTGTACATCACCAAACCGTGAAATGGGTATCAGGTTACGCCGTTGGAGTCAGTCTAGAGCAGGCGGGCAACCTCCAATGGACAGGACACAGGAGGCATGCTGGCTGGGCGTTGAGCTCACCCTCACCGATTCACTGTCTAGAGCAGGCAACCTCCAATGGACAGGACACAGGAGGACACTGCCGAGTTAATACTCAATGGCGTCACTGAACATTGATGCAGAGACAGGCATTGTTTTAGACATGTCACTAATGCAGCCCATGTGCCATCGCAGCGATTGCAGATGTACCATGCGCATGCGCTCTGCTTCGCCGGTGAGTGGGGGCTGACGGCTCGACTCGGTGGCCGCGCAGGTCAAGGTCTCCTCCAACCATGTGCCATCGTCCTCCCCACTGCAGGCCGCGGGCCTTCTTGTGTCGGCTCCATTATTGCCTTCTGCTGCACTGAGGGCTTGAGGCGCACAGGCCGTGGCTAATGGTTTGGGTTAGCCCTACTTATGGCTTCTAATCTGAACTGAACCAACACAACCATCTTAAGCATGCAGAGTACAGCAAACTACAGTCTGAATGGTCTGAAGCCAGGTCAAGCACTAGCCACCTGTGTGCTTATCTATGGTTTGTTTTAGGATGTGTTTAGTATAGTGCCCAAGCTAGCCAAATCGAATTTTGGCCATTTAACCCATTTTTCCCATCGTTTGGTTGGATGCCAAATTTTAGCTTGGCACCCATCTCCTTTGGCCTGTTAGACTAAATCTTATTTGGGATCTTAACTGGTCTAGTTACAGGAACATCTAATCATGTGCTTAGTGCTTAATCGAGCTTAATTATCGCTGACCTCTAGACGAAGATGTCCATAGGCCCGCTAATTTCCACGTGCCTGCTCGGCTAGAAGGCACGCGCCGTTGTTGATGTAGAGGTGGAAGACACCGTCACAAGCAGAGGGACAATGGCGGGTCTCTGGCCTAGAGCACCACTCTCCGAGCCACCTGATCGGTTGGTCTTGCCTTTTGAATAGAACTAACTGTTCATCAACCCGTGCTCTCGCACGGGTTAGAATTTTAGGAGACTCTAACTACTAAAAACTACTTATATTAATATTTTTTTCTCATCACTAATGTTCTAAAACAATAGCTATAATAGGTACTCTATAGTCTATATTCAGTTTTGATAATCTATCAATTATTGATTTTTATGTACTTTTCATGCATAACCATCAATTTTTTTTTTACATAGCACCTCTTTTTATCTCCAATATACATTTAGTTGAAACATTTGTTTAAACTATGATGGCTTAGGTGCGGTCTATATTTTTACGACTATGAACCTAAATTTTGATTCTTTTTTTTCAAAAATTTGAGCTTATTAATTGCTCAGATACAATGACTATTATTTACAATGGTGATTATAGTCCAATTTGATGGCAAAGTGTTTTAGGTTATGTAAGAATTTTAGGGTCTATCTTTTTTATTTCTAGCAGTTTCATGAGTAATAATTTCTAGGATTAATCTTTTTTCTAGCACGATATGTGTTTAGTTGAAACATAAACTTAAAGTATATAAACCCTTACCACTTTATGTGATATCATTTAAATCTATATTTTAACTTTCAGCTTTTGATCACGTGTTAATTTAAAATTCCATTGCTTATTGTATCGTTTATTCAAAATTTTCATTTTTTATTTTGTTATAAGAATATTCTACGTCCTAGGCTATCCTCTTAGTTCTTACAATGGCATAAATAATTGTTTCGGCATGCACGATGGCAATTAAGATGTTGAATTTATAATATTGTATTAATTACTATTGTTTTAGTAAACAAATAATCTTTGGAATTAAATTGCTAATATTCATATATGATATAATGTTCCAATCAAATTGTTTAAACTCTTTGGAGGTAACAACTTGCAAAATTTATTATCATGAGTATTAGTATGACTTAAAATGAAGTGTAAGTGTCATTACTATATGATTTGTAAGGACATTTTTCCGCGCTTGATAAGCTTATAAAATAAATATTTATCCTAATGTATATATGTTTCCTTGGTCTACGCAGTGGAACATAGCTTTGTGCATAGTTTCAACTTAACATTGCAGAAGTGTGTATTTCAAATAGTCTTGTGCATATATTGTACTTATGGATGTTTGAATTATTTTTCATGATAGCATATATTAGAATTTACATGTTGATTTGAGAGATTTTTGTCAATTTTTTTTGTAACAATTGAAATGGATAATTTAGGTACAAATTATACATGTATATATTACATTACATTACCTCTCATAATGCCAGGTATGGTTAATTTGAATGCAAACTAAGGGGTCAAAGCATTACCTTTCGTAATGATAGATGTGGATAATTTATAAAAAAAAGAAATAGTTAGTTATCTTTTATAATTGTGGAAGTTTGACTTTTTTCCATATAGGCTTTATTGATAACTCCATGGATCATGGTCCCCTAATTTTTCAGCATCATTATTAACATGTAAACTCGAAGTAATGTAATGAAGTTAATATTAAAGTGAACAAAAAAATTATAAGTCATGGTCAATAAGGATTATATCAAGACTTATTTGTTCAAAGTAATCCAAGACTCTTGCTTTAATTTTTCACAATTCTTTCCCAAGCCTAATCTCACCTAAAGTTTTACTGACCATACGGAAAGATAAGTACTCGGAGAAGACAAATTAAATTGTTATTATGGAATGGCCAAATTTAGTACATCCTAGGAGATAAATTAAATTGTAATTATGGGATCTGGCAAGATGGCCACATCTTTAGTCTGCAGGAGCGGCCGGTGATCATGATGCCGTGGATGCCGGACGTCATGGCACCGGCGGCCTGTGTGTTGGCATCTGTTCCGCGCGTACGGCCGCCTGTCTTAGACGTACACGCGCGACCCATTCATGTCGCGACGCCTCTCGTGGTCTGACACCATCTCGATTATCTGGCTGTTCCATCTCGATCATCTGGCTGTTCTGCCCAAGATTTCTCGGCCAGAATTGTGACACCGGCCAACGTGCATTTCTTGTATGCATGGAGTGAAGAAAATCAATCTCAAGAAGTAGTCTGGCATAAATGATATGGAGATAACATTTTTAGTATAACCTACAACATAGTGTAGCATCGAGTAACTATGGAGCAATATCTTAAAAGGCACTGGCTAATTACAATTTACAATTGAGTGTCTGTGTTACCTCTTTTTCTTCAGGAATTCTCGAAGTTGGTGAATGAGGAGCTCGAGGCCTCTTCGAGTGTTGTGAATGTCCTTATGCTTTTCACCGTCAAGATGAAAGAGAATATCCATGAAAACTTTTACCAAGTCATAATCCCGACCAATTGAAATGAAAGCCCTGCAGTCATACTGTGACTTAAGCTTCTCATACACCGCCTTGGCAAGGGTGGATTTTCCTAATCCTCCAACTCCAACAATAGAAACCTTCTTCATCTCCTAGTTGGAGGTACCATCATCTGGATGCAACGTCATCAGCATGGATACGAGCTCATCCCTTTGACTTGTCGACGCCAATAAGTTGCGTCACTTGTTTGTACATAGCTTTAAGGCGAGGATCAATAGTTGGCGTTGTTGCGAGTGGCTTGCACATAATCGGCCTGTTCGTTTAGTCGTATTTGGCTTATAAGTCATGGCTTATCAGCCAACGAACAGTATTTTTCTCTCATACCAAACCAGCCAATAGCACTTTCAGCCATGGCTTATAAGCCAAACAAGTCCAAATAAACAGGGCGAATGTCATCAAATTTGTACTTCTGACGCCTTTCGGCTACCTCCTCCAGATGCTTCTTGATGTATTGGATGGCACCTGCAATATTGCGACGAGCCTTGGCCTTGCCGAACACTTTACCCATCTTCTTCATGGCGCGTTTCAGCCTGCTGGGGTCGGCGGCATCGACGCACGCAAGGAAAGTGTCGAGGACATCCTCCACGTCGTAAGATGCCTCCCTGACCTCACGTGCCCACACCTTCACCTGCTCGTCGAGCCGGTCCCATGGCACATCAGAAACCTTGCAGAGGAAGGTGTGGATGCCCTCCAGCTCACTGTGGAGTCACTGGACCTGCTTCCTCACGCCCTTCTGGAGCTTGTACTCGTCCTGGAGCAGCTGCAGACGCTTGGGGCCGAGGCTTCCCAGCGCATATGATCGTAGTAGTAATAAGAATAAAAATAGAACACGAGGAGGGACTCATACGGTGGTTTTGGGGACTTGGCCTTGTTTAAAAGATTCATCTCGTGATTTCTAACTAAACTGTGCAATTAGTTATTTTTTTTACCTACATTTAATGCTTCATGCAAACGTCCAAAAATTGATGTGATGAAGAGAGAGCGAAAAAACTTGGAACTTTGAAGGAACTAAACAAGGCCTTGGGGTGATCGAGCCCACGCGACAGTCCCTTGGCCATCAATCAAAATCGCTGGCAGCGTGGCATACGCGACTCCTAAGAGATTTTTGTGTCGATAGCAGTCAGCCAAGGCTCCACGTCCCTCCGGCAATTGTTTTGATGAACAATTGATAGCAGTCAGTCAAGGCTGGCTGGCTGCCGGCCATGTGACCTTGTCCCCCTGGCCCTCCATTATTGCCGACGTCGACGCGACCACACGCATAGGACGAGCACGAGAGAGCGGCGTGCTACCAAACCATTTGGAAGCAATAATTCCGAGTGGTTAGGTACATGTTCTTTTCGAGAGGGAATCGTCGAAGAGAGGTTTCTCATGCTTTAACTACATAGGAGTACGAGTTGCCAGAAAGAGCACTCAGCTTGCCCACACCCTACCATTGTGTGTTCTCGACAACTCTGCTGAGTGCTCGCTCCAATGGCTGAACTAGCGGCAAGCCTGGTGGTCGCCCACTGGTGTCCCTGCTGAAGGAGAAGGTGTATGTCCAGCTCGCTCCTGGACCAGTACAACGTGATGGAGGGCAGGGAGAAGCACCACAAGACCTTCATGCGCTGGCTGCCTGCCATCCTCGACATCATTGGCGACGCCGAATTTCTAAAAAAAAAGTTAAGCACCATGTTCGTTTGGACTTGTCGTGCTTATAAGCCGTATTTTTTCAGCCAACGAACAGTACTTTTCTCTCACACCAAATCAGTCAATGGTACTTTCAGTCATAGCTTATCAATCAAACAAGCCCAAACGAACAGGGCGAAGATTTATGATGTCAAATTAGTATCATTAGATTTATCAACACATATATTTTCATAAGGTGTTTATTTTATTTCATAGATACTATTTTTTTTAATAAAGTTAAAAAAGTTTCACTGACACGAATTTTAGGTATTGATTTATTCGGAGACCAATAGAGTAGGATACAACAATCAATCAAGATGCCCTGCACCCGAGAATAAAAAAAGTCAAGATGCCCTGCCGACGGGCTGAGCTAAATGTTTACTGTTACTCCGTCAGGTCCAAAAAGTTTCCCAGTGCTGAGCTAAATGTCGTGGGAACTTCTAAATTTTCATTTGGAAAGGGTTTCTATTACGTAAGCCACCCCTCTATATATACCAAAGGATCACGATCGATTGAGGTAATCCAACACACAATCGACAAAAGCTAATCTGCTACCCTATTTTTCTACCTTGAGCTTTTTCAACCCCTGCTATTCAGCGTGTCTCAACGAGATTCATTAGTGTTCTGGATAGTCTTGTCGACCATAGAACAACCTCGACGTGTTCCCTGAAGGTGTTTTGACTTGCCGGTCAGCCTTGCTATTCTAGTGCATTCACACTGTGTGCTAGGTTGTGTATGGCCTTGGGCGTGCTAACCCTTGCTTGTGTGTGGCTCGAATCAGCATCAACAATATGCGTATATTATTCGCTCCAATTCTTATCCGACCAAGAAAAGTGGATTAGAAAGTGAGAGACGTTATCAGCTCCGCTCTGATCTGTTTTCATTCCCACCAGGGTGACTTATGTGATGAATCGTTGGCCGGTGTCATCGATTTATTAGAACCCAGCAGCTGGTACCTTGAACGTGATAGCCAATCGACGGATAGAAAAAACGCAGAAATAAAAATAAATTTCTGCGTTCCAAACAGAACAGGTGCTGGCAAAACAAAACAAGAAAATGGTTGAATCCACTTTGTCTAAAGAAAAACTATGGACAAGAGGACAGCAAGGATACCGCGATCGAAAAGGAGTTTTGGGGAGGAAGAGATTGACCACACATAGCGAGAATTTGATGAATAATTGAGCTAGTTTCCTCACTGCGGTGATTGTTCGGGTGATGGAGCAGCTCAGTCCGTAGCGGCACTGCGACAGTCCCTTAGCCGTGCATCGTTGGGGGAGTGACAGTGGATAGCAGTCAGTCAAGGGTGGCTGGCTGCCGGGCATGTGACCTTGTCCCCCTGGCCCTGGCCCTCCATTATTGCCGACGTCGACGCGACCACACGCACAGGACGAGCACGAGAGAGCGGCGTGCTACCAAACCATTTGGAAGCAATAATTCCGAATGGTTGGTTACATGTTCTTTTCGAGAGGGAATCGTCGAAAGGAGATTTCTCATGCTTTAACTAGTATGAGTTAGGGGTGTTTTGATCCGATGACTAAAATTTAGGAGGTGTTATGTGTGGTGTTCGGATATTAATAAAAAAATAAATTACAGAATTCGTCGGTACTTCATGAGAATAATTTATTAAGCCTAATTAATTCATCATTAGTACATGTTTACTGTAGCACTGCGTTGTCAAATCTGAACTAATTAGGCTTAAAAGATTCGTCTTGTAAATTAGTCGCAAGCTGTGCAATTAGTTTCATAATTAATCTATATTTAATACTATATGCATGTGTCTAACCATTTAATAGGACAGCGATTAAAGTTTAGGAGAAGAAACCAAATACCCCACTTACCAGAGAGAGCTCTCAGCTTGCCCACACCCTAGCATTGTGTGTTCTCGACAACTCTGCTGAGCGCTCGCTCCAATGGCTGAACTAGCGGCCGGCCTGGTGGTCGCCCCGCTGGTGTCCCTGCTGAAGGAGAAGGTGCTACCTCCTGGACCAGTACAACGTGATGGAGGGCATGGAGAAGCAGCGCAAGATGCTCAAGCGCAAGCTGCCTGCCACCCTCGACGTCATGGCGGATGTTGACAAGCAGGCGTCTCGCCAAGGAGGAGTAAAGGCATGGCTTGAGGAGCTCAAGACGGTGGCGTACGAGGCGAACGACGTCTTTGACGAGTTCGAGTACGAGGTGCTCCGCCGTCGAGCCAAGAAGAATGGGCACATCACCAAGCTCGACATGGCTGGAGTAAAACTCTTCCCTACTCACAATCATGTCGCATTCCGTAGCAGGATGGGAAACAAGCTTAGCAGCATTGTTGAGGCCATCAAGGTCCTTGTGGAGGAAATGAAAGATTTTGGAATCGACAAGCTTCAGCTCGAGGCACCAGCATGGCAGGAGTGGCGTCAGACAGATTCCATTATCGTCGACCCCGAAAATATTGTTAGCAGATCTAGAGATAAGGAGAGGGAGAAAATTATTGAGGCATTGCTCAGCCATCAAGCTAGCAGTGGTGATCTCTTAGTTCTTCCCATCGTTGGAATGGGAGGATTGGGCAAGACGACCCTCGCTCAACTCATCTACAATGACCCTCGAGTCCAAGAGCAGTTCCAGCTACTAAAGTGGGTATGTGTCTCAGCCCATGTTTAGTTGCAACCCAAAATCCCAAAAAGTGCTACAGTACCCATCACATCGAATGTTTACGGCCCGTGCATGGAGCATTAAATGTAAACAAAAAAAAAACTAATTGCACAATTTGGTGGGAAATTGCGAGACGAACGTTTTGAGACTAATTAGTCCATGTTTGAACACTATTTGCCAAATAAAAACGAAAGTGCTACAGTAGCCCAAAATCCAAAGTTTCCTCAACTAAACACGTTCTCAGATGATTTCAATGTCTGTAATCTTGCCAACAAGGTATGTAATGCTTCGGGGACAATCCTAGAGGAGGCACTCAACAAGCTTCAGGAACATCTTAGGGGAAAGAGGTATTATTGCTAGAGCTTATTATTGCTAACTCAACTCTCACCTTCTGTCATGCTTTTATGTTTTATTTATTCTTGCTGAACACTCAGTACGTCATGTCATGTATTGTGTACCCCTATGTAATATTTAGATAACATAAGTTTGTGTTTGGGTTGTAAAATAAAGTAGACAGGTCTAATTATCTCAGTCATGTTTTCTGGGCATAGTCACATGTAAGAAATATTTACTACTGTGTTCTACCACTACGCAATCCCATAAAAGTACAGCATGGTTCCAAAATGGGAGCTTGAATTATTGACCAAGAACATTATATAGCCACCCCACCCCACGCACATCCAAACATGGCATTAGCTCTAACTAATCTATTTCTAGAGGTCTGTAGTCTATATAAGACTGTCTCCAACACCGCGCCCCAAATGCATATTTGCGTCCCAGACGGTGTTTTGGGTACCGGAATCGGCCTCCAACCGATGACCAATACGCAAGACGCAATTTGCGTTCGATGACCAACTGCCGGCGCTGCCCCTCTCTCGCTCTTGTCTCTCCCGCGCGCCGGAGGCGGAGGCAGAGCTAGGGCCCGAGCCCGCGCGGGAGGTGGAGAAGCTGCGCGACGGGGAGCCGCGGCGGGCCCCCTCCGGCGCGGCGTGGGGAAGAGGAGAGGGTCGCGGGGGAGGAGGCGGAGAAGCTGCGCGACGGGGAGCCACGGCGGGCCCCCTCTGGCGCGGCACGGGGAAGAGGAGAGGGTCGCGGGGGATGAGGCGGCGCTCGCGAGGCGGCCGGAGATGGCATCCGCGCCATCGTCTTCCTCCCGTGCAAGGGCGGCGTCCTCGAGTTCGGCTCCGTCGTGCCCGTCCTCCATGGCGCCACACCTCCTTTTGCGTCTGCTGTTGGAGATGCAAGACTTGGGTGCGGGATGTATTTTACTGTGCGTGACCTATACCGTGGAATGAGTCTCGCTTTTGCGTACTCATTGTTGGAGATAGCCTAACAACTTCCATTGCAACATAGGCTCTATGCTTGATTTAGGGCCATGCACATAGAAAGGTACTAACAGAAAAAAATGTTCCTAATAGGTATCTTCTTGTATTGGATGACGTATGGAATAAGGATGTTGACAAATGGGGAAAGTTGAAGGCATGTCTTAATCAAGGCAGTGTCGGTAGTGCCATATTGACGTCGACTCGTGATAAAGATGTTGAGACTTGCGGTCTCAGACGGTGAGGAAGTGGTAGGGGCCTCCGTTCGATGAGTGCAGTAATCGAGCGGGAGCTTGGAAGGGTTGGCACGGCAAGTAGGCGTGTAAGGGAGTGACACGTAATGCTCGAGTTTCATTAATACATTCACCAACCTCCCGATACTGTTACAAGTGTTCCCTATTTATAGGGCTCAACTACCGCCTTTGCGGTGTTTACAACAGTACCCTTCAACTGCTACAGTACATTCTGGGAATATTCCTCTACTTGCTCTTCGTCTCGGGGGTAATCTTGCCATGCCGCCATCTGGTGCTGGGCCTGCGCGATCAACCGGCCCAGCAGGCCACAGGATTCGTCGATGGGCCTTTGGCCCTCCGCTGTCAGTCTCTGCCCTGTCTAGCCTCGGGGTCTCAGGGACGCCGAAGCCACCGACCTCCGGTGCCCAGTTCTGTCGTGCTCCTACTCGGGTCTCCGCCCATAGGAGTGGAGGCCAAACCGGAGTGCCTGCGTCGTCCATGAGCGCCTTCCTCTGGTTACCTGCACACACATATTTGACGTTGGCACTTGATTAGCCTATCAGTGGGGCGGCCTCCGCCCTCTTCGTTCGGAGACGCCTACGAGCCTAACGGGCGGAGGCTACGCCGGGGTCGCATGCAGCGTCCTGCAAGCACAGTCTAAGAAACTGTCATCTTTCTAGGGTCAGGGTCCGGAGGCATGGTGGCTGGGCCCTCGCTTAGGCGATCGGTCGGAGACGTCTTTGCGAACTGCTGACCGCGTAGGTCTCTGCTACTCTCGGAGGCCGTGTTACAACAATTCCTCCCTTTTGAGACCACGGTCCGCCTGAGCGTGTCGTGAGCTCAAAGTGCCTTAAGCAAGGACGTCTGCGGGGGCAGAGACTGCGCGTGGTCATGTCTCCGATCGATCCCCGCCGGTTCCCCCCTGGCCCGCTCTAGCGCGGCCGCTGGTCTTGCTAAGGTTGTTGTTGGGCTACAAATCTAGCTGTTGTGCACCTTGCAACTTATCCAGGGGTTACCGTTGGGCGGTGGGCGAACTATCCGGAGATGACCGTTGGGCGGCAGGCGAACTATCCGGAGATGATCGTTGGGCGCCAGGCACACTATCCGGGGGTGACCGTTGTACGGCGAGAGCCGAACCGCCCGCCCGCGGCCTATATAAGGGCGTTGTTGGTGGCGGGTTCCCCCCCCCCACACGAGTCATTCGTTTTCGTTGCAACACCAGAAATCGCTCTCTGCTTTCTTCGCTTTCGCTTGAGCTGCCTTCGCGTGTTCCTTCTTTCCGCTTGCGCCTTCATCCCAGGTTGCCGCCGCGGTGGCTTTCTTTTCCGCCTCCGCCCATACTCGCCGGCCCACCTTCTTCGGACCCTATCGCCACCTTCTTGGTGTTAGGGCAGGCGGCTGGAGTACACGTTTTGAGGAGTGCATGGTTGCCTCCACCTCTGCGCTGGAATTTGAGAAGCTGGTGGAGGAGGATTTGGGGAGTGTCTCCGCATCTGTCGGGGGCCTGATCGCTGCAGATTCCGGAGACATGGCAATTAAGTCATGGGATTTCGACCCCTTGTCCAATACTGATGAGGCGGTTGCGGAGATGTTGAAGGAATCTTATTTTCCTTCTTCGAGGGTAAAAATCCCTCCACTTAGCCAGACTGTTCCGGAGCCGGAGGAGGGATATGCGGTGGTGAATCGGGACTTCTTCACCTGCGGCCTCCGCCTTCCTTACGTCCCCTTCCTCCGCCGGGTGTTGGAGACCTTCAAAGTCTAGCTCCGTCATCTGACTCCTACGGCGTTCCTTACGCTCAGCAAATTCTGCTGGGCATGTGTTTCTTATGGCGCCGAGCCAGATGTGGACACCTTCTGCGCTTACTACGAGCTGCAGAAGCAGCCGAAGAAGAAGAAGGAGATGCGGGAGGGCAAGGAGGTGGAGGTGATCTACCAGTATGGTAGTTGCACCTTCATGTCGAAGAGGAACCAAGGCGTAGACCGCCTGGAGATTTCTTTTTGCTAAAAAGGCAAATGGGACCGCGGCTGGCTTGAGGGATGGTTTTATGTGAAGACCTACGGGGTCCGTGGCACCACTGATGATGGTGCGGAGGTCGTGGAGTATCCATTGACCTCAAGAATGGAGGTGATGGCGCTGCATATGCGCGTGGAACCGCTGGAGGCGGTGTCACCAGCGAGGGAGGCTTGTGACCGAGCCTTTGTGTTGGCGTGCCGCTACTCCGGGGGCCGCGATCTGGTGGAGGAGATTATGGCCTCCGATTATTGGCCCCTGAAAAGCGACAATCCACCCTTTTGGCTTGAAATGGTGGCAGTTCCCGTTTTTGGGCCGGAGGCCGGGATTCCGTTCCCCCGCTTCGGCCAGTCTTTGGAGGAGGGGGTGACGGAGGACAGTTTTGTCTCCGAGGTTGAGGAAGCCACCATCGGGTTGGTCGGCAGAATTTCCGAGCGTGAGTACATGTCTCAATCGAGTTTTTGAGGAGCTCGAGATCGTCTACCAGGAGCGTGAGGTTCCCGCGGAGGTCCTGGCTTCGATTGACAAGAAGAAGAAAAAGGCCTCCGCGAAGAATGTTATGGCGGAGGCCGAGTCCAAGAAGAGGAAGGGCGCCGCTGTTACTCAGGCGCCTACGAAAAAGAAGAAGAAGACCGGTGCTCTGGTGATCGCGTCGGCCACGTCTTCGGCCGGTAGTGCGGGCGTTGCCTCCGCCGGCAGTGAAGACGTTCAGAGCTCTTCCGTCCCATCAATGGACGTGCGGGTCACGAGCGGCGGAGATAGCGGCTCTCTTGGAGCTCCGGTGCGCTCTGTACGCGGCGCTGTGAGCGGTGCGGAGCGGCCAGAGGCCAGCGCTGCTCCGGTGCGATCCTTACACGATGCTGCGAGTGGCGCCGAACAGCCGGAGGCCAGCGCCGCCAATCCTATGCCCGACATTTTTGGCGGGCTGTATTCAAGTTCTGAAGAGGGCGCGGAGGTCGTCTTGCTACACGCTCCTTCACCTCCCGCCGTTGCTGCGTCTCCCCCGCGCCAGAGGCCGACGTCGGGCAGCCGGATGCCGTGCTCATTGAGCAGGCCCCGACGGCCCAGGCTTCTTCGAGCTCTCCGCCTGCCAGGCCGTGGGCTGGGGAGAGCTGGCCTTTCAGGCCTTCGCCACATGATAGGTCGGAGACTTCTGCCCAGGGGGCTCGGTAGGCGGCCCACCCTGGGCTTTTTATGAGTAAGTTTGTTTGGCGCATATTTTTGTGTTTACTGTCTTCGCCCGGTTTATTTGTTTATGTATTCTACCAAGTGCTAATACTGTGTACTTGTTGCTTTGCAGGTGATGTCATGGTTGGACTCCTCACCCCGGAGGAGCAAGTGGCCGCTGCCAGTGCCAGGTTTGGTCCGGTGCAGCCGGGGCCGATGGCGCCGGGTCCGAGTGAGTGTAGAGTGTTTTTATCTTACTCGTCTTTTGGTCCGCTGTTATTGCCTATTTCTGATCGGCCCTCTGACCTAAGTTGTTGTTGTTTTTTTTTGCTACGCAGGCTCCTCCGACACTTCTATCTCAGGTTGGGAAGAGTGCTATCTTGGGGTTCTTGGAGACGTCGGAGGTGGTCTCCGGCAGTTGTTGTATTCATTGTGAGATTTGCTTTTCTCACCTTATGGTTTTGTGTTTGTTTGTTCTTCTTCGAACAGATCGCTTCAAACAGCGTCTGAGGGACATGGATTTCTTCCAACTTCTCCGTGTTCATCTAGAACACCAGAGCTTGGTGTGTCTTCGGCAATTTACCTTTTTTGGTGTATGTTCGCCTTTAGACTTGTTTTTATTTCTATTGCTGATCGCCTTGGTCTTCTTCTTTCTGATCACAGGGGTATCACACGGCCGTTGTTATGGAAGAGCGCTGCACTCGCGAGGTCTTCGGCCGAGATACTGTGATTGAAGCTCTCAAGGCAGAGAACGAGCGCCTGGAAGGTGAAAAAGGGGGTTTGGCCAACTCCCTTGTAGCTCTCCGCCTTTCTCTGGCGGAGATGGAAGAAGAAACAGAGGCTTTGAGGGCCGATCTCGCTAGGGCCCGGGATGCAGAAGCTTTGTCCGCCGAGCAGGCCCGCAGGGCGAACGAGTTGGCCGAGGGTCTCCAGCGAGAGCTGGCCTCTGAGAAGGATTCCGCAGCTACGGTGGGGGAGCAGCTGTCTTTGACGACGAGGCATTTGGACTCGGTCAAGGGGGTCCTTGCTGCAACCGTTGGCCAATACTGGGCCACCGTCACCGAGTTCGGAGGCAAAACCTCTGCTCCTCCGGAGGAAGATAGCGTCTACGCCCTCGCCTCCTGGCTAAAGCGTCACCTTGCGAAGCTCCCCGGTCTGATCAATGGTTGCACGGACTACAGGGCGCTGGCGGGAGTAGCGAACTACGCCAAGCTTTTGGTGCGCGGCGGGTGTACGCATACCGAAAGTATTCCGGAGGGAGCGCTGCCGGGTCCAGAGGAGCTTGGTGAGACTTCTCCTGGTTTGGGAAAAACCTTGAGAAATTTCATTGGGTACTTTTGGGCTCCATTTGGGAGACCTGCTGCCCGGAAGCTGGCGGAGGAAAAGAGGGTGAAGGTATTTCTAGTCTTTGTAGCCGCTATTTTTCTCTCGCTTTTTGCGAAGCTGCGAAGGCTTTCATTGCCTGTGTCACTGATATTTTAGCCTATGCTACAGGATGCGCAGAAGAGTCTTGCGGGTAGGCATCTGCCAGTTCCGCGCTCAGCGACCGTGGGCGACGCCTCCGCCACCGCTGGCGCTCCGGGGGGCGCTACGATAGGCGGTGGTGATGGTCGGAGGCCGCAGGCGCCGTCTCCGCCCACAGTTGATGCGGGCTCCGTTCCAGGGACTTCTGCTGCGGTCGAGATGCCGGAGGTCTAGGCTCTTTCTAGGACTTAGCTGTTTTGACTTGTATATTGTAGTCCAGTTGGATTCTTGTAAATAAAGTTTCTTTTGTTCTGAATGATTTTGTGGAAAATTTTAACCTTGCGCGGGTTCCGAATCGGGAGCCTGCGCAAGATGTTGCGCCTTTGACTCTCTACAACGATGGTATTTATGTGAGCGGAGAGCTTTGGGAGTATTGGCGTTCGGCCTTTCCCCACAGCGTTGCGCGTGACGTGTTTGAGTCAGTTAAGTTTGACATAGACAACGAGTGCGCTGGGTTTACTCGCGCGCTTGCTTGGCGCGGACCTCCACCACAATAGTTTGGATTTTATTGTAAATTTGTGTCCTGTAAGAATGCTACTTGACGTTTTATGGAATACAAAACAGGTTCACTTTCTTGATTGTTTGTGCGGGGGCTTATGTCTGTTGTGCTAGTTTACATATCTCGTCTAGTCCTGAGCTTGCACACCGTGGGCCTTTGCTTGGGCGAACGTGCGCGATACAGAGGTGGTGGCCAGGACCTCTGCCCCATGTTCTCTCCTTCTCTGTGCTTGCTTGATGGTCGAGGTAGGAGTGCTGGCACTTTTTTGTCCGCGCGGAGGCGTACTTGAAGTTCGCCTGGTGAGGGTTGCTGAGTCGGTGTGGGATCCGATAGGAGGTTTGGCGTGGCCTGTGCAGATGGCGGAGACTTTTAGTATTTCTTTAGCTGGGTGTTTTAGCTGTCTGGTGGTATGGGCCTCCGATGCTGCACATCCGTGGGACATGTTTCATTTGTGGAGATGGCAGGTTAGGTCTCCGGCATTAGGGGGATGTTACGAGATTTCGTACGATATCCCCCTCTTCCGTAGGCTTGCGCTGTTCACCACCGTGCCATAGGTTCTGTCTCTATTCCCACTGTCTCTGACGGTCTACTGGTGCCTCCAATTTTACGAGTTTTCGTACAATATCTACGGCTGAGTTAGGTATCTAAGGAGACCCCTGCCTCCATGGCTGTTGCTGTAGCTTGTGCTTGTGCTCTGCCTTCTTCCCCCCTTGCGCCCTATGCTGACTGAGGTTTTAAGGGCATGGGGGGAGCCCGTTTTATAGTGGGGTAGTGGCTTTTGGGTGTTAAATTTTTGGTACGTTGTTTGTTGGAACGTATCTTGGCTTTAATGGCCTATATCTTGCTTGAATTATTCGTTCCTTTTGAGATCTTTTGAAGTAAATAGGCCTAGCGCCATAATGGTGTTGCCCCTAATGCTTGGGGTAGTTTTTTGTTAAGGTCGGAGGCCTGTTTGGCCGAGGTTGTTTTTACCTTGATGCCTGGATTTGTTCAGGTCTTCGTCAAGGTCGGAGGCCTGTTTGGCCAAGGTGGTTTCTGCCTTGATGCCTGAATCTGGTCAGATCTTCCTCAAGGGTCCGAGGCCTGTTTGGCCAAGGTTGTTTTTGCCTTGATGCCTGAATCTGGTCAGGTCTTCGTCAAGGTCGGAGGCCTATTTGGCCAAGGTTGTTTTTGTCTTGATGCCTAAATCTGGTCAGGTCTTTGTCAAGGTCGGAGGTCTGTTTGGCCAAGGTGGTTTCTGCCTTGATACCTGAATCTGGTCAGATCTTCTTCAAGGTTCGGAGGCCTATTTGGCCGAGGTTGTTTTTGCCTTGATGCCTAAATCTGGTTAGGTCTTCGTCAAGGTCGGAGGCCTGTTTGGCAAAGGTTGTTTTTGCCTTGATGCCTAAATCTGGTCAGGTCTTTGTCAAGGTCGGAGGCCTGTTTGGCCAAGGTTGTTTTAGCCTTGATGCCTGAATCTGGTCAGGTCTTTGTCAAGGTCGGAGGCCTGTTTGGCCATAGAGGTCGTTTCAAATTGCCAAAGCCTGTGGACGGTGCTTTGAAAGGACCTGTGCTTATTTTTGTTCACCGAATATTACGGCGCCAGAGCTGGCCGCTTTCGGTTTTGGACTTTTCAAGCATTCTTTTGGGGAATTACCTCTTTATACTTCTAGAGGATTTTTACATTGAGCCTGCCTCGCTAAAACCTCACCTCCGCTTGGAGTTCCCCTGTGAGGAAAAGAGTACAGGCTCTTTTACATTTTTTGGGTTGAAGAAAAAAGGAACTGAAAGGTAAATGAATGGAAGGGCCTCCGCTTATTATTTGCAGAGGTTGCCCTTTGGTACTTTGCCTAGATGTAGTATCTGCGGAGGCTGTCAATATTCTAGGCGTGGGTTATCATGACACCTTCGCTGTTGGTCAAGTGGAAAGAGCCTGGGCGCCCTGCTGCCGTTGCTATGTATGGGCCTTCCCATTTCGGTTGCAGTTTGCCAACAAGTTGTGCGTTGGGTTTTCTTCTGAGTACGAGGTCTCCGTGTTTTATGTCTTTTCTTACCACCTGAGAGTCTCTCCACTTCTTGGTTTGGGACTGATATTTTGCAATGTTTTCGACTGCTTCCAGTCTTGTGGCTTCTATTGTTTCTTTTGCATATTCTTCATCTTGCAACATTAGCTGTCTCATTGTGCGGAGGCTTTTGTGCTTGATTTCTTCTGGCATCATGGCCTCTTCTCCATAAAGCAGTTTGAATGGTGTGAATCCTGTTGTCCTTGAGATAGTTGTGTTATGTAACCAAATCACTCTGGGTAATTCATCTACCCATTTTCCTTTGCGGAGGCCCAGTAATGTTTTTGATATTGCTGAAAATACTACTCTGTTTGCTCTTTCCACAACACCATTGGACTCTGGGTGGTATACTGAGGCGAAGACTAGTTTTGTCCCAATGCTTTTGCAAAATTCTTTGAAGTTCTCTGAATCAAATTGCTTTCCATTGTCTACTGTCAGAATCCTTGGTACACCGAATCTGCAAATGATGTTTTGCCAGAAGAATTTTCTGATAGTTTCTGAGGTTATCTTTGCCAGCAGCTTTGCTTTGATCCATCTTGTAAAATATTCTACTGCCACTACTGTGAATCTGTTTTCTCCTTGGGATGGTGGTAATGGGCCGACTAGGTCCATACCCCATCTTTGTAGCGGCCATTTGGAGGTATAAGCTGGGTCTCCGACGACGGTTTTGACTGCCCGAGAGAGAATGTTTGGCATGCTTTGCATATTTTGACTGTCTGCTCTGCGTCTTGTATGTGTGTTGGCCATTTAAAGCCTTGCCTTATTGCCTTTGCTAATAATGCTCTAGAGCCAATGTGCGACCCGCAAATTCCTGAGTGTATTTCTTGAAGCAACTCTATGCCTTCGCTCTGCGATATGCATTTGAGGAGAGGCTGGACTACTCCTTTCTTGTACAGTACACCATCTATGATTATGTAATTTCTTGCCCTGGCCTATATTCTTGCTGCTTTTGCTTCATCTTCTTCGGTGGTTCTGCCTTCCAAGAATTCTGTTATCGCCTTTCTCCAATCATCATTTTGCAGGTGTAGTATGGGCTTAGGTGCCTGAAAGCATCTAGGCCCCTAGTTGGATTTCGGTGATTAATGTCAATACAAGATTACTATGACTAACGTGTGTTTTGCAGAGGCAATTAAGTTAGGTCATGGTAATGGAGATCGATTGGGCAATCGAGGTTGTCATGCCCCTACGATGGAAATCGTTTCGGTTTTCAAAGGATGGACGACAAGGTTAAGGATAACTAGTTCTAAGTGTCCATTGAAGTTGGAGAGACACTTAGAGTAGTTTAGGACTTTGTTTTTCCTTTGGCCGTACTATGAAGGGGGGTATGAACGGGTAGCTTGACCTAGTTGAGTCTAGTGAGTTAGGTGTGGTGCACACTTGTTTAAACTAGCTCTAGGTAGCTCCTATGAATGCCTAAGATCCTTTGGAGCAAACTTCATTCACATATGTTCGAAAGTTGGAAGTGAATGGAGGGTCAAACACTGACCGGACGCTGGCTCCGGTGCGACCGGACGCTGGCCGCAGGGTCCGATCAGTTCATTTGACTGAAGTGTTTAAGTCTGGTGTGACCGGACGCTGGAAGGTCGTGTGACCGGACGCTGAGGGCTAGCGTCCGGTCGACTCCAGTAAGGGTCCAGACTTGGGAAAGAGTGACCGGACGCGTCCGGTCAGTGCTGACCGGACCCTGAGGGTTCAGCGTCCGGTCGAGTCCAGTAAGGTTCCAGTAAGGGTTTTATGCGACCGGACGTGTCCGGTTAGTGATGACCGGACCCTGCCAGCGTCCGGTCGACTCTTTACTACTGGTTCGCGGGTTGAACTGACCGGAGCGTCCGGTCATCACGATCGGAACGTCCGGTCATCCCGCAGAAGCTCATAACGGTTCGTTTTTCAGGCTGCCTTATAAATAGAAGCTCCACTCGTGAGTGGAGTTACTTTTGCTCATTCCAACAGCTGAGAAACACGTTTGCGAGTGCCAAGAAGAGCAGGGTCCTAGTGAGGTGTTTATGATTTGAGAATCCAAGAGAGTAGCCTCACTAGCAAATCAAGAGTAGCAAAGTGTGCATCCATCTTCTCATTAGGCTTCGCGTGGTCAAGTGAGAGTTCGTGCTTGTTACTCTTGGTGATCGCCATCACCTAGATGGCTTGGTGGTGATTGGGAGCTTGGTGTTCACCCGGCGGAGCTTGTGGGTGACCCAACTCAAGTTGTGAGCGGCTTTGGGTGATTCGCCGCGACGGAGTGTCGAAGAATCAACCCATAGAGAGCACTTGATCCTTGTGCGGATCAAGGGGGAGCTACACCCTTGCGCGGGTGCTCCAATGAGGACTAGTGGGGAGTGGCGACTCTCCGATACCTCGGCAAAACATCGCCACGTTCCCTTCTCTCCCTATTTACTTTGAGCACTTACTTTGAGCATTTACTTTGAGCAATTCAATACTTGTTTTACGTCCATAGAATTGCTTGCTAGAGTAAGGTTGGAACATAGGTTGTGAGTTCGTTGTGCATTAGTTTGATAGAAATACTTTTCTAGGCACAAGGGGTTAATTGGGCTATCCATAGGATTTGTTTATTGCAAGAGAATTTTGAATTAGCCCAATTCACCCCCCCTCTTGGGCATCTTGATCCTTTCAATTGGTATCAGAGCCTCGTTCTCACGTTTTTAAGCTTAATCGCTTAGAGCAAGATGTCTCATGGGGATGGACCTCCTCCTATCTTTGAGGGAGATGATTTTCTATATTGGAAAATCCACATGGAGGCATACTGAGAAGCTCTAGATGTTGGAATTCTTAGAGCCGCCTCTCAAGGGTTCCCAGCACCTAGGAATGCCGCACAACTTCATGGCGATGAAGTGAATTATGAAAAATGGAATGCAAAGGCTCACAACACCATTTTTAGAGGCCTTTGCAAAGATGTGTTCAATCGTGTAAGGAACCACAAAGACGCCCATGCACTATGGTCGGACGTTTGTGCGCTCCATGAGGGAACCAAGAGTGAGCATGAGGAACACTATCATCTTGTGATTAAAAAGCTAAATTCTTTTGAGATGTTTCCCAAAGAAAGTGCTAATGAGATGTATTCTCGATTAAATGTTCTTGTAGAGGAAGTCAATGGGCTTGGACTTACTCAAATGTCACCATCCGACGTTGTGAGAAAAATCTTGAGTGTCCGCCCCATTGACAAATATGGGCACATTGTGACCGTGCTACATCAAGGTGATCTTTCCGCCGCTACACCGACACAAATCTTGGGAAAGATCAATGCTCATGAGATGTACATGCACATCACACCACAAGATGGCTCATCCTCTACAAAGAAGAAAGAGAAGGACTTAGCATTCAAAGCTAGTCAAGACAAGGGCAAAGCAAGACTTGAGTATGAGAGCTCAAGTGATGAAGATGATGAAGAAAGCCTTGCCCTCATGGTGAAGAAGACCACCAAGATGCTAAAAAGGCTAAACAAGAGTGGCATCAAGTTTGACGGCAAGAAGAAGAAGTTCTTCACAAGCTCAAGAAGAAAGCCAATCTCCAAGATGGATTGCTACAATTGTGGCGAACTTGGCCACCTAGCTCATCAATGCACAAAGCCCAAGAAAGACAAGTTCAAGAACAAGGGCAAGAAAGATGATTCAAGTGATGAAGATGAAAAGAAGAAGAACAAGCCATACAAGAAGAGAGATGGCAAAAAGAGGGACTTCTACAAGAAGAAGAAGAGTGGCAAGGCCTACATTGTCGGTGATTGGCTCACGGACATTGATTCATCAAGTGGATCATCCGATGATGATAGTGACGATGAAAAGGTGGCCGCCATTGCTATTGATCTTGCATCTTCACTGCCACCATCGCCATCATCCTCTACACACCTATGCCTTATGGCCAAAGTTGAACGCAAGGTAACTAAGAGTGATGATAGTAGTGATGATGAACATGCTAGTGATGATGATAGTGATAGCGATGATGATGACTCACCTACATATGATGATCTTGTCAAAATACTAAGAAAATATACTAAGATCATTAGAAAGAGTAGAGCTACAAATGAAAAACTTAATGCTAAAAATGATTCACTCTTAGCTAAGTGTGATACATTAGAAAAGGCTAATGATGAGCTCAAAGAAACAAATGATTCTATATCATCCAAACTCAAGGAGCTCAAATCTTCTAAGAAAGAGCTTAAAGATAAAAATGATAAACTTGAGTGGGTGCACAATGAGCTTATCACTAGTCACAATAAGCTAAAAGATGAATATACAACTCTAAAGATCAATTATGATACCCTTATTATTGCACAAGAATTCTTACCAAATGAGCCACATGATGCTACTAACCATGTTGTTAAGATTGATATAGCTACCTCATGTGATGATTTAATTGATGAAAGCATTGAGCATGGATCTAGTAGCAAGGGCAAGCAAGTGGTTGAGTGCAATGACTATGATGAGTATGTCAAGCTCAAGAGTGACAATGAGAAGCTCATGAAAGATCTTGAAGAGATGAAAAGTCACAACACCATTGTGCTAGAAATCTTGATCATGACAAAGAAGTGATCCTTGAGAATGAGAAGCTAAAAGGAGAAATCAAGAAACTCAAGGAGGAGAAGAACAATGATATTCTCAAGGAAGAGAACAAGAAGCTCAAGATGGAGAAAGAGCATCTCAAGGTGGGATTGAGCAAGTTTGCTAGAGGCAAGCATCTCCAAAGTGAGCTACTCATGAATACCGTCATGAAGATGGATAGAAGTGGCATTGGATATATGGCAAGTGTAGAGAAGAAGAAGGCTCAAGCTCAACACCAACAATCAAAGCCAAAGAGATGTTTTGAGTGTGGACAAGAAGGCCACTTTGCTCATGAGTGTCAAACTCCACCACCACAACCATTGCCCAAGCATGCTAGACCCTTTGCTTTCAATGCTCACTACATGCTTAGAAAAGATTCGAGTGGAAAGATGAAAGTCATGTTCTTAGGTCCCCCCAACAAGAGTAGGCCTAAGAAAATTTGGGTGGCTAAGTCACTTGTTGAGAAGGTGAAGGGCCCTCAACAAGCTTGGATCCCTAAAGCTTGAATCTCTTGTGTGTAGGTGAACTACAAGACCGGTGGAAGTCATTGGGTTATTGATAGTGGTTGCACTCAACATATGACCGGTGATCCTCGTATGTTCACCTCACTAGATGAAGAGGTAGATGGACAAGAAAAAATAACATTTGGAGATAATTCAAAGGGCAAGGTTAAAGGATTGGGCAAAGTGGCAATATCAAATGATCATTCCATCTCCAATGTGCTCTATGTTGCTTCATTGAGCTTCAACTTGCTATCCGTTGGGCAATTGTGTGATCTTGGCTTTCAATGCTTATTCACTGAGAAGGAGGTTGTTGTATCCAAGGTAGATGACAATCAAGTGATATTCAATGGATTTAGATACAACAACTTATATCTAGTTGACTTCACCTCCAAAGATGCAAACTTGAAGACTTGCTTATTCACCAAAACAACACTTGGGTGGCTATGGCATAGAAGACTTGCTCATGTTGGGATGAGCTCACTCAAGAAGCTTATGAAGAATGATTTGGTGAGAGGGTTGAAGGATGTGAAGTTTGAGAAGGACAAGCTTTGTAGTGCATGTCAAGCCGGCAAGCAAGTTGCAAACACTCATCCAACCAAAGCTTTCATGTCAACCACAAGAGTGCTAGAACTCCTACACATGGATTTATTTGGACCAACAACACACAAGAGTTTGGGAGGAAATCTCTATTGTCTTGTGATTGTGGATGACTATTCAAGATATACATGGGTGTTCTTCCTTCATGACAAATCCGAAGTTGCATCTTGTTTCAAGAAGTTTGCCAAGAAAGCTCAAAATGAATTTGAAGTGAAGCTCAAGAAGATAAGAAGTGACAATGGCAAAGAGTTTGACAACACAAACATAGAAGCTTATTGTGATGAAGTTGGAATCAAACATGAAGTCTCCGCAACCTATACTCCTCAACAAAATGGTGTAGTTGAGAGGAAGAACCAGACTTTGATCACTCTTGCAAGGACAATGCTAGATGAGTACAACACCCTCGAAGCTCTATGGGCGGAAGCAATCAACACCGCATGTTATGCATCCAACCGCCTATTTCTTCAAAAGTTCCTTGTCAAGACACCATATGAGTTGCTCAATGGGAAAAAGCCGGACGTCTCCTTCTTTAGGGTGTTTGGTTGCAAGTGCTACATCTACAAGAAGCGGCAACACCTAGGGAAGTTTTAAAGGCGTTGTGATATAGGGTTTCTTGTTGGTTACTCATTGAAGTCCAAAGCATATAGAGTATTTAATCATGCCACCGGCTTGGTTGAAGAAACATATGATGTGGAATTTGATGAATCTAACGGCTCCCAAGGAGCACATGAGAATCTTGATGATGTAGGTGATGAACCATTGAGGGAGGCTATGAAGAATATTCCGGTGGGAGATATCAAGCCAAAAGATGATGAAGATGATGTACAAGTCATTCACCAACCTTCTTCATCAAATGTACCACAAGATGATGAAAAAGATGGGAGAGTACAAAATGAAGATACTCATATCTCCCATGAGCAAATGGTGGTACAAGCACAAGATGTTGATGCTCCACAACCTCCTCCTCAAGTGGTCAATAGAAGAAATACACCTCTCCTACAAGATCATCCACAAGATCTCATCATAGGGAGTCCAACAAAGGGGGTGATGACTCGATCTCAAAAACTTACTTCATTTATTGCTCATCACTCTTTTGTCTCTTGCTATGAGCCTACCAAGGTAGAAGAAGCTCTTAAAGATCCGGATTGGATCAATGCCATGCATGAAGAGTTGAACAACTTCACTCGCAATGAAGTTTGGAATCTTGAAGAGCGACCAAAAGGTGCAAGAGTCATTGGAACGAAGTGGGTGTTCCGCAACAAGCAAGATGATCAAGGTGTTGTTGTGAGGAACAAGGCAAGACTAGTAGCAAAGGGGTTCTCTCAAGTTGAAGGTTTAGATTTTGGAGAAACCTTTGCACCGGTTGCAAGATTAGAAGCCATCCGTATCCTTCTTGCATATGCATCACATCATGAAATGAAACTATATCAAATGGATGTGAAAAGTGCATTCTTAAATGGCTTTATTAATGAACTAGTCTATGTTGATCAACCTCCCGGGTTTGAAGACCCTAGATATCCTAATCATGTTTATAGGTTGTCCAAGGCACTATATGGGCTTAAGCAAGCCCCAAGAGTTTGGTATGAGCGCCTTCGGGATTTCCTTATTGAGAAGGGCTTCACCATTGGGAAGGTCGACACCACACTATTCACCAAGAAGCTTGATGGGCATATCTTCATTTGTCAAGTATATGTTGATGATATCATCTTTGGATCATCAAATGAAGACTCATGCAAAGAATTTGGTGAATTGATGTCTAAGGAGTTCGAGATGTCAATGATTGGTGAGCTTACATTCTTTCTTGGTTTTCAAGTCAAGCAAATGAAAGAAGGCATCTTCATCTCTCAAGAGAAATACACAAAAGATCTTCTCAAGAGATTCAAGATGAATGAATGTAAGCCAATCAAGACCCCAATGCCTACCAATGGACATCTCGACCTAGATGAGGGAGGTAACTCGGTTGATCAAACTCTCTACTGTTCTATGATTGGTAGCTTGTTATATTTAACCGCATCTAGGCCCGACATCATGTTTAGTGTGTGTATGTGTGCTAGATTTCAAGCTAGTCCTAAGGAAACACATTTAATTGCTGTAAAAAGAATCCTTAGGTATCTTAAGCACACACCAAGCATTGGCCTTTGGTATCCCAAAGGAGCTTTATTTGAATTAATTGGCTATTCCGATTCGGATTACGCCGGATGCAAAGTTGATAGAAAGAGCACATCCAGAGGGTGCCATTTGCTTGGTAGATCACTTATGTCTTGGTCCTCCAAGAAACAAAATAGTGTGGCTTTGTCCACCGCCGAAGCGGAATACATTGCCGCGGGTGCTTGTTGTGCACAAATATTATACATGAAACAAACTTTACTAGACTATGGAGTAGTTCTAGAGAAAGTACCTCTTTTGTGCGACAATGAAAGTGCGGTAAAACTTGCAAATAATCCGGTTCAACACTCTCGCACCAAGCATATAGATATCCACCATCACTTTCTAAGAGATCATGTAGCTAAAAATGATATATCACTAGAAGGTGTAAGATCCGAAGATCAATTAGCGGATATCTTCACTAAACCGCTAGATGAGGCTACATTTTGTAGATTGCGGAATGAGATCAATGTACTTGATTTTAGTAACTTCACTAAAAATTGAGCTTGTGTTGTCCCTTGCATTCATTGTAATATACAACATGTTTAAATTTGTGGCAATGCATATAGGGCTTGTCTAACATGGTTAAGATAACCGCCGAAAAGCGTGTGAAGAAGCTTAACCTTGGATCAAACTTGACAAGCAACTAGATTTCCTTACAAGTATAACATATGCATGAATGTTGTCTTGTCATTTTGTTCCATTTGCTCTCTTGTTGCCTATTTTCTTAAAAAGAATTATAGCCTAAGGCAAAATATTCTAAAAAATATGAGGGTTTGAGAGAGGTCACTCACATCAGTCCCAATTGGTGTTTATTTGGATCTTATTCAAGTTGGGACTTGATTGGGAACAGGCAGCGCGATGGAAGGTTGAAGGTTTGCTGGAAAAGGTGCACCGGACGCTGCACCGGACGCTGCTGTCCAGCGTCCGGTCAGTTCACAGGAGGTGAACTGCTGATGAAGGAGTGACCGGACGCTGCGTCTGTGCGTCCGGTCAGGAAGGGTTCTGTGTCCGGTCGATCAAGGAAGGACAAGCAGTACTGACCGGACCCTGCCTGCGTCCGGTCATGGACCACCGGACGCGTCCGGTCAGTGGATCTCGCGCGTCTTATGAACTCTTTTCCCCGTTTCCTTTTCTATCACGGTTTGGGGGATTATTTATCCGGACCTTCGGTTCTTCTTCCTTGACCTTATTTGGACCTCTCTGGAATCGACCGGACGCTGGGTGGTAGCGTCCGGTCGCTACCACCGGAGCGTCCGGTCAGTGGATCTCGCGCGTCTTAAGGACTCTTTTCCCCATTTCCTTTTCTGTCACGGTTTGGGGGATTATTTATCCGGACCTTCGGTTCTTCTTCCTTGACCTAACCAGCGCCGCCGTGACCTAGCCCAAGCCGCCGCCGCAGCCTAGCCGCGCGCCACCTGCTCCGGTCACCTCGCGCCCGCGCCTCCGTGCCCCTGCCCCGCGCCACCACTGGCCCATCGCAGCCAAGCGCCGCCGAGCTCCAGCCCTGCCTCGCCTCTACAGCACCGCGCCGGCCACCTCGCGCCCAAGCTCGCCGCTCCACCATTGCCAGGCTGCCGGTCTTCACGTCAAGTGCTCTTGCCCTACCCTCCCATTGATTGGTAAGGCAAGTCTTGTGTTTCACTCTTGATCTCCACAGTTGTGACCTAGATCAAATTCTAAATGCACTGATTCCCCATTGCATTCAGGGCGTTTGACCTAACCCTAGCCCGGTACCGAGGATCCCCCGCGTGACATCTTATCTATTCTCGGTTCGCAGATCGTCAGGTAGAAAGCCATACGATTCAAATTCGCATCTACATTGCTTTCTCTATTTGGGTTTCGCATCTATTAGACATATGGTATTTATTTGTATATCCATCTATTCTATCGTGCAGCGAGTCGGTTCCGTTGTGTTTCGTCTGGCAGTTGGCAGTCAACTCGGAGCCAAGCTCGCGAGTAAGGATCGAGGCCAAGCCTTGAAAGCGGCAGTTTGACAGTTGATCTTCATCAGCGGCAGTTCACCATCTTGTCAGCTCAGATGGCTCGCACCAAGAATGTTGGTGGTGGCCCAGGTGATGATGATTGGAGGCCCCCGCCTCGTCAGTCAGCTGGATCCAAGGGCAAGTCAACCAAGCAAGTAACATCCAAGAAGCGGAAGTACCCCGACGCAGAGACAGCGAGAGCAGCAGCTGTTGCAGAGGCCGCAGAGCGTGCCAAGAGAGGTGGTACCCGCAGCGGAGTTGTCATTGCAGGTCAGCCTGTTTCACCCGCAGTCAGAGCTGCGATTGAGGATGTTGAGCGTCTTCTCGGTAGTCCAGCTGGGACTGCCACGCTTGCAGGACGACGGGTTGCCATTGAGGAGGGTCCGTCAGCACAGCAGCAGCCCCCACCAGCAGAGCCTCAGCCAGCCCAGGAGACTCAGTAGGGTCAGGAGACCGAGCCGGCACCTCAGCTACGCCGCTCGAGTCGTACCAGTGCTGCAGTTCCACCGAGGCCAGTTACACAGCGCAGGGGTTCACGCCCTCCGCCCAGACCACAGGGTCCGCCTCCAGTTGTTCACCTCGACTTGAGGGCCGCTACAGCCAGGCAGGTTCAGCAGCTGCGGTTTGTTGAGTTTGAGGTTTGGTTTCCTCCGAGGAGGGATGAGAGAGCAGCTGAGGGGTTCTACATGCCACTGCAGGAGGATTTTCTACAATGCATATCTTAACAGTGGGGCAGTGTTCAGATCATAGAGGGTTTGTCAGATAGAGTCCATTGTGGCAGCAGCCGGAGAGAGCATTCGGCAATACTTGTCATATTTGCCAGGACTGACAGATTTGATTGGACGGACGGGCATATATGTCCCATCTTGGGTCCGTCAGTTTTATGCCTCGCTCTACATCGATCCTCAACACAGATACATTCACTTTGCTTTCAAAGGCAAAGACTACAGAGTGACTAGTGGTAGAGCCAGGGAGATACTGAGGCTACAGGAGCAGCCTATAAAGATGCATGAGGTTTGTTATGGACAGCAGGGACCTCCTAGGCGTCCCCATGGAGGGTTGGTGCCCCCTACAGATTTAGTGCGCCATTGCTTCAAGGAGCCGTTTGGAGAAGGGCCGAGCAGGAACCCCAGTGACTTGACTCCTACAGCGAGGATACTAGAGGCCATCATCAGGAGGACACTGCTTCCCAGGTTGGGATACAGGGAGGGCCTGACTCGCTTACAGCTCTGGCTTCTCAATGCCATCATGCAGATGACAGTGTTTGACATCTGGGACCTCCTTCTTTCAGAGATGGAGGATACTATAGCTGAGGGATTCAAGGGTCGCAGGCAGCTTCCCTATGCTCACTGGATCACGTTCTTCATCCGTAGAGTTGTGCTTGATAAGCCCCCTGGCATGATGGATGAGTATACAGGTGCCACTATAGAGTTCCCAGCCTACAACCTGTCATAGAGGATCAGACACACTACTCCTCAGGCACCCAGTCAGCCTAGCCGTCGCCCCGACGTGCTAGAGTCTGCAGCTCAGCAGGATGAGATTATACGAGGGATTGCCACCACAGAGGAAGAGGAGCTAGAGGCACAGCAGGAGGTGAGCGAGTATAGTGACAGCTCCGATGACGACTACCAGCCTATACCTCAGATGCCTCCACGCAGACACGATGCAGAGGCCGGTAGCTCCAGTTCTGCTCCACCTGCTCCACAGACAGACCCCGCTCTCATTGCTATACTTGAGCGGATGCAGCAGGATCAGACACGATAGGCATAGGAGACAGCTGCCAACTTCGCACAGTTTCAGGCTCGTCAGGACGAGTTTCAGCGGCAGCAGCAGCTCCTTCAGCACCAGCAGTTACTTATGCAGCAGCAGCTCATGGGATTCATGCAGCATGTAGTGACAGCCATTGGGGTCCCAATGCCACAGCCTTCACCCCAGCTTGCACAGCCTCCTACCACTTCGATGACTCCAGCAGTACAGCCCATCGGGCTTCAGAGTCAGGGACAGCCTCTAGCTTAGTTCACTTCACCTCCTGTACAGGTGTCCCAGTGGTTAGCCTCACCTGGTGTAGCCCCGCAGTTCACTCCTTATCACACGGGTTTCTCACCAGAGCAGACTTCGTCGCTATTCGTGCCTGAGACGTCAGTCTCTAGGAGTCTTGGAGCATCATTCAGCAAGTTGATCGGCATGCCTACTCCGCCTCACATGCATACTGCCGGTCCGTCTATAGCAGCTCCAGCTATCATGACTACTCAGAGGCTCCCCTTGTCCGTCGCCTCGTCAGATCCTATGACAGACATACTTGCAGCTTCACAGGCAGCACCAGCCCCAGCTCAGACCCAGACCGTTTCAGCGACACTTCCTGCTTCAGAGGGTCAGTTAGTTCAGAGCTCAGGGTCAGATGATGATGGCGCCCAGTTCCATCTTGCTCCACGTACTTCAGCGCCCGACTCGTCCGCTGTAGCCCCGCCGACCGACCCTTAGGTTTTGGTGTTTGACCCCAAAGGGGGAGAGGGTTTGAGTATGTAGACTTAGGGGGAGCGAGTTTTAGGGGGAGCTAGTTATCTAGTATTAGCTTATTATATACATTTGGAGTTTTATTTGTGTGATACACTATTACTTATGCATTCGTGTGTTTACTTTCATGCATACTATTATATATATATGTGATAGTGCTATCTACATGGTTGTGATATTTGACATGTGTGACTTCTACTTTGCTTTATCTATATGTCATATCACTTGTGTAATGCTCATTTGCTTTTGCTTCCGCGTTTATACTTTGAAGCAAATGAGCTTTGTTATTTGTACTCATGCTTATTTCATATCCTTTGAGTACATTGTGTTGGCTTGGGTCATTTAAGCTTGACTAACTCTTATGTTCTTATTGACAAAAGCTTATATGAACCAAGCCCGTCAAAAACCTCACTCCATAACATATTCGAGGTGGTATTGTCATCAATCACCAAAAAGGGGGAGATTGAAAGCATCTAGGCCCCTAGTTGGATTTCGGTGATTAATGTCAATACAAGATTACTATGACTAACGTGTGTTTTGCAGAGGCAATTAAGTTAGGTCATGGTAATGGAGATCGATTGGGCAATCGAGGTTGTCATGCCCCTACGATGGAAATTGTTTCGGTTTTCAAAGGATGGACGACAAGGTTAAGGATAACTAGTTCTAAGTGTCCATTGAAGTTGGAGAGACACTTAGAGTAGTTTAGGACTTTGTTTTTCCTTTGGCCGTACTATGAAGGGGGGTATGAACGGGTAGCTTGACCTAGTTGAGTCTAGTGAGTTAGGTGTGGTGCACACTTGTTTAAACTAGCTCTAGGTAGCTCCTATGAATGCCTAAGATCCTTTGGAGCAAACTTCATTCACATATGTTCAAAAGTTGGAAGTGAATGGAGGGTCAAACACTGACCGGACGCTGGCTCCGGTGCGACTGGACACTAGCCGTAGGGTCCGGTCAGTTCGTTTGACTGAAGTGTTTAAGTCTGGTGTGACCGGACGCTGGAAGGTCGTGTGACCGGACGCTGAGGGCTAGCGTCCGGTCGACTCCAGTAAGGGTCCAGACTTGGGAAAGAGTGACCGGACACGTCCGGTCAGTGCTGACCGGACCTTGAGGGTTCAGCGTCTGGTCGAGTCCAGTAAGGTTCCAGTAAGGGTTTTATGTGACCGGACGCGTCCGGTCAGTGATGACCGGACCCTGCCAGCGTCCGGTCGACTCTTTACTACTGGTTCGCGGGTTGAACTGACCGGGGCGTCCGGTCATCATGATCGGAGCGTCCGGTCATCCCGCAGAAGCTCATAACGGTTCGTTTTTTAGGCTGCCTTATAAATAGAAGCTCCACTCGTGAGTGGAGTTACTTTTGCTCATTCCAACAGCTGAGAAACACGTTTGTGAGTGCCAAGAAGAGCAAGGTCCTAGTGAGGTGTTTGTGATTTGAGAATCCAAGAGAGTAGCCTCACTAGCAAATCAAGAGTAGCAAAGTGTGCATCCATCTTCTCATTAGGCTTCGTGTGGTCAAGTGAGAGTTCGTGCTTGTTACTCTTGGTGATCGCCATCACCTAGATGGCTTGGTGGTGATTGGGAGCTTGGTGTTCACCCGGCGGAGCTTGTGGGTGACCCAACTCAAGTTGTGAGCGGCTTTGGGTGATTCACCGTGATGGAGTGTCGAAGAATCAACCCATAGAGAGCACTTGATCCTTGCGCGGATCAAGGGGGAGCTACACCCTTACGCGGGTGCTCCAACGAGGACTAGTGGGGAGTGGCGACTCTCTGATACCTCGGCAAAACATCGCCGCGTTCCCTTCTCTCCCTATTTACTTTGAGCACTTACTTTGAGCATTTACTTTGAGCAATTCAATACTTGTTTTACATCCATAGAATTGCTTGCTAGAGTAAGGTTGGAACATAGGTTGTGAGTTCGTTGTGCATTAGTTTGATAGAAACACTTTTCTAGGCACAAGGGGTTAATTGGGCTATCCATAGGATTTGTTTATTGCAAGAGAATTTCGAATTAGCCCAATTCACCCCCCCTCTTGGGCATCTTGATCCTTTCAGTGCCTTAGATGTCTCCGCAGTTGTCGGAGACTTCAAGATCTGGTAAAAAGTGTTTGGTGGCAGTGGCAGGTTGTTTGCGCAGCTTTTGCTAGTTCGTCTGCCTCCGCATTTTCTAATCTTGGGATGTGCTTCAGGGTGAAGCCCTCGAATCTCCGCTCCAAATTTCTAACAACGGATAGGTATTTGATGAGTTCTGGCTCTCTTGCTGTGTATTCTTTCTCTACTTGGCCAGTAACCACTTGAGAATCTGTGTTTGACTGTCAATGTTTTTGCCCATAGGGCCTTTGCTTTACTGAGTGCTAGGATCAGGCCTTCATATTCTGCTATGTTGTTTGTTGATTTGAACTCTAGCCTTGCTGTGTATTTTAGTCTGACGCTGGAGGGTGCCGTTAGGATGGTGGAGGCTCCTGCTCTGGCTTGGCCCCAGGTTCCATCCGTGAATGCTATCCAGCCTTGAGTGATTGGTTGTACCCTGGGCTCTGTCAGAGGTGTCCAATCTGCTACAAAATCGGCTAGTGCTTGTGATTTGATTGCTGTTCTGGGGACATACGAGATACCAAACTGTGATAGCTCTGTAGCCCATTTGCCTATTCTGTCGGAGGTTTCTTTGTTTCTGAGCAAGTCTTGCTGTGGCAACGATGTTGGAACTAAGATTTCGTGGGCTTGGAAATAATGCTTTAGTTTTCTTGATGCCATCAGCACTGCGTAGGCAACTTTTTCTACGTCAGTGTAGTTTAGCTTGGCTCCGAACAGTGCTTCTGAGATAAAATAAACTAGCTTTTGAGTTTTGCCTGATTCTTTTTCCAGCTCGTGAACTAAGACTGCGCTGACTGCATGGTTGGAGGCTACCACATATAGCAATAGGTGGTTGTCCGATTCTAGGATGGAGACCACCAGTGAGTTTGCCAGATACTCTTTCAAGTTATGAAATGCCTCCGACTGCTTGGACCCCACTCAAAGTTGTCTCCACCCCTCAGGGCTTGGAAGAAGGGGAGGCTACGTTCTGCTGATTTTGAGATGAATCTGTTGAGCGCTGCTATTCTTCCCGTCAGCTTTTGCACTTCTTTCTTGTTTTTGGGTTCTGCCATTGTCATTATTGCTCTGGTTTTGTCTGGGTTCGCTTTGATGCCTTCGCTGCTTATGATGTATCCGAGCATCTTCCCTTTTGTGACTCCAAATATACATTTTTCTAGGTTGAGGCGGAGGCCAGCTGTCCTGAGGTTGGCGAAGACCTCGTGTAAGTCGGAGACATGATCATCCTTGTTCTTGCTCATGACCACTATGTCATCGACGTAGGCTATGATGTTTCTATCTAGTTGTGAGCCCAAAACTTTTTTTGTCATTCTGGCAAAGGTTGCTCTAGCATTTTTGAGGCCCTCCGACATTCTGGTGTAGCAATATGTCCCGAATGGAGTGGTGAAACTTGTCTTGTCTTCGTCTTCTTTTTTCATCCAGATTTGGTGATACCCAGAGAAACAGTTGAGGAGAGAAAACCTTTGGCACCTGGCTGCCTTGTCGACGGAGGCGTCTATTCTTGGCAGTGGGAAAGGGTCTTTTTTGCAAGCTTTATTCAGATCTGTGAAATCTATGCACATTCTCATTTTGCCATTCTTCTTTGGTACCAGTACTACGTTTGTGAGCCATTCTGAATACTTGACTTCCCTGATGACATTTGCATCTAGCAATCTTTCCACCTCCGCCTTTGCTGCCAAGATTCTGTCCTCCGACATCTTTCTCTGTTTCTGCTTTCTTGGTCTCATGTTTTCATTGATATCTAGTTCATGTTGTATGATATCCCTGCTGACTCCCTGGAGGTCGGAGGCCAACCAGACGAAGATGTCTTTGTTTTTACTAGAGTTTCCATAAGCTCTACCTCTTCTGCTTTGCTCAACTCTGAGCTGATTGTTACTTTTCTGTCTGGTAACTCCTTTTCTAGAGGGGTCACCTTTGTCTCCTCTTGACCTGCCATATCTGTTTTTCCTCTGGGCATATCCGGAGGCTCTAATTCTTTATCTGCCGACTCGACTGCATTGATGTTTCTTTGGGCTCTGTAGATTGCTTTTTCTATGTTTCTTGCTTCTTTCTGGCTGCCTCGGACTGTGATGATACCATGGAGTGCTTGTATTTTCATACATAGGTAGGCCATATGTAGCGCTACGTTGAATCTGGTTGTAAATCCTCTGCCCAGGATGGCATTGTATGGGTAGTACAAATCGACGACGTCGAAGGTTATGTACTCGGTTCTAGCATTTGCTTGGGTTCCAAACGACACTGGGAGTGAGATTTTTCCTAATGCTTGTATCTGCTTGCCTCCGAATGCTATCAAAGGGGATTTGGAGGGCTATAGTTGATTCCTGCTGAGCTTCATTTGGTCGAAGGTATTTGCGAAAATGATGTCTGCTGAACTGCCAGTGTCAATCAGTACTCTGCTTATCTCCCATGCTGCTATGTTGGTCTTGATTACCATTGCGTCTGTGTGAGGGTAGCTTTCTAGCTAGAGATCTTCTTCTATGAAGGTGATTGGGACTCTGGACCAATCTGTGTATTTTGCTGGGCCTTGGACTGCTACGTTGTTTACCAGGCGGAGGTGATCCTTTTTCTGCTTTTTTGTTTGAAACTCCATTGATGATCCTCCGGCGATTGGTAGTATCATGCCTATTGTTGGTAGCGGTCCATGGGGGTTGACTTGGTTTTCTGGGTTTGGCTCATTTTTTGGTGTTGGGGTTGGTTGTGAGGTGGCGGCGGAGGCAGTTGCTACAAGTGCTGCTGTTGCGACAGAGGCTCGAACCTGCTTTGGTTTGTGGCGGTGGGTTTGTTTCGAGGTAGGTTATGTGGGGAGGTTTTGGGTTTATGTAGGTCAGGCTTGCCTCCGACCTGTAGTTACCCGCCGGACGCTGCTGCAAAGGCGCTGGCCGCCATGCTGGTAGGAAGTTTGGGTAATAGCAGAGGTCAGTGTGGAGGGATGTATTTGGTTTGCGTTTAGCGCTGGGTACATTGGGCAGTAATGCTGGTGGCCAGTTGTGTAGGTGGTGTTGACCTCTCTTGCGCTCTGCTGTGTCGGAGGTTGGGCAGTCTGCTTGTTCTTCATCCTTTCCTGTGTCTCTTTTGTCTCCGAACAATCTTTGGTGCTGTGCCCTACGCTTTCGCCATGAAAAACGCAATATGGCCTGCGTTGTTTCTGCTTGTGGTTTTTGTTCCAGTTTTTGCCTTGGTAACCTTGCCGACCTAGGTTCCTGGTCTGGGTCTCCGGCCCTGCTGGTGCTGCCAGTTGCCCTTGTTCGAGGTAAGGTTGACCCTCAATGCTGAGCACTTGCCCCTGGCCTGGTTTCTGATTTGATGCATTCTGGTTCGTATAGCTCTTCTGGGAGTTTTTGCTGCTGTTTTGCTGTCTGTTTTGACCCTGCTCCTCCAGCCTTTTCCGGAGGTCATTGTCTGATCTGAAGTATTTCTCGAACTCGTCATACAACTGCTATTTGGAAGTTGGTTTCTTTCTTGCTAGGTGTGCTGCGAACGGCCCGATTCGGAGGCCTTTGATCGCTGCTTCTATGGCGATCTCGTCTGGGACGTCTGGTGCCTTCGCCTTTAGTTGTACGAATTTCCAAAAGTAGTCGTGTAGTGTCTCTCCCTGCATTTGCTTGCATTGGAACAGATCTGTGGATGTCAGCGACTGTGCTATTAGCCCCTTGAAATTTGCCAATATCTTGTCCCGGAGGTTTTCCCAAGAATAGACTGTGCTTGGTTTGAGCATAGAATACCAAGACAAAACGTCGCCTTCGGCGGCAATGACAAATGACTTTGCCAAGACGGTGTCGTCTCCACCTGCGGAGGCTACTGCTGCCTCGTAACTCATAATGAACTGATGGAGGTCTGTCTTTCCGTTAAACTTTGGTAGTGTGATTGGCTTGTACGCCATTGGCCATGGCGACTGTTGTATGCCTTCAGAGAGTGGGGACTTGGGATCGATAGGCCTCCGCATCGCCTGAGATGGCATCATGGGCGGGCTGATCACTGGCGGAGGCCCTTGTGGTATGGTTGCAGTAGGTGTTGCTGCGGAGGCTGGGATTGCGGAGGTTGACGCTGGTACTGCATGCTGCATACTTAGCATCTCAGCATGTAGGACTACCAACTGCTGCCTTATTTCTGCTGCTTGTGCTGACGCTTGAGTAGCTTGTTGATTAGCTGCGAATGCTGCTGCCATTCTGTCCCTCTCTTGTTGCGCTCTTTGCAACTGTGCTTGCAGCTGTTGCAATTCTTGCTCGAGTGTTGTGCCTGAATTTGGTTGGGCCTCCGGATCTTGAATCTCTGGATCTTGGGGTTCCGGTGGTTGACCCTGGGCATCTGCTCTGGTGTCATCCTCCGCTGGTGAGGTTGTGTAGGTGCTACGAGTGGTGCGCCTAGGCCTTCCTCTCTGACCCGTGGTCGTTACTGCTCTGGTGGTGGTTTTTCTTTTCCCTACCATCGTTGGTTTGCCTTGGCCAAACCACGGTGGGCGCCAATGTTGATATTTGCGGTCTCAGACGGTGAGGAAGTGGTAGGGGCCTCCGCCCGATGAGTGCAGTAATCGGGTGGGAGCTTGGAAGGGTTGGCACGGCAAGTAGGAGTGTAAGCGAGTGACACGTAATGCTCAAGTTTCATTAATACATTCACCAACATCGCGGTACTGTTACAAGTGTTCCCTATTTATAGGGCTCAACTACCGCCTTTGCGGTGTTTACAACAGTACCCTTCAACCACTACAGTACATTCTGGGAATATTCCTCCACTAGCTCTTCATCTCGGGGGTAATCTTGCCATGCCGCCATCTGGTGCTGGGCCTACGCGATCAACCGGCCCAGCAGGCCTCAGGATTCGTCGATGGGCCTTTGGCCCTCCGCTGTCGGTCTCCGCCCTGTCTAGCCTCGGGGTCTCTGGGAACCCGAAGCCACTGACCTCCGGCGCCCAGTTCTGTCGTGCTCTTGCTCGGGTCTCTGCCCATAGGAGTGGAGGCCGAACCGGAGTGCCTGCGTCGTCCATGAGCGCCTTCCTCTGGTTACCTGCACACACATATTTGACGTTGGCACTTGATTAGCCTATCAGTGGGGCGGCCTCCGCCCTCTTCGTTCGGAGACGCCTGTGAGCCTAACGGGCGGAGGCAACGCTGGGGTCGCATGCAGCGTCCTGCAAGCACAGTCTGAGAAACTGTCATCTTTCCAGGGTCAGGGTCCGGAGGCGTGGTGGCTGGGCCCTCGCTTAGGCGATCGGTCGGAGACGTCTTTGCGAACTGCTGACCGCGTAGGTCTCCGCTACTCTCGGAGGCCGTGTTACAACAAAAGAAATAGCTGAATTCATGGGTACAGTAGCTAACAACTCATCATGGAAAAATAAATACCATGATGTGGCAATTTTGGACATAGAATTCATACGTGAAGTTATTGAAACAAGAGCTTTCGGTTTGCAGAAGACTAATTTCAATCACCTCTCACCTTCCTAGTGCTGCTCGGCATATACAATTTCAAAGAAGCACAAACAAAAAGGAATTAAACATTTTATTTGGTACTACGACGGAAATGTTTCCACCTATACAAACAATGATATTTGATAGATCTCATTATTACCATCAAGATGTGCCACATTCATCAAAATTTAGGGCGTGTTTGGAGGCGGCAACGGCTATGGCTACTGTAGCACCACTGTGGAGGAGCCGCCGGAGCCTTCAAACACTGGCTCCTCCCACTAGTAGAGAAATGACCTTTCATCCGCTTCGATTTTGGGCTTTAGTCTCGGTATTTTTTGCGTTCGGGAGTAAAGGAAGAATTAGTCCCGGTTGAAGCTACTAATAGGGACTAAAGACCCCTGTCCTAGCATGCTTTCACAGCAGGCCACCTTTAGTCCCGGTTGGTGTTACCAACCCGGACTAAAGGTCCTTCAACCTTTAGTCCCGGTTGGTAACACCAACCCGGACTAAAGGGTGACATTTTAGTCCCAGTTGGTATCACCAACTCGGATTAAAGGTCTCCTACCCGGGACTAAAGGTACCCCAAAGGTCAATTCAAAAGGAGAGTGTCCAGAACCCTATCACATGTGGTGTACAACTGAATTGGTAAGGAGTTTATGCGCGAGGAAAGAGGTCCTGGGTTCGAATCTCACACATCGCAAGACAGGTCTCCCTACAATTTCGTTTATTTTTGTCAATAAAACCAAAACACTTGTGCCACCTTGATCTCTCAGATAATGATGGCATCGAAGCACTTCCAGATGATATAAGCATCCTATATAGTCTCTCTCCAGACACTCAACCTTTCTGGCTGCAAGAGACTCAGAAGACTTCCTGAGCAAATGAGGCACATGAGTAGCCTTCGTCATCTCTACACAGATGGGTGCACGAAGCTGGAGTGCATGCCTCCAGAGCTTGGACGAATCACCTCGCTTCGAACAATTACATGGTTTGTAGTGGGAAGTGGCTTGAATTGTAGCGGTCTTGGAGAGCTAAAGGATTTAAATATTGGTGGTTCATTAATGCTAAAGCAGCTCGAAAATGTGACAGTGAGAAGAAATGCAAAAGCAGCCAACCTTGAGAATAAGAAGGAACTGAGACAATTGTCACTACGGTGGACAAGTGGCAAGGAGGTGGAACAGCAATGTCATGAGGTGCTAGAGAGTCTTGAAGCTCATGATGGACTGCTGGCTCTAGAAATATATTCCTACCAAGGCACCGGTTTCCCATCATGGATGGGTATGTTGAAAAACATGGTTGAGCTTCGGTTATCTAATTGTAGTAAAGCGGATCAGCTTCCTGAATTGGAACAGCTAGCAGAACTACAAGTCCTTCATTTGGAAGGATTGGCAAAATTGCAATTCCTGTGTAGCAGCTGTACACCCTCCACATTTGGAAAGCTTAAGGATCTTAAGCTAGTTAATCTTCAGGTTTTTGATAGATTTTGGGAGGCAACACATGGAGGCACCGTAGCATTTCCTCAGCTTGAGATATTGCACATTGAAGGCTGTAAAAATTTGGCAGCATTACCAGAAGCATCGGTGCTCAGAGAACCGTATGGTGGTGGAGATTAGACCGTGGCCCGCTCAGCATTTCCAGAACTGAAGAAGCTCATACTGGAAGATTTAGCTTTGAGAGATGGGAGTCTGCCCTTGAAATTGAAGAAGAACATGCACTGTAGCTGAAGAGAAGCAACCAGGCAGCCGGGGACCTACGCTGGTAGCACATGCGTCGATGTGACGCTGCACATGCATCCATGCGGCTGAACACCTCACTGTCACCTCACGTGACCATCCTCGACCTCGATTCCATTCAAGCCACCTGCTGTCTCTAAAATTTTCTCATTCTTTACGATCATCAATGACTGGATCAAAACTTTAAGAGTTCTGAATGCATGTATCGTATTTAAGATTTTTTTTCTCCATACCTCCGTCAAAATTCAAAGACGATTCAAGATTGAACAAGTGCAATATATATAGAACAAGAAGAAGGGTGCGTTGCTCGCCAACGGCTACCAAATCTCGCTTAGCTACGGGGCAAAATCTTACTCATATTTTAAGCAAAACTAATTCTACTAGTACAAAAATGATTTTAGGAGACGAGGGATTTTATTATAGATCTTTTACGAGGGTTGGAAAAGTACCATCGTATACCTCCAGGTGCTTTCATCTTTTTCTAAGTAACCAATTGAGAAATATATTATACAGGATATTTTAGTAATTGAGGTTGCGCCCTTGTGAAAGTAGATGTAACTCTGGCCATGGCACACGCAGCCCTGAAGGTGGCCTCACTGGCGGAGCGCGACACACCGGAGGGCACGGACGGCGGCTAGCGTGCCATGGCGGACTACGAGGCAGCAAGGCTTAGGACGCCGAGCGTGCGGCCTTTCTCAGGACCACTGTCAAGTTCCTGTTCGAGCTCGAGAAGCTGGACGGCCTGCTCCGCGGCACGGCCAAGCTGCTACCGCCATTGTCGGAGCCTGAGGTGAAGCGGAAGCGGCTCGTCGAGGTGCTATGTGTCGCCCGAGGGAGCAGGAGCAAGCACTGCACGTCAACCGCGCCTTCCTCTCGGGCCTCCTCCTGGGAGGGTATATGTGGCGGTCAGGGAGCGGAGGGCGCGAAGCCGCGTGGCGTGCCCAACGCCGGACTGGGCCATGATGTCATGATGACGTCATATACGCTCTTTTTTCCTTTCAAAATTAAAGAAGAAATGTCTTCAAATACAAGTACACGCATCTCATCGAGAAGCTTTCCCATTTCTTAGCTTGAATGACAGTACTAAAATGACCGATTAGCCATATTCAGAAAAAAAAATGAAAAATAGATATTGCTCTACATATTTTGGTACTGGTCCGACCTAAGTTGGTATTAACCCCCACCAATTTGGTACCTCCATGTACTTTCAGTTAGATACCTCCTATTTTTACACCGTCCGATTTCGCCCAATGAATGGTCCATATTTTCCATATTAAAATTTTATATTTTATTAACAGAGACGGTCTGAAATTGGAAGCATCTCCAAAAATAATATTTTAAGGCAAACCACATCTTACTAATACAAAAATAATTTCAGAAGACAAGGAATTTTATTAAGAGAGGTGGTCTGAAATTTTTAGCATCTCCAAATACGTAATGAAATTCAGATTGGAGGTAGGGCTTTAATTGCAACCCACAACCTCAAAAAAAGGAAAATGCAAAAAAAAAAGAGGAAAAAATCTGACTTAACTTGTGCCCTGTTTGTTGCTGGACTAAAGTTTAGTCACCTGACTAAAGTTTAGTCACCCCTTGAGGACTAAAGGGGATTGAACAACTTGTCGGTGCAGAATGTGACCAACTAGTAAATATTTGTAGTTTTATCGTACGTTGTGATTGGAGGTGGCCTAGCACTCAATGACACAGGGTTTATACTGGTTCGGGCAACGTGCCCCACGTCCAGTTTGAGTCGGTCGGTGACTTTATTTCTGAGCCCAGGTGCTCGAAGTCTGCAGTGGGGTTACAAACGAGAAGGAGAAAGATGGGGTGTACAAGAGTTTTAAATGTCGGCCTTACCGTACAGGAGTTTTAACAGCGCCTACAATACTGTAGAGATAAATGTCGGCGCCTACAATACTGTAGAGTTAAATGTCGGCACCTACAATACTGTTTGTGTCAGGGTGGTTGCAGAGTACTGTTCCTGCAGGTGTACAGGGTATGGTCCCTGGTATCGTGGTTTGACTTTACGCACCCTGGCTTGCTTTCTCCGTTCGCCCCTGGCTCCTTCTGAGTGGGCGTCCCCAGTCGAATGGCCCCAGTCGGTTCTGGCCGCACCAGTCGGAGAAGAGCGGTGAGTAGGGTTTCTGTGCCCCCGGTCGGCGACGCGGGGTCGGAGTCGGAAGTAGCGCTTTGGGCTAGGCCTTCCGATCGGTTTTGGCCGTCCGGAGGCAGCTGGAGTCTGAAGCGAGCGGGTCGGTCGGAGAGGTGGGCCGAAGTAGTTGACGAGTGGGCGCCATTCATCTTCGTCTAGACCTTTCGGTTGGTGACCGGACCACCCTTCCGGCCTGTTGTTTTAGACTCCTAGGCCGGCCCATGAGTTGTGTGCTGCCTGTTTGGGCCGAGCCTCGGCGTGGAAGTCGGTCCTTGAGAGACCCCGGGTTTATGAACCCAACACTACTTTTGGGCATATTTGGTTAAATGGGACTAGAGACTACTAAGCCCATTTTAGTTCCAAATAGTCCCTACTTTCTCGAACACATGGACTACTAAAGGGACTAGAAGACGTTTGGGTTGTAGTCCTTGAAGGATGGCTATTTGGGACTCATAGGCCAAGTTGACAAACCATGCCCTTATCTCTCTCCTCTTTTATTGTGTTGGGACCATTCGTGTCTGCCCGCTGTAGCGTGCGCCGCCGCGGCCTGGAGCACCGATAGCAACTGTGTGACGAGGCTATGCGCGACGGCGAACAAGGAGCTCGCGGCCCCTGGAGCTCACGGCCATGCACGGGGAAGGCTATGGCGGTGCGGTGAGCCCTTCCTCCAAGCATCGGCGACGGCGTCTTCTCTCCCTGGATCTGACAGCGTGGAGGCGCCCGCCTCCGCTCTCCACCATCCTGGCGCGCAACGAGATGGTGGTGAGCTCATGGCCGCGGCGGAGACGGTGGCCAGCTCTGGCAGCCCCTCCGCACCTCCGACATCTTGGCGCCCCCTCCCCACCATAGCCCGCGGCGACGCCCTCCCCGGCCGCGCGTGCAACTGTCGGCGAGAAGGAGCTCGGGCGGGAGTGGCGCGGTGTGCCCCATTCCTCGGCGCGGCTAGGCAAGAGAAGTAGGGATATTTTGGTCTTTATTTATCTGCCTTAATGGTCTTTAGTTTCTTTGAGTCCCTAAAACCAAACAGGACCTTAGTCACCTTTTAGTCTCCACGTTTGACTTTTTTTTAAAGGACGGTAAAAGCTTTGCCGCGATTTCTATTAGACAATGAAAGAAAAAAGGCAAGTGCCAGTCCAGTTTTTTGAATTGGAATTGGACCAGAAAAAACCATACAACCGAGGAGAGTGCCTCACTCATCCTGCATTACTTTGGTATAACTATCACAACTCACGCCACTACTTGTAGCTTGGTCGAATCGACCCAACTAACAACAACTTGGCCGAAGAAATGATCCATTGGAGCACCGAGCACCACCTGAATGATGGAGAAAAAGTGTCCCAATTTAGGTCACTCGACGACTATAAATGCAATCATCCAGGGTTTTGACGTTTTGTCATCTGGACATGAGGAGACGAATCACATTTGCTTTTGCCACTTAATTGGTGTCGCACTTGTATTCATAGGGATGACGACTGTACTAGTAGGTTGTGACACTGCATTATTTTTATTTTTTTGCAGCACGGGATGCGCCTGGCAGATGTGGACAAAATGAAGGAGTTATTTGATCCGGCAGACCGGCCGTCAGCCCATGGCAAAGGGCAGATCTACCCACCCCGGAGCTTCCCCAGCACCCCGCTATAATCGGCTCACAGGCACATACCAAACACCAGCTGGCCATCAGCATCACCTTTATAAAAATATACAAAAAATACAGGATAATAATAGAGATTTGGACAACCCCGACCTCCGCTGAACACAGCAAATGGCACCGCGCCACGGACTCCAGCCGGAAAGGATGTCGGGTCTGCTAATGCGCCACGGACTCCAGCAGGCAGACGAGCGAACTGCAGCTGTAGAACAGCTGGCAGGGGGACGCTTTTATCCGACATGTTCAATGGCGAGAAAGTGTTGCCGGCCCGAAAGAACAAGGCAAATTTTGCTATTGGACATGCCAAATGATGCGTCTTTGCTGGCGGACACTGCGTTTTTCATCTTTTGCCGTGAGACACTCTGGTTTTTGGAAATACTGCCAGTGGGCACCGCAACCCAGTTGCACTCGATTTTAGAGAGAGAAAACTATGTTTTGGACATCGGGTGCCCCTGAACCAGACTTGGCGCCGTCCCAACCTGGTCTGGTTCGACCCAGTTGTAACGGCCGGCCCGCACCCGACTCCGTCGTTAGGGTTCCAGGCTTTCCCCAATCCCGCTGCCGCCGCTCACTCCCAATCACGCCGCAACCCACTCGTCTCCACTGCTCGTCGCGCCGCCGTCCACCCAGTGCCTGCCGCCGCTGACAGATCGAGCCTCGGTCGTCGTCCGCCATGGGGGGTTGAGGATCTATAGTTCCCCCGCGCCCCATTGACCAGTTAACTGCCAACCTCTATATGAACACCGTGACGCACTATATGGAACTACAAGTTCAACTTCATTAAGCACAACATATTGTCTAATACATCTCTTAAAGCAGAAACCATCTTCAAAAGTAACACCAAGACCTATCTTAGGGTTATCTATGTCAGTGACATGAACAACACCGTCACAGTCCCTCCCATCATCCACAACTAATGGGTCATCGTCTTCTGGGTCACTGTCAGGATAGTAAGCAGGGTCAGCATCACCATCATCATTGACCCCATCCTTGTACTTCTCATTCTCATCATCTACTCCTACATACTCCACTTCATCAGCCTCTCCCCAGTCATCTTCAACAATATCTTCTTCTTCTTCTTCAGCAATAGCATCATCATCTTCACCATCATTATCAAGATTAAGACCCTCATCACCATTAGCATCAGCCTCACAATTACCATCATCATTAAGATCAACAGCTTCACCATTGTCATCAGCTACTAGATTAGGCAGTACAAGTTCATCACGGAAGATCATAGCTATTGGCTGACAATTAACCTGACTCTCCTGAGTGATAACAACAGACTGAGAAGACTTTAGCAAATGAGGACCAGTGTCAACAACATGTATAGTCAGTGGCACCTTCCTACTGTCCCAATACACATCAAATGCATGTAACAGAGCAGAATCAGAATCTATGCGCACTGTCTCATCCTTGGTTTTGTCAAAGAAGGTGACCTGCAGTTCTTGGTCGACCCCATGGACTATCTCCTCACCAAGGCACCCAAGAAACCCCATCCAAGAGAATTTATCCTTGTCTACCACACGCATGTAACTAGCAGTTACATGATAATCATCGAGCCCATCTGGTCTTTGCTCTACATATGCAGGTACGCTAATCGCCAGTCTACACACGGAAGTTGGATCCATCCTAAATCAACACAAAGGATAACAACCAAACTAAACGATTTCAAAACCGCAAGCATTCTACCACATCCGCAGGCATTCATCTGCAAATAGTAGGGATTCAAAAGACTCACCCTTTCACTAGCCATTTGAATTGCGGAACCCTAGGCAGAGACCTAGGGCACTGCCCATTCTTCGAGCTGGGGGACTTCATCTTCGGGGCGCGGGGGAACTATAGATCCTCAACCCCCCATGGCGGACGACGGCCGAGGCTCGATCTGTCAGCGGCGGCGGGCACTGGGTGGACAGCGGCGCGACGAGCAGTGGAGACGAGTGGGTGGCGGCGCGATTGGGAGTGAGCGGCGTAACGGGATTGGGGAAAGCCTGGAACCCTAACGACAGAGTCGGGTGCGGGCCGGCCGTTATAACTGGGTCGAACCAGACCAAGTTGGGACGGCGCCAAGTCTGGTTCAGGGGCACCCGATGTCCAAAATGAAGTTTTCTCTCTCCAAAACCGGGTGCAACTGGGTTGCGGTGCCCACTGGCGGTATTTCCAAAAACCAGAGTGTCTCACGGCAAAAGATGGAAAACGCAGTGTCCGCCAGCAAAGACGCGTCATGTGGCATGTCCAATAGCAAAATTTGCCAAAGAACAAACGTTCAATAGACTCAAGATCAGGAGAGGAATAACGAGATGAGACCCCAAATGAATGTGGGCGTTGGCTTGTCTTCTCCTGACACCGGTTTGGACTTTCTGAGCTTTCGCTTACTACGTCCATTCAGTCCAAACTATGGGATATACTCACTGTTTCCAGTTCTGTAATTCAGGGCAAACCATATGTGACTTTGGACGTGCCACTATCACACTACGAAACCTAGAAAAACGGTACTTGTAATTTTTTTAGATTGATTCCTTCTCCGGTCCACTTCAATTTCTCTCGTGTGTTTATATAGAACGGTAATGCTGGGAAAGCGTGCATCCGTCCACCCGAACGCTGCCTGCCCCACTCCATCTCACAGCTGCTGCCTTTTCCCACCGCGCGCCCTATCCTAGCCGCGCCGTGCTCCTCCCCTGCCGCGCCCACTCCGCCTCACTGTGCCCATCCCCCGCCACGCCAAGGTGCTTCCGCTACCGTAGTCCCCCACCAGAAGATGTTGTGCTGAAAGCGTATATTATAAATGTATGTTTCAATTTCAAGTGCTTCGGATGTTTCAGAGGTTCGTTGCATGTGTTTCATATGGATATTGCAACAGTAGATTTGAATGTTGCATATGTTGCAAGTGTTTCAGAGGTATGTTGCAAGCGTCTACTAAAAATGTTTCATTTGTTTTAGACGTATATTACAAGTGTGTTCTTTTGATGTTGCACATGTTACAGTGGCTATGCACATATGTTTCAAATATTTCATATGTTTTAGTTGTATGTTACAACAAGTGTTTCATGTAGGTGCAAGCCCCCATCATTGGTGTCGTCGAGGACTATGGCCACTGATGCGGGAACGAGGCGTAGGCCGCTGCCGACGGTGTGGGGAGGAGGCTTACGCAGCACGGCACTGGTGTGGAAGAGACCCGCACAATTCCTAGCAAAGGAGTCCTACGCGGTGGAGGTGACCAGCTGACGGCTGGTTGTGTATTACTCTACCGACGGGAATACGAAATTTACAGACGATATTGTTTTACGCAATTCTGGTCTTTCACTCTTTCCCAATTCTTTTGACCGCCCTAGCCGATGTTCAGTTTCAGTAGAGGTTATGGTTAAGGTCACTTTTCTTTTAGCACAGGCGAGTCTATAACTTTTCAAAAACAGTGTACTTAGTGGTGTTTCCCTCCTCTTTTATCTTCTTCCGTAATATAGAATGGCACGCAGCCTTCAAGAAGGGGGAAAAAAAAGGTGCAAATTTCATTCAGCAACTGCCGTAGCTGGACCTCTACGACAGCACATAAACGATACCAGGTCTGCCGGCTCCATGGCAGGATTCTCTTGTTCCATGCCTGGATCCAGCATCCCAGCGGGCAAATGCGTCGTGTGGAAACCAGGCAGCGGCAATGCAAAAAGGAAATACATAGAGCCTCCTCAAACTTTCGCACAACATAAATACGTTCCAGAAACAAGTGACAGATTATAAACAAGTGACTTATGTACAAATCAAACGAAGGAACCAACCATCGAGGCAGCACAGTACATGTTATATCGATATAGGACATAGGAGACTGGAAAACAGAGTATCGACTGGTGGCCAAAAACAGAGTCGGTGCAGCCAGTGACTGAAAAAAACTACGTCCGTTATGTAATGGATTCAATGATGGAAAATCAGTATGTGCTAAAACAGGTTTGGTAGTTTCATACATCAGCATAGATGTTCGCATAATGGAAATGCGATGGTGCTGTACCAGATATGTCTCTCAGGAATCACAAAGTTATTTGTTTGACGGAAAGTGGGCTAACACATTTTTCAAAATCTGTGCAGTCGAATGGCTGACATGCACGAGCAGCAACAGTGACACCATCAGCCTGAAAGAACAAACGCTCAATAGCCTCAAGATCAGGAGAGGAATGACGAGATGAGAACCCCAAATGAATGTGGACGATGGCTTGTCTTCTCCTGAGACCGGTTTGGACTTTCTGAGCTTTCGCTTATATTATAGGGAGTACTACATCCATTCAGTCCAAACTATGGGATATGCTCACTGTTTCCGGTTCTGTAATTCAGGGCAAACCATTTGTGACTTTGGACGTGCCACTATCACACTACGAAACCTGGAAAAACGGTACTTGTAGTTTTTTTTTTCAGATTGATTCCTTCTCCAGTCCACTTCAATTTCTCTCATGTGTTTATATAGAACGGTAATGCAGGAAAAGCGGGCATCCGTCCGCCCGGACGCTGCCTGCTCCACTCCACCTCGCAGCTGCCGCCTTTTCCCACCGCGCACCCTATCCTAGCCGCGCCATGCTCCTCCCCGGCCGCGCCCACTCCGCCTCACTGTGCCCATCCCCCGCAACGACAAGGTGCTTCCGCTGCCGCAGTCCCCCACCAGGAGATGTTGTGCTGAAAGCGTATATTGTAAATGTATGTTTCAATTTCAAGTGCTTCAGATGTTGCAACAGTAGATTTAAATGTTGCATATGTTGCAAGTGTTTCAGAGTTATGTTCCAAGCGTCTACTAAAAATATTTCATCTGTTTTAGACGTATGTTACAAGTGTGTTCTTTTGATGTTGCACATGTTACCGTGGCTATACACATATGTTCTAAATGTTTCATATGTTTTAGTTGTATGTTGCAGCAAGTGTTTCATATGTTTTAGTTGTATGTTACAGTGGCTACCGAGGCCGGCGACAACGGCCAGGCTCCTTCGGGCTTGGTAGCGCTGGCGATGGCGGGCACCCCGGGGCCGGCGTTGCGTGAGTTAACGCGGCTGCTGCCTGGTTCGCTCTTGCTGCAGTGGAGGAGCATGTCCCTCATGAACACCCACCGCCGGGACCCGTGCGCCGACGACGACGCGGCCGATGAGGAGGACGACGGCGTGGAGGATGACAAGGAAGAGCTGGATGAGGCGGTGACCAGCGGCGCGGCCTCCCCGTGCGTCCCCTCGGCCGCGTCGGCGGCGGGGCCGGGGCCGGGACGAGCGCATTGATCAGCTTGAGCCGCGGCGACGCGCTGCGTAGCGGGGACATGGACTGCGCGCGGCGGTGCACGGATGCGCGTCGGCGCCGTGCGGCCGCCGCAGTCGCCATCGTCGTCGCTTCCGGGGTCGAGATCCGGGAGCGGGGGTAGGGTCCGGCAGCAAGCCCCCTCCCGTCCCCTCCCCTGGTGGCGCCACCACGTGCCCTCAACCGGCTTGCGCGCAGGCACCTCCTCCCCGACCGACGCACGCTCCCCTTCCCCTTCCGATGGTGGCGTCTGCGCTCTAGCCAGGGTCGCCGGACTCGAACTCCGTGTCGCCCGCGCACCCACGCGGCCCACCGGCGGCGCTGGGAGTCGAGGAGGCCAAGCACGAGTCCGAGAGGAGGAGGTGGTGGATGGGGCTGGCCGGCGCGCTGAAGAAGTAGCCTCCGCCGCAGATGGCGTGGGGACGTCCGGGGCTGGACGGCGCGTTGGCGAACGGGACAGGAAACAGAAAAAAGAGAAAGGGAGAGAGGAAGAAGAAAGCGGCAGGGGCAAGAATATCATTTCACCGCTGTTCTCTCTCCTCAACCGGCTACAACCGGTCCACGGTGTCCTGTGACCTAATTTCACCGAACTAGAGTGTTTTCGGACAAAATGCTCCAAAGTAGGTGCCCGTCAGCAAAGGACCGTCACTTTGGCCGTCCAAAAGACAATTGTCCCTATAAAATATGTCTAAATACATAGTAAAATGGATGGCAAAAAAAAGTCAAAGCGAAGGCTAACCAGGACCGCAGGAGACGGTGAATCACGCGTTAGATTTCACTGGGCTGCCCTTGTGGGATTTATTTTCTGGTGCTGTTGTGCTCCGCGGGGTTCCTTTGGTCTGTTCGAGGTCAACTCGATCGGCTGCAAAATCTCTGACATTGTTCTTGTGCATTCTAAAGCTTTTTCAGCTTGTTATTGGCATCTGCATATATATAGCTCCATCTGATTGAGGCTAAAGCTTCTGCGGGTGTAAGCTTCTGCACATTGTTGTGACGCCTTTTGCTCCCAGCTGACGGCTGGTTGTGTATTACTCTACCGACGGGAATACGAAATTTACAGACGATATTGTTTTACGCAATTCTGGTCTTTCACTCTTTCCCAATTCTTTTGACCGCCCTAGCCGATGTTCAGTTTCAGTAGAGGTTATGGTTAAGGTCACTTTTCTTTTAGCACAGGTGAGTCTATAACTTTTCAAAAACAGTGTACTTAGTGGTGTTTCCCTCCTCTTTTATCTTCTTCCGTAATATAGAATGGCACGCAGCCCTCAAACTTTCGCACAACATAAATATAAATACGTTCCAAGCTTATTAGAATGTACGAACCACACAAAGGTCCAGAAACGAAATAAATAATACAAGCCACGAGTTCAGCAAAAAGAAAAATGTTGCAGCAGGTTCTAATAGCAGCAGAGTACATTGAAAATTTGATACAACCACTACGGGATACAGTTGTTTCGCCGAGTGCCAGGGGCACTCAGCAATGGCCCAAAAACACTCGGCAACTGCTTTGCCGAGTGTAACACTCGGCAAACAACACACGGCATCTTTTTGTCGGCAAACAGCTATTTGCCGAGTGCTTTTTGTCTTTGCGGAGTGCCGAAAAAGCACTCGGCAAAGATTTATACTCGGCAAAATAAAAATGCGAAAAACCCAAAAATAATAGCAAAAAATTTCATTTTTTTCGGGGGAGGCCGCCAACAGCCAGCCCGTCTTCCTCGAAGTCGGTGCATTTTTTGCGCTAAATTCGTAGCTAACGTGGCCGGCGGGATTCGAACTCACGACCTCTCCCTCGCGTATCTGCTGCTCTACCACTGCACCACACTGTCACTTGTGTTTAGATTCCGTTATCTATCCTCGTATATTATACTAAACCGAGAGTAAATTGCTTCTTTGAGGCCCTAAACGAATTCAAATCAAAAAGTGATCAACTACAAAGTTTCGTAACTTTTCGAGATCTACAATTTTCATTTAGGAAGTTTTTCCATCCGAGATCGTTTGAAAAATTTGAATTTCAAATTTGAGAGATTCAAACGTAGTTTTGCATGATAAGATGATTTCAAATCAAAAAGTTGTCAACTACATAGTTTTATAACTTTTGGAGATCTACAATTTTCATTTAGGAAGTTTTTCCATCCGAAGTCTTTTGAAAAATTCAAATTTTAAAATTTTCAAATTCAAACGTCGTTTTTGCATGACAAGATAATTTCAAATCAAAATGTTGCCAACTACAAAATTTCATAACTTCTCAATATCTACAAAGTTTATTTTGGTCATTTGTTCATCCGACATAGTGGTAGTAACATTGTTCACAAATCTTATATATCTCTCTTCTACTTTCATGAAACTAATATGAGAGATGTAGATTTTATGAACAACGTTATTGTCGCTTTGTCAAATGAAGAAATGACCAAAATAAATTTTGTAGATCTTGAGAAGTTATACAACTTTGTAGTTGAAATGCACGCTCGGCCGTCGGATCCAGACGGACGGTGCAGATTCACCGGGCCGGCTTTCAGCCCAGGCGGGTGCGTGCGCCAGGCCGAATTCCTGGCCCAGGCCCAGGTTGCGGCCTGGGCGTGGGGGGAGAGCGCGGGAAGCGCCCACGCAGGCATGGGCCATGGGCCGCCTTGCCGTTTTGGGCCGAAAGAACAGTACAGAAAAGAATGAGTTTTTCCTTTTTTTCTATTTCCAGCAAATATTTATTTCTGGAAAATGAAAAATAGCTCAAAAAGAAAAATAGAAAAAGTATTTTTTCCCTGTGGGTAAAATTCAAGAAATTGAGTATACGTTTTCCGCTGCTAAAGAAAAAGTATATTCTCCAGTGTTTTTGAATCGACATGATATTTAACTAGAGAAAAGAGAAGTTTTTTCCAGTAAATCTTTATTTCCTGGAAATTGGTTAATGGATTAAAGGAAATAGAAAATACAATTTTCCCTGTGGGTAAAATTCAAAAAATTGAGTGAAAGTTTTTCCGCTGCTAAAGAAATTGTTTATACTCCAGTTATTTTGAACCAATGTGGTATTTTATTGGAGAAAAAGAGATTTTTCCGCTGCTAAAGAAATTGTTGATTCTCTAGTTGTTTTGAACCAATGTGGTATTTAATTGAAGAAAAAGAGTTTTGATATGATTATGATGTTGTTATTTTCTGACCAACGTTGTTAATAACAATATCGTAATGTTAATGATTTATGCATTAATTCTACTTCTGCCCAACGGTGATGTAGAATTAGTGTATAAGAAAAGTTGATAATTTTAATGATTTATGCATTAATTCTACTTCTGTCCAACGGTGATGTAGAATTAGTGTGTAAGAACAGTTGTGAAAGTTAAAGATTTATGCATTAATTCTATTTCTGCCCAACGGTGATGTAGAATTAGTGTATAAGAATAATTGTATGTTTTGATTTTGACCAATGTTGGAATCAAGGCATGCAAATGATGTTATTTTTTTTTATTAAGAAAAGTTTTGAACTATTTTTCATCTTGTCTAAGGTGGACTGTGTGTCACTACCAACAAGAAATGTTTGGCTGTGATAAAGAACATGATGGAACCTGCAATTGTGGGCTCAATCCCAATGTGTGACACGGTCATCGAGTACCTCGATAGAAAAAAGAGTCAGTTCACTGGCTCTTCAAAGATATATGCCACCCAGCTGATAAAGCAGCTGGTGATAGAAAGTTAATTTCGAAATGGTGGTATAAGAGAGCTCATGATGCGTTGTCGAAATTATGGCACTATCGTTCAGGCCATATTTCGAGGGAGAGAATAGAAAGACAAGTTAAGAATGATATTCTTCCTCCATTAGAGCTCTCAGATTTAGAACAATACAGAGAATGCATAAAAGAAAAGTATGTAAAGAAGATTAAGAAAGATGCCAAACGAAGCACAGGAATTTTATTGGTTATTCACACAGACATCTGTGGTCAGCTTTCCTATAAAGAGTGTGGATGGCTATGATCCATTCACAGATGATTACTCCCATTATGACTATATTTATCCAATCAAAGAAAGAAAAGATGTATTGGATAAATTTAAGATATTAAAGATTAAGATAGTCAGGTCTGACCGTGGGGGAGTACTATGGTCGGCATACCCTAAAAGAATGGCATAGTAGCCTAGTATTCTACACTGGGTGAACCTCAGCAGAATAGAGTATCTAAAAGAATCAATCGTACCCTGATGGATATGGTGGGCAGTATGATAAATTACTCCACCTTACAGTTGAACCTGTGAATGAAGGCGTTAAAACCGCCATTCATATTCTCAATAGAGTATCAAGAAAGTTGGTGCCCAAAACACCGTATGAGTTATGGATAGAAAGAGTACCCTCACTAAACCACTTGCGTGTGAGTGGGGGAGCCCTGCTGAGGCTAAAGTATTTAACCCAAACATTGGGAAGTTAGATCCCAAAATAGTAAGTTGTCATTTGTTTGGCTACCCAGAAAAGTCAAAAGGTTTTCATTTTCTATTATCCAGAGAGACATACAAAGTTTGTGGAAACGAGACACGATGTCTTCCTAGAGGACGAATTGATGAGGGGGAGCATGGTAGCTCGAGAAATTGACCTTGAAGTGAAGCGGGTGTAAGCGCCCACTCCAATGATTCATGAGCCAATTTTCTCACTACCTGCTGTAGCTGCACCGACAGTGCTAGATACTGTGGTGCCAGCACCTGTTGTTATCCCACCTGTGGCAACAATGAATGAAAATGAGGAACCTGTTCTTCAGGATCCAACAGAGCCAATTGCCACACATGAGGGGGAGCATCAACAGCCTCAAACAGAAGACGTGCCAAATGTGGAGGCCCCTAGAAGGTCTCAAAGAGTTAGAAAATTAGCTATTCCTACTGATGATGAAGTGTACAACACTAAAGAATTTCAAATGGAAGATGATCCCGCCTCGTTTGAAGAAGCCATGAGTAGTGATTAGTCATCAAAGTGGCTTGAGGCCATGAAAGATGAAATGAAATCATTTAATGCCAATAAAGTTTGGGACTTGAAAATAATTCCTAAAGGAGCCAAAACAGTAGGTTGTAAATGGGTCTACAAGACAAAACTTGACTCTCAAGGGAATATAGAGAGATATAAAGCCCGACTTGTGGCAAAAGGCTTTCTGTAAATAGAAGGGATTGATTACAATGAGACCTTTTCTTTAGTCTCATGTAAGGATTCCTTCAGAATCATAATGGCATTAGTGGCACATTACGATTGAGAATTACATCAGATGGATGTAAAGACGGCATTCCTCAACGGAGACTTGGAGGAAAATGTTTACATGGCACAACCGAAAGGTTTTGTCATGGAAGGAAAAGAACGAATGTGATGCCGCATAAAGAAATCCATTTATGGATTAAAACAAGCTTCAGGACAGTGGTACTTGAAGTTTGATCAGACAATAAAGAATTTTGGGTTTAAAGAGAATGTAGAGGACAATTGTGTCTATACAAAGTAAAGAGAATGTAGAGGACAATTGTGTCTATACAAAGTTTAAGAATGGGAAGTTTATCTTCCTTGTCCTGTATATAGATGATATCTTACTTGCTAGTAGTGATGTCAGTCTACTACTGGAGACAAAGAAATTTGATATGAAAGATCTTGGTGAAGCTTCGTTCGTTCTAAGGATCGAGATTCACCGAGATAGAAGAAAAATGGTATAAGGACTGTCACAAAAGGCATACATAGAAAAGATCTTAAAGAAATTCAGTATGCACAAATGTAGTCCCTCACCTGCTCCTATAGTAAAGGGCGACAGATATGGGGATTTTCAATCCCCCAGGAACCAATATGAGCTCAATCAAATGAAAGTGGTTCCATATGCTTCAGCTATCGGAAGCTTGCAACATGCTCAAGTATGTACGCGCCCTGACTTGTCATTTGTTATCGGGTTTTACTTGGCAGATTCTAGAGTAATTCTAGAATAGAACACTAAAATTGATAAAGAAAGTCTTGCATTACTTGCAAGGAACGAAAGGCCTCATGATGACATATAGAAGATCTGATTCACTCCACATGGTGGGATATTCAGATTCTGATTATGCGAGAGTGAATGCATATCTAGGCGTGGATTTTCTATCATCTCGCAAAGGGGAGCTATTTCATGGAAAAGCTTAATGCAAACCGTCACTGCATCGTCCACAATGTATGACAGTTTGTAGCGTGTTATGAGGCAACGGGCAGGTGAACTGACTAAAGAAGTTCATACCCGGTTTGAAGGTGGTTGACGACATCTGTAGACCACTAAAGTTATACTGCGATTATAATCTGGCAGTAAAGGATGCTCACAACATAAGTCAAGTGGTGCTGCCAAATACATTGACATAGAGTATTATGTTGTGAAAGATAATGTCCGGGATCAAGTCATAAGTCTTGAGCATATAAGAACAGAAAGGATACTCGTGGATCCGCTTACTAAAGGCTCACCACCCAACATGTTCAGAGAATATGGTGTTCAGAGAATATGTAGCTAGCATGGATTTAAGGGAAAGCCTAAAATATTCCTGGACAAAAGAGTAGTGTGTTGTAGCTGTTAAGTCTATCGGCAATGGACCGTGACGATGAGACATGCTCTATGCGCTAATCTGTAATGGAATGAACAAAAGTAAATGATATGAAAGTAAAAGATGAAATGAGATCAAGGGGGAGAATGTTAGTTGATCTCCACCAATAGGCCCAACGGCCTATTGGGCCCTTATCTCTGCTCCCTGATCGGGGGAGCCCAATCCTAATCCGGTTGGTGGGCCCCTGTCGCACAGCACACATAAAAGGAAGGTGGGGATGAGGGCTCGGACTACGAGGTTCGCCGTGAGCCGTCACACCCACCTACAGTAACCCTAAACCGATCTAAAGACCGTGCTGCCAGCGACGGGATGTGCCCCAACCACCGCCGTCGCACCTCTGCAGGGCCACCACCGGACCACGACAGTACCACTACGGACTCCACCAAGCCGGAGCTGCCGCAGCAATGGCGTCTACCCGCTGTGGTGCATCTACGGAGAAGACAAGGATGAGGTCTTCCCCGGATCTACCGGTTACACACAGAGAGGTACACATTTCGATCCTAACAGGTTGCTGATGTGTACCTCTTGTTCTCCCGGAATTCCCAGCGCCCCCGTCACCACACTCGCTTCTTGATCTCTTGGTTGGTTCAGATGTGAGCGTAGTGGATTCGTAGTCCTACTGCTACTGTGGTGGCGGCGATGGCAAGGCTTCAAGTTGGAGGACACTGCATGCTGGCTCGGTGTAGAGCTCACCCTCGCCAATTCACTCTCTAGAGCAACCTCCAATGGACAGGAGGACACTGCCGAGTTAATATTCAATGGCGTCACTGAACATCGATGCAGAAACAGGCATCGTTTCAGACATGTCACTGATGCAGGCCATGTGCCATCTCAGCGATTGCAGATTTACCATGCGCATGCACTCTGCTCCGCCGGTGAATAATGGGGTGGCCGCACAGATCAAGGTCTCCTCCAACCACGTGCCGTCGTCCTCTCCACTGCAGGACGCGGGCCTTCTTGTGTCGGCTTCATTATTGCCTTCTGCTGCGCTGAGAGCTTGAGGCGTACAGGCCGTGGCTAATGGTTTTGGTTAGCACTACTAATGGTTTCAAATTCGAACTGAACCAGCTCAACCATCTTAAGCATGCACAGTACAGCCAACTACAGTCTGAATGGTCTGAAGCCTGGCCGCAAGCAATAGCCAGCCACCTGTGTGCTTCTCTGCGATTGTGGTTAGTTTTAGGGTGCGTTTAGTATAGTGCCCAAACTAGCCAAGTCAAAGTTTGGCCATTTAAGGTACCCATTTTGCCCATCGTTTAGTTGGATGCCAAATTTTGGCATGGCAGTTGGCACCCGTCTCCTTTGGCTGCCTTAACTCACTTTTACTAGCCAAAGCTTGCCAAATCCATGGCCACTAACTTGGTAACAAAAAATTGACAATGCCAAATTTGGGCTCGGTTTTTAAATGGCACCAACCAAACACACACCTAATATCTAAGGCCCTGTTTGGATTTAGCTAGCTAATAGCTCATATCTAATATTAGCTAGCTAATTGTTAGCTAACTTTTAGTTAGAGGGCGTTTGGATGCATAACTAATGAAAAATGCTACGAAGATAACTATTAGCTACTACTATCTGATTTAGTCCAACAAATGAGATAGTTATTATCTCTAGAAGTCTAGCTAACAATTACCTATTTTATTAGTTGCACCTGTTTATCTAAAAGAGGTAACTATTAGCATATAGTTATTTTCTATATGGATCCAAATAGGGCCTGGGTTTAGCAGAATAATATTTGAAATTTAGGAACAATATTCTATGTTCAAGACACAATAAGAATCACTGGAAATAAAATTTTGATTCGTGAAGGTCATGTTCCAGTTAGGAGAACAGTATTCCATGTACTCTAAAAAAAATAGTCCAGTTTCAATAAAAAACATTCTATGTTTGGAAAAATAACATTATGTTGGAGGAGAATAATATTTCTGATTGAGAAGAATAAAATAGTAGGTTCATGTGAATGACATTCTAAGAACAGAAGAACAATATTCAAGATCACGAGAATAAATATTCTGGTTCAGTTGTAGGAAGCCGAAAAAAAAGCAATGGAAATAATAAACGTTCTAGATTAGGAAATTAGTAATATTTCAAGTTAGAAAAAATAAAACTCCAAATTTAGGACAATAGTATTCTAGTATGTGAAAAAATATTCAAGCTCAAAGCAACAACATCAGTAAAATCAATGCATGCAGCACAACATCGATGCAGAGGCAGTGTCGTCTTTTCGCATGTGCCATCTCAGCGATTGCAGACATACGCGCTCTGCTACGCAAGTGAGTAGGGCCCGACGACTTGACTTGGCTGCACGGCTACTGCTACCGCGCCGTCGTCTCCGCTGCAGGCCGTTCCATTAGAGATGTGTTACGGTGCTCGGGAGGAACTGGCGGTTCCTCTTGATTTTAAAGCGTACTAATTAATTGTCACTAAGGGTATTATCGTAAGTAATCCCCGTGGTAGCACAAAACAGACGGTGGCGCCGGAGCGCTCATCCGCCGCCTACCGACGTCCGCTCAGCACTCCTCCCCATCGCCGAGCCGCCTCCGCCTCCCACCTGCTGCCCGCATCCCACGGCCCGTAGCCCGCCGTCGGCCGCTGCACCCCCATCCAGCTCGTCTGCTGCAAGTCCTGGACTCATGGTCGTCCGTCCTTCCCGTGGAGAGATCCACCATCGGCTGCCTGCATCCACGAATACACAACCTGACATGATCCATACGGAGAGCAACATTGGTACGCTCGTCTTCCTCCTGCTCGTGTTCGTCATCACGTCGCACTGCAGATCGAGTGGAGCAGATTGGGGACGCCGCCGGCGGCAGTGCCTGACGCTACGTGCTGTTTGCTATCCCTCAACTACTAGTTCTTAGTCAGTCCCCTAAACAACAATGGGCACGTTCATTTGGACCCTGTCAAGGAGTATGATTACTTCTTCTATGATCGTTGGTAAAATTGAATGGCAAACTTAACATTGTAAGATGAAATATAGTAGAGTTGCAGATGTTCACATGAGATGGCACTGGTTAGATCCTTTCTGGATGGAACAAAACTTCGCACGATGGGGACACTCACAACTGGAAACAGGGACTTTGCCGAGTGCCTACACTCGGCAAAGGCTTTGCCGAGCGCTACACTCGGCATAGGCCACTCGGAGAAAAAAAAAGTCGGCAAAGCCTTCTTTGCCGAGTGTCATTTGTCGGGCACTCGGCAAAGAAAAGTAGCCGTTAACGGTGCGCTATCATGACGGTTGCTTTGCCGAGTGTCTCAAGGACGACACTCGGCAAAGAATTTATATAATTTTTTCCCGAAATTGTTTGCCGAGTGTCGGCTCTCGGCAAAGAATTTTTTTATTTTTTTAAAAAAAGACTCTTTGCCGAGTGTCTGCGGTGACACTCGGCAAAGCCTTCCCCTTTGCCGAGTGCCGTGGCCTGACACTCGGCAAAGAGCCCAGCTTTGCCGAGTGTCCTTGCAATTACACTCGGCAAAGCTGGGAAATCTGGTGTTTTCCTCCAGTTTTTGCCAGCTTTGCCGAGTGTGACACTCGGCAAAACGTCTATAATTGCCTATTTTTTTCTTGTTTTTACATTCCAACACTTCCATCGCACATTCAAACAGAAAATTTTACAGATATTCATCACATTCTTCAAATCCATGACATTCATCACTTACATATCACAAACACCATTTAGAAGTCACAAACATAAGTGTCTGAATATATCACATCGAAATTCACAAGTTCAAAAGTTGTTCATCATCTAACATCCAGTTTATTACCACAACTCCATGAACATGGACAAGTTCAAACTCATTACCAAATACGCCTTTGATCGGGCGGTGACTTATATGGATCCTGAGGATTAGGCGGATTATTGAAACCCGCCGACTGAGGCTGCACAAAGGAGTATATATTCTATGTGTTAGACATGTACTTGGCTAGCTAATTAGAAATTACTTGCATGTAAGAGACTGCAATTAACTTTCATACTCACAGGTGTAGGTCCATCCCAGGGTGAGGCTGCAGGTGGAGGTGGTGGAGCGAGCAGCTCAGGTGGCACAGCAAGACCCGTATGTTGCCCAAGGCTTTGAAGAAAGCCCGTGATGCTCGACAACCGAGTCTCATAGGTCTCTGTGATGCCCGTCAACCTACTCTCATAGGTCTAACGCTGGGACATCAGCTGCGCCTGCAGCTCTTCACGCTGCCGAGCTTCTTCTTCGAGCCGGGCCTGCAACATTTCACTCCAATGTTTCAGTAATGCATAGCTAATTACGGTGTGTAAAAGTCAATATACGACGAGTCAAACTGAAATTACCTCGAGGACGTTGGATCCGTGAGAAAAAATCTGGGAGCAAAAAAAAAAAAAATCTTTGCCGAGTGCCAGACCTGGCACTCGGCAAAGGGGGTCTTTGCCGACTGCTAGAGACATGGCACTCGGCAAAGAGGGGTCTTTGCCGAGTGCTAGAGGCAGGGCACTCGGCAAAGAAAATAAACAAAAAATTAAAAAAAATTTAAAAAATGCTTTGCCGAGTGTCTGACGGCGACCACTCGGCAAAGCCTAACGGTGGGTGGCCGCCGTCACCTCGGTTAGCCTTTGCCGAGTGTTTAGCTTTGCCGAGAGCCCGACACTCGGCAAAGGGAGGCTTTGCCGAGTGTTATCCTTTGCCGAGTGCCTGGCACTCGGCAAAGAAGGATATGCCGAGCGTTTTGCTTTGCCGAGTGCGGCACTCGGCAAAGTCTATCTTTGCCGAGTGCCCGACATTTGGCACTCGGCAAAGTAGGAAACACTCGGCAAAGCCCCTGTTTCCCGTAGTGACTTTCAAGAACCTTACAGAAGAGTGAAGATGATCACTGCTGAATTCCAAATTTTGTAGAATTTGGGAGCCATTATCCATTAGAATTATTTGTATTCTCTAGTTCTCTTCCATGTTTACTCACTGATGAGTATCTACATATACCAAAGAGATGTCCAATGATGAAAACCATCTCTGAAAAATCTTAGTGTATGAGGTGTAGATATACAGAATTGAGTCATGTAGGATAACCCTTTGCGTTTGAATGGTTTGAGAGCTCCTGACTTATGTCTTTATTGCCTTCCTGAATTCCGTTGCATTGCGCCGTCAGTGATGCACACTAGCGTTGTCCATCATATCAGCAGACCATGCCGTGCCCAGCTCCCACGCTCCACAATGTACTGTTGCAAACTTGCAATGCAAGCGCCCTGCATCACTGCAAGGAGGTCATATATGCATGCTGGCGGCATGCAGAAAGTTGGATCCCGCCACGACGACGGGCTGAGCACGCTATTGGCGGTCTTGCCGCCATGGCCCCATGAATTAGGGTGCATGCAGGAGTGGAACTGAAGGCGGATCGAATCCAAGATAAGGATCAGATCCCGGAGGCTGCAGATGTGAGGAAGAACACCGGCGGCGAGGGAGAACGCCGACAGCGACCGACAGCGACCACAAATGCACGTCAGAGACAAGTCAGCCAAAGGGAAGTTAGGATAGGATTCGGTCACCGCTGTTCCACTACCTGTGAATAGATATGAATCTGAAATGACTACCCTAGCCTTTCTCTATTTTTCCTATTTAGTTCGTGGCCCACAAAATTTTGGTAGTGATCCAAAACTTAAGTTCCTTCTACTAGGTACCTCCCATCTATTAAGTTCCTGTTGAGAGCCAGAGAGCAGCCTTTAGCCTTTGGTTTAGCCCCTGCTAAAGTGCTAATAATGGCTTCAAATCCTAACTGAACCAACCAAAAACCGTTTCAAGAATGCACAGTACAACCGGCGCAATCGACACCATTACTCCACTAGTATAGAAACCAAACCAAACCAAACCATCCATTCTTTTCTCACCCCGAAATAAACCAAGGTATTTTTCACCCCGTGAGTTCAGCCCATCAGTTGAAACCAATTCCCAAGCGACGGTAGAGAAGCATGCATGCGTGTCTTACCGTGCGCCCAAATCTCAATTACCCCTCCCCAAGTGCTACAGTCCGACTTGTCAGAAGGCTCGAAGACGGGTGATTTGAGTTTAGTATTCTTAATTTTGGAGACTAATAATTCATGTTTAGGAGAAAAATATTCTGAGTCCAGGAGAACAATATATCTGTCCTGGAGAAAACTATCGTAGTTCTAGGGAACAAGATTCCTTTTACATGAAAATACTATTGTAGGTTTTGGAGAATGATATTCCAGTTTATAAGAGAATAATATGGCAATCTAGTAGAAATGAAAACAAATGAAAGAATCCATGAAATAAAATTTTGATTCAGCAAAATAACATCTTGGTTATGTGCACAATATTGAGGTGAATGCTATTCCCGGTCAAAAAAATATAGTATATATTCTAGACAAGGAGTAAAAATATAAAATAGACGAATAAGGATTGGAAAAAAAATAATGCAACACATCATTGATGCAGAGCCAGCCTAGTCCGCCGGTGAATAGGGGCCGGGGACTTGACTTGGTGGCCGCACAGGGCACCACCACTACCGCGTCGTCCTCTCCACTGCAGGCTGCTCCGTTATTGTGTTCTACTGAGAGCTAGGATGAGAGCCTGAGGCGCAGGGCGTGGTCGATGGCTTTGTCCTTTTGGTTTCCCCCTGCTGAAGTGCTACTAATAATAGCTTGAAATCCTAACTGAGGCCATGTTTAGATTGCAACTTTTTTCAACCCGATGAATAGTACCACTTTCGTCTTATTTAGCAAATATTGTCCAATCGTGGACCAACTAGGCTCAAAAGATTCATCTCATGATTTTCAACTAAACTGTGTAATTAGTTATTTTTTTTACCTATATTTAATACTCCATACAAGCGGCTAAAAATTGATGTGATGGAAAGAGAGTGAAAAAACTTGGAATTTGGATGGTATCTAAACAAGGCCTGAGCTAACCAAAAACTATCTCAAGCATGCACAGCACAAGTGACACAATGCACGCCATTACTCCACTAGTGCAGAAACTTATCCAAACAGCCTAAAATTATACATTCAGACCCCCAAATAAACCAACTATTTTTCTGTTTTGCATGTTAGTGTCAACTCAACCCATCAACTGAAACAGTCCAAATCCCAACTCAGGGTAGACAAGCATGTGGCTTACGGTTCACCGAAATAAATCTCATATTCTCATACCATTGTGTAACCACCCAAAAGCATCAATTATATCCTACCCGAAACCAAACCAAAACAAGCGTGCCTTCCAGTACACCCAAACGAATCCAACGTATTACCTGCAACCTTTAGTATTAACTGAACCAAGTCAGGCCAAATTAGAAACCAATCCATTAGCCCCGTTCCAAACCAAACGAATCAGCATACCAAGCCTTCTCCTGGGAGCATTGTGTGTCTCTAGGCCTAGTGGAGTCCAGGCAGCAATGATGATCAGATATCAATAGTTCGTACTACTAGAAAATTAATTTTCGGACAACCTCTTTGATTAATATAACATAGGCACATGTATATGGGGACCGCCTAGTGGCCTCTAGGCAATCATTCGTCTCTCAGTTGATCGTCGATTTATAAAGGCGGTCGACTTAGGACGTTTGTCTCGATCTGTCATGAATCGGTTAACAGAGGCGGCCATCATAAGAAGTTCGTCTATAACAGTAGCCATTAACAAAGGCGGACGTTCTAATACGGGTGGATCTCTAAAAATCGACGTTAATAATTAACGCATGTGGGCATCTTAATAGTTACATCTAAATAGAATTCATAACTTTTTCATATGACGTTGGATGACAACAAACTTTATATCAAAATTATAGCCCTCCACACGACCTACAACTATATAGTATATAAGTTTTTTTTATTTGGAACTATTTAGAGTCCCAAAATAGTGTTAGTCAGAGGTTTTGAAATTTTATTTTAAAACTTTTCAAAAAAACATTGGATGTGGACATGGTCTATATCAAAGTCTGTCGCTACAATCTTGAACTTTGTAGTTGAAAAGTTTTTGAATTGAAGTTATTTAGAGGCCCAAATATTTGTTTTAAATTCATTGATATTGAAATCCAAAATTTATAATGTCCAAACGACCTTGAATAATCACATGGTTAGTACCAGAGTTGTAGTAGTCGACCCAATCAACAAGCTATTTGTTCAAAAGTTTTCTATTTGAAGTTATTCAGAGTCACTAGTAGAGAAACTACTTTTGATCCACTTCGAAATTTGGCTTTAGTCCCGGTATTTTTCGCACCCGGGACTAGAGAAACCTTTAGTCCCGGTTGGTAGATCCAACCAGGACTAAAGGTCTCTGCCCAATGGCTACTGCGGCAGGCTTTTGCTGTAGGAAACCTTTAGTCCCGGTTGGAGTTACCAACCGGGACTAAAGGTTAACTTTTACTCCCGGTTGGTCCTTCCAACCGGGAGTAAAAGTCTACTCCCGGCTGGAGGCTCCGTCCGAGACTAGAAAGGGATATTTAGTCCCGGTTGCTGTCTCCAACCGGGACTAAAGGTCCCCTCCTATATACCCCTTCTTCCTCCCCGAGCCTGAGCCACTTCGAGCTCAGTGTTCTTGCTTCATCGTCGGCCTCTCTTCTTCCTCATTGCCGGTAATCACAAGATTTCTTCGATTCATCCATCGATTCTTCGGTTCTAAAGGTTACCAACTTTATACTCTCATGTTTCATCAGTAGCATATCTCATTTTATGGACTAGATATATGTGTTTTTTTATGGTGGATTTTTTTTATTTGTAAGCCATTTAAGCTCAAAATCACTTTAAAGTTTGCATATTTGGATGAAGGAAGGTTAAAGTAGTTATTCAAAACTAGTATTCAGCTTTCATTTCTAGCATGCATAGCACACTTCATGGTTTAGAGATATAGAGAATTTTAGAGTTTTTTTTTAATTTTATTTGTTTATAAAATGAGAAATTTATATTATATTAAAAATGAGTATAGAGAGTAGATGGCAACTGCTTTCGGGTCCTCGACCTCTCATCGGGTTCCAAAGCGACTGAGGCCGGACCTCCCTCTCATTGCATGCGGCAAGTGTGAGGAGAAGATTGTGATGGAGTACCGGGTGAGGAAGGAGTGTCCCAACAAGGGCTGTATCTTCTACAAGTGTCCGGATCGCAATGTGAGTTATTTTGTCGCATTTGATGATTATGGTTAATTTATATTTATTTTCATGATGATTGTGATTAAAGTTCTAATTTTTTGTTTTAATTTCAGTGGGATGGCACTGGATGTTCAGGCAGGTACTGGGAGGAAGAGTATGTTGAACACATGCAAAACTCTCTTGCACTGGCGGCTACGGCGGCTGATGAGGCAGTGATCCTGCGGAAGAAGCACATAGATGTTGAACAAACGCATGATCTGTCTGTTTTAGTTGGGATTGGTCGTGAAATCCTTATGCTGCTGAAGTGCATTTTAGCTTTGGTTTTTTTAGTGGTAGTTGGGATTGTCTACATTGTAGCGAGACTTTTATAAATTAATACCTTGTGTGGTGGCATGCATGTCGTATAATTAACTAATTATGTTCTAGGTTTTAATATGGTATGTATGTCATGTAATGCAGATGAGCCGGCATTGGATGTACAATGCCGATCGCCGCTCCCAAGAGTTCATTGAGGGCGTGCATTCTTTCTTACGTGTGGCCGAAGCAAACAAACACAATGGTTTCATGTGCTGCCCATGTGCCATATGTAAGAATTTGAAGGAATATGCTAGCTCAAGGAGTCTTCATTCACACTTGTTGAAGTCATGTTTCATGCCAAACTATATTTATTGGACGAAGCACGGAGAAACCGGGGTTGTAATGGAAGAAGGTGAAGAAGAACAATGGGATGATGATGACATTATTGCTGAATATGGTGCCTTCAATGATACTGCAATGGGGGAAGCTGAAGAAGAGGTAGGGGCAGAAGATGAGCCCGCTGATGATCTTGGTCAGGCCATTCGTGACGCATAAAGAGAATGCGAAAGTGAAAAGGAGAAGATCAAGTTCGAGCGCATGCTAGAGGATCACAAGAAATTGCTATGCCCAACTTGTGATGCGGGGCAGAAAAAGTTGGGTACCACACTGGAATTACTGCAATGGAAGGCAAAGAATGGTGTATCTGACAAGGGATTTGGGGAGTTACTGAAAATCCAAAAGAAGATGCTTCCGAAGGATAACGAATTGCCCGCCACTACATACGAAGCAAAACAGGTAGTCTGCCCTTTGGGATTAGAAATCCAGAAGATACATGCATGTCCTAATGACTGCATCCTCTACCATGGCGAGGAGTATGAGAAGTTAGATGCATGTCTGGTATGTCATGCATCGCGATATAAGATTAGGCGAGATGACCCTGATGATGTTGAGGGCGAACGTCCCACGAAGAAAATCCCTGCCAAGATTATGTGGTATGCTGCTATAATACCACGCTTGAAACGTCTGTTCAGAAACAAAGACCATGCAAAGTTGTTGCGATGGCACAAACAATACCGTAAGGTAGACAATATGTTGAGACACCCTGCTGATGGGTCCCAGTGGAGAGCAATCGATAGAGAATTCCCGGAGTTTGCAAATGACGCAAGAAACTTAAGGTTTGCTTTAAGTACGGATGGTATGAATCCTTTCGGGGAGCAGAGCAGTAGTCATAGCACTTGGCCTGTTACTCTATGTATCTACAACCTTCCTCCCTGGTTATGCATGAAGCGTAAGTTTATTATGATGCCAGTGCTCATCCAAGGCCCAAGGCAACCTGGAAACGACATCGATGTGTACCTGAGGCCACTAGTTGAAGAACTTCTACTTTTGTGGAACAAACCAGGTGTATGTGTGTGGGATGAGCACAAACAGGAGCAGCTTGACCTGCGAGCATTGTTGTTCGTAACAATCAATGATTGGCCTGCTCTAAGTAATCTTTCAGGACAATCAAACAAGGGATATAATGCATGCACGCACTGTTTCGATGACATTAAAGGTATATTCTTGAAAAAATGTTGAAAGGTCGTGTACCTTGGCCATCGTTGATTTCTTCCTACGAATCACCCCCTAAGAAAGAAAGGCAAGCATTTTAAAGGTAAGGCAGACCACCAGACCAAGCCGGGCAACCGAACTGGTGAGGATGTACTCAATATGGTCAAGAATGTGAAAGTAGTATTTGGAAAGGCACATGGCAGCGAACCTATTCCGAACGACGCCAACGATCACGCACCCATGTGGAAGAAGAAGTCCATATTTTGGGAGCTATCCTATTGGCAAGTCCTAGAGGTCCGTAGCGCGATCGACGTGATGCATCTGACGAAGAATCTTTGTGTGAACCTGCTAGGCTTCATGGGTGTGTATGGGAAGCCTAAGGACACACTTGAAGCACGATAGGACCTGCGGTGTTTGAAAGAATGAGCCAACCTACATCCAGAGAAGACAGATGATGGACACCATTACTTAAGTCCTGCCAGCTACACTCTTAGCAAAGAAGAGAAGGAAAGCATGTTTGAATGCCTAGCAAGCATCAAGGTACCATCTGGATTCTCCTTGAATATAAAGGGTATAATAAATATGCCAGAGAAGAAATTCGTAAACTTAAAGTCCCATGACTGCCACGTGCTCATAACACAATTGCTTCTAGTTGCATTAAGAGGAATTCTACCTCCAAATGTACGTCTAGCCACCATAAAGCTATGTGCATTCCTCAATGTAATTTCTCAGAAGGCAATTGATCCAATGGATCTAGCTAAACTATAGAATGATGTGGTTCAATGTCTTGTCAGCTTTGAGTTGGTGTTCCCTCCTTCCTTCTTTAATATCATGACACACCTCCTAGTTCACATGATCAAGGAGATTAGCATTCTCGGTCCTATGTTCCTGCACAACATGTTCCCCTTTGAGAGGTTCATGGGAGTCCTAAAGAAATATGTTCACAACCGTATTCGGCCAGAAGGAAGCATTGCCAAGGGCTATGGAACAGAGGAGGTCGTTGAGTTTTGTGTTGACTTTATTCCCGACCTTGACCCGATTGGTGTTCTTGAATCGTGACATGGGGGGAGATTAAGTGGAAAGGGGACACTAGGGAAGAAACCATATATTGGTACGTAGGACAATTATTTTAATAAAGCACACTACACAGTTCTGCAAAACTCCTCCTTGGTGGATCCGTATATCGAGACACATAAAGAGTTGCTCCGATCCGAGTTTCCAGGGAAGTTTGAAGCTTGGATTACGTGTCAGCACATGGAAACTTTTAGCGACTAGTTGCGAAAAGAATGTCAGGGTGATGAGAGTATTGATGAGCAACTGTATTTGTTGGCTAGGCAACCATCGTGCCATATCCTCACATACAAAGGGTACGAGATAAATGGGAATACATTTTACACAGTAGCCCAAGATAAAAGGAGCAGCAACCAAAACAGTGGTGTCTGCATAGATGCCACCGACCCTAATGGAAATAAGCAAACATATTATGGCCGCATAGAGGAGATATGGGAACTAAACTATGCACCTACTTTTAAGGTACCTTTGTTCAAGTGCCAATGGGTAAAGGCGACTAGAGGCGGGGTAGCAGTCGACAACCAGTATGGAATCACAACCGTGGACCTCAACAATATTGGGTACAAAGACGAACCGTTCGTCCTTACCAAGGATGTGAATCAGGTGTTCTATGTCAAGGACATGTCTACAAAACCGAAGAGAGGGAAAAACAACAATGACTCAATCAATGAGCCAAAGCGCCACATAGTTCTTTCAGGGAAAAGAAACATCATCGGAATTGAAGACAATTCAGACATATCAGAAGATTATGAAAAGGATGACCGAATTCCACCCTTCACAGTGAACAAAGACCCAAGCATCCAGCTAAATGATGAGGATACTCCATGGTTACGGTGTGATTATAACCAAGGGATATACGTTAAGAAGAAGGTCATTGTTGTTCCCGCTTGATATAGTGATGTATTAGACCTATTATGTAATAATTGCGACTTCAGATTTTTTATGTCGTGTATTCATATTTTCTACGATTTAAATGAATTTTTTGCTTGACGGTGAATTTCCTGTGGAGAATGTGTGATGAAAAAACAAATGATCAACGTCAATAAGATGTGAAAACTAATTTCCTGTCGAAAAACAATAGTTTTAATGATTTTAATTAATTAGTACATTTTTGCATGGTGAAAATTATGATTATTATTTACACTATGTTAAATATTTATACGGTAAAACAAAAGAGTTTAGGTTACAGATTTTTCTTATGTACAATAATGCAAAACCAGGTCCAGGAATTCTTTTTATAATTTTTTTGCTAATATTTTATTTACTAGGCAATTAACAACTCTCTACATATTTATATAAAAGAAATATATAAAAAAGGAAAAACTTCTAGAAACTAGCGGGAAGCCAAACTACAGCCCACCTTTACTCCCGGGTGGAGCAACCACCCGGGACTAAAGAAGGGCTGTGTTTTCGCGGCCCGCCAAAATTCCATTTACTCTCGGGCCGTGGCTGCACCCGGGACTAAAGGTCAGACTTTTAGTCTTGGTTCTAACCATCACTCGGAACTAAAGGACCTTTAGTCCCGGGCTATGGCTTCACCCGGGACTAAAGGTCCCCCTATATACCGCCTCCTCTCTTTCCCCCTCCATCATCTCTTGTTCTTCGCCTAGAGCCACCGTGCCGCCACTGCTCCTCATCGCCTCCAGCACCACCTCCACACACGCGCACCTCTCTCGCCGTCTCCGCAGGCGGCCCGGCTCACGCCTCTCCCGTCCGAGCACGATGCGTAGATCCATATCCACCACTGTCATCCTCGCCCTCACCCAGATCTGATCTGGAACCGCCTCCGTCGTTGTCGTGTCATATTCGCCACCGTCGTCTATCCTTGTCCTCATCATCGCCAGCTCCATGCGCCTACCTCCAACACTGCCTCGTCACCCGCGCGCTTCGTCCCCAGCCCGCACGGGTGTGCCTCCTCTCTCTGGCTAGCCACTCGTCCCTCGTCTTCGCCGAAGTGCCTCGTCCTCGTCATCACTGCCTCGTCACTCGCGCGTTGTCCCCGGCTCCACGCGCACGCGTGCATCGCTGCGCGCTCATCGTCTCCCTCGCTGGAGCGCGTCTTCCGCGTCTCATCATCTTTGATCGACGATCCAGCACTGACTCGTCTCCGTGCCATCCTCACTGGATCTGAGACATATGTATAGCTACCTTTCCCTTTATATTATTTGTTCTTGATCTAAATTTTGGTCCGCTCACGTACTAGCAAACGTGCAATGCATTACACCAGAACGTACAACTTATTACATGATCATGTGGATGTATGATTTGTGGCTCGAAGATTTATTAAACGATCGTCATCTATTTTGACATATTTGAAATCGTCATCTTTAGGCTCACACTAACTCATATAATTAAGTATGGGCCATGATCAAAGTAACATATGAGATAGAAAGGGACATGTGAGCATTGTTAAAATTGAAGTAAAAAAAAGATGGACGGAAGAATCCCTTCTCCCTATAATATTAACTTGCTCATGCATCGTAATGGAATTATATAGCCTGTTGTGTAGTTACTTTGGAGTTTGGATTGTTTACGCCTGGAGATCTATTCAACAACAGGGTCATTTGTTCCAATACGTCCTGAAATCCAACTCCGTACCACCGCTGGACACATCTTAGAATTGCACTCCATTGTTGGATGCATGTTGTTGTAACTCATATGAGTATATGTCATTGTTCTAACTCATATGATGACAGGTAGTGAGTCTGGGTCAGATATAGGACAGGGGTGTGAGGGCATTTTAGGAACTAAAAAACATCGACAGAAGAACCATTTTGCTCTTATGAATGACAGCAGGTAGCAAATAGTGTAGGTAATATTCCTACCGTGTAGGTAATATGCAGATGTTCCAGATTACTAGCCAAACAAAAATCCTGTATGCATCGGACAGCTCTTAGGCAGCAGCATATTCTCATAATACATATACAGTTGAATTTGCTTGTCGAGGAAAGAATTTACCAATTGATCTAGTTGATGTGCACATGCTTAGCGGTTCTTTCAAATTGTGCAATACAAATTTGGGCTGCCCTTTACTTTTCTTTTTTTTCTCGAATACGCACAAGCAATGCATATCATTGTATTAGGTAGAAAGAGTTTGAGCAATACAAGCCGTTCCATGGCTGCGTTACTTTTCAACTTCTGAAATAGTTACAGAGAATCGGTTGACCAGTTCATATAGTCAGGTGCAATGTGATCCCATTCTTCCTCCTCCTGTGTGTAGATGTTCATGCTGATTTATTCATTAAGGTACTGCACCATGGCTGCTCTTCCCTCAAAAGTGCATCAAGAAGGAAATGATAGGAAGCAATCTAATTTTAATTACAAAGGTTAACTGCCATTCATGCTACTTATATATGGCTCACCTGTCCTCCACTGGGCATGGGAGTGAGCCGCCGGTGAAGTACTGGTAGGCAATTTATACACTGGAACTTATACTTTTTAACCCGTTTGACATTATACTTTCTGTACATATATCCTCCCCCAATCTAGCTTTTTTAACGCAAAAGGATTTCATTTGGATTGGATTTACAACCATCCAACAGTTGTTCCCCCAAACCTCATGCACCATGTTAAACAATAGTTGATAGCATTGTTGAAGCTTCGTAAAAATGTGTATGAATTTTCAAAATCCTTAGATTCTCAAATATGCATGAAAGAACTAGCATCACGGTAGTTCCATCGACCTGAAGAAGATAAACAATTTATTTTTGCATTGGTATGTAACACATATTGCACCCCGCCGGCCTCGCCTCGAGCTCGTCACGCCCCGCCGGCCTCGCCACCGTCGTTCACGCGTGTCGTATGTCAGCATCCTCTCCTTCCTCGTCCTCACCGGAGTTGATGAGTATATAGTGTATATATGTGTGTGATATAATGATGATCATGTTGTACATGTATGTGAGTGATGATCAGTAAATTGTGTGTGTAAGTGAGTGAGTCAGAGTGAGTGTGTGTGTGATGTGCATATTTTTTTGGCATAGAAAAAATAGAAAAATAGATAGAGCACATGACTCAGAGTGAGTTATGCTTTGAAGACTTGAATTTCGAGTGTAGTTATTTAATTAATTTTAAGCACATGACTCGATTCATTTTATAGATATATGGTTTTTATTTTTTATAGATATATCTAGTGGTGTAAAAGCTAGATGGCTGCCCCGAGAGACAACATGGATGAAGAAATGATGGATATTATCAACACCGGCACTCAATTTGCCGATGGTGACCAGCAGGATGTAGATGACGGGAGTCAATACCTGGCTCTTGAAAATAACCAAGAAAATATTGTGCAAGAAAATACTGGCGAGGTATATATATTTATATATATATTTGAATATTATATATATATATATATATATTTGAATATCTATCATCTATTATGTGTACACATGATATTTATTTATTCTTTTTTTATACGTAGCCCTCTGGATCGATGACCACAACGGCGAAAAGCAAAATATTCAAGGCCCGAAAAAGCCATTGGAGGGGCGCTACATAATATCAGAATTCAATATCGAGACAGGCGAACCACTTGGTCCACATGGAAATTCGTGCAACACTATGGGTACCTTGTAAGGGACAAACTTCCGATCAGTGCCCGTGAATAGAAGCAAAAGATCAACGAGCCTCATGTTAGTTTTGTCTCTGATCTTGATAAGAATTTAATTTGGAATGATATCCTTCAACATTTCACGTTACAAGCGGATGACTATGATGATATCAACGATGATGAATTGAAGGAGCTAGTTTGAAAGTGGGCTATGAAGAAGATGGCCACACAATTCCAGACATGGAAGAAATCCCTATACACAAAATACGTCAAGAAGAACCTAACGCCCAATTTCAATACTAGGGGGCCACTTGCGAAGTTGAGGCCCTACTAGAATGATTTTGTATAGTACAAGACATCAGAAGAGGGTGAGAAACGGGTGAGAAGGAACCAAGAGAATGCCCGACATAAGGTATACCACCATGGCATGGGATCAGTTGGCTACGTGACTGCCATTCCCAAGTGGGAAAAAATGGAAGCGGACATTCTTGCCAAGGGTATCACACCAGAATCACTCAATTGGCCCAAACGCGCGAAGAATTGGTTTTTCGCTCATGGGGGAAGACTGGACCTAGAGACCGGGAAGCTGGTTCATAGCCCAAAACTCAAAAGAGCAACACAAAGATTTTCTTATGCTCTACAAGCTAAAACTTTGGTTCGTTCAGGCCCAATAGAGAGAAGGATGAACTGACGTATACCATCGGGACTGCTGAACACAGTGGCCGAACGAGAGGTTTAGGACGGAACATTTCTTGGGAGCATGGTTTCCCTAACGACAGAGATACCTACAGAAGCCGGCAGAGAAGGAAGGATGAGGAAGCAGCGCAGATTAGTAGGTTGGAGGAATATGTTCGTGAGTCACAGGAGGCGTTGCTTCAAGCACAGGAGCGCGAAAAAGACATGCAAGCTAGAATGCAAGACGAAATCATAAAGCAAGTGCAAATAGCAATAAGTGCCTAATGGCAGGCATCAGATCTAGAAATCAACATTAATATTAGCCCCCCTGATCAGTTGAAAAGCAGCTGCGCTTCCACTGAGTTGCCAAATCAAGATGACGCAATGCTATGTTTCCCCGTGGATGACATCACTGCACCATTTACATCATGTGAGCTACATATTCCAAAAGGGAATGCCACAATCATGGTGGCTCTCGGTGTTTTTTCCTCCTCTAGATCCTACCAAGACATCAAGAATCCATGGGGCAATAATACCACCTGGATATGTTAGTGTCTCAGTGGATAGAGTTAACAAAGGTTTTAGTGATCTGGCTCTTAACATTCTATGAGGTGATGGGGAGAAGACTCTAGGAGAAGGAGAGAAGACATTCATACTATGGCGCAAGCGCTACATCATTATTCCCGGGGTCTCTAGTCCACCGCCGCTTCCTCAACTGTCAGACAATAGGTGCGGACAAAAGTGAATGAAACAATTTTTTCACTAATTTTCTATTGACATGCATGATTAATAATAACAATTTCTTATGCCTAATTATTCTTTTTTGTACTCACACAGTAGGGCCTCCGCCAACCTAAGTCCAATTATTCAATCTCCAGATCATCATAGTGCTCTGGGCAATGATTATGCACCGCCGCCACCTCCAAGGAGGTCTCCAACGCCTCCAAGGAGGTCTCCAACGGCTGCCCCGCCTCCCTTGATGACCAAGAAGCAGCCAGCTCCTAAGAGGTCCGCCCCGCAAACGAAGCCATTGGCCCACCAACCGGTAAAGAAGAAAGCCTCCTCTAATCCAGTTATTCCTCAAAAACTATCTTACGAGAAAAGTGAAAAGGAATTAAATGCTATAGTACAAAAAGATGTGAACAGTTTCTTCGAAAAAATAAGAAAGCAACGAGAAGCGAGGGAGAACCCAGAGAAACCGTACTTCTACCTACCTCTAGATCTTCTAAGAAAGAAGGTGGATTAGAAAAAGCGGGAATCTCAAAAGACCCTGCCAAAATCGAACTACGACCGCTCTCTCACCAAGTCATTTGAGGCGGCGTAGAAAATGACTATAGCAAGGAAAGGTGTTGCACAACTCGGACAACAATCGCAACAATCAGTCCCCCCCTCTTGTCATTCGTAATGAATATGGTTCAAACTTAGACTTACTGGACGTCGACTTTGAGGACCTGGTTCGGTTTTACGAGGATACTGGTTTGGACCTTGCCCAAGTGCTCGTTGAAGGACCATCTGCTCCGAAAGTGGATCCTTGGAAGAAATTTGAACATGGAAAGAGTCTATACAACCCTAAGACCTTAGGTGAACTGGTTACGCAAATGTACCTACTAAACAAGTAGTACATGGCGGCGTGTGAACGGGGAGAGAACTTTGTTTCTGTCAGAGTTAGAAACCAACATTACTTCCGTGGCGATGACGTTATATATGTCGAGTTTTTAGAATTACACCAACTATGCCACCTGGACTCTCTCGACAAAAGTCTCATTAGCTGCTATTGTCTGTAAGTGTGATTATTTTCTATTATTAAAGTGTATATATATAAAGCTACATGTATATATATAAATTATATATCCTCACACTATATTTTTATATATGCAGATATGAGATGACAGAACTCAGAAAGAGAAAGGATAATGATGTTGGTTTCGTTGATCCAAATGTCTTATTCAAACACCCTAATCCCCCACCTGAATGGAAAGCTGAACTCGAGAAAAATCTCATGAGGTTCTTAGTGAACCAATAAAACAAGGACATACTCTTCCCCTACAACTTCAAGTGAGTGTTAAATAATTAATGTCGATCATATGGACATTTATTCAATTATTTGCTTACTAGCTAAGCTATCTCCCATATATATATATATATATATATATATATATATATATATATATATATGTTGACTCTAGTTAATGTCGATCATATTTGTGTTTAAAAACATATGCAGCAATCACTGGATATTGATGGTCATCGATATGGCCAATAGTCGGTTGAGCATCTTAGACTCGTTAAAAAAAAGAGTAAACAGAGTACCAAGACATGATAGATATTATCCAAGGGTAATTTGGTCTCTCTAGCAACTATATATACCCCGATCTCTTAACTGCAACAATTATTAAAGGCCAAATTAATTTTTTATTTTATTGAGCGCAGTGTTTGGAAAAGTTTCATTGAGGAACACCACATGAAACATTGCAAAGCGCCGCCGGATGTAATCGCACATAAAGTAAGTACTAGCTACATTTATATATATATATATATATATATATATATATATATATATATATATATATATATATATATATATATATATATCTAATTCAATTAACACCATGCATGCTTTCAATTCACCGGATCTTTTTTCTTGTAAAAGTGGGTTCTGAGGCAAGAACAGGGGACCAACTACTGCGGATACTATGTTTGCGAGTTCATCATGGCGTACGCAAAAAGAACTTCTGAGGAGATCCTCAAAGTACGTTATATTCATATATTCACAATTTCTTTTATTGCTCATATATATAAGTAATCACGTGACCAACACACACACACACATATATATATATATATATATATATATATATATATATTAATACTTTTCCTTTAACTTTTATTGAAGACTCTATGGTTGAAGGAAAAAGTCATACGACGTGACCAACTGAAAGCAATTCAAGAGACCATAGCAGGATTTCTTAATGACCAGGTCTTAAACCCTGCCGACGAATTCTACAATGACATGAACGAAACTTGGAAGCCAAACCAGATGGAGTGAATTTGTTATCCCAAGGATATGATAGAATATACAATGCAAGCTTTATTTGTAATATATATATATATATATATATATATATATATATATATATATATATATATATATATATATATATATATATATATATATTATATGTACATAAAATAACGTACAATATATGTATATGCATGTAATATATACGCTAGTTTCATACTTTAGTTTGTACAAAATGTTCGAACATTATAAGCGTGTAGAATACATATATTATTAGCAGCGTAGAATGCGTATTCGAAAATCTATTCGAAAACCAAAATGAATCATCAATTGAAAAAAGAAACAAAAAAAAAAGAAAACATTTAGTCCCGGTTGGTAATACCAACCGGGACTAAAGGGCCGGCCCACGTGGCCAGGCCGGGAGGCCTCTTTAGCCCCGGTTAGTATTACCAACCGGGACTAAAGGAGGGGCCCTCTAGTCCCGGATTCGTGCTCCCGGTTGAGAAACCGGGACTGAAGGGGTTTCCCAACTAGGAGTATAGCTTGTTTCTGTACTAGTGAGTCTCAAATATTTGTTTCAAATTAACATATTTCTATATTCATTTTTTTTAAATTTTCAAACAATCACGGATGGGGACTTATCTTATACCAAAGTTATAGTGCTTGATACGATTTAAAACTTTGTAGTTAAAATGTTTTTCAATTAAAATCATTTAGGGGAAGAAATGTTCGAAACAAAGTTACGAAATGTTGATATAAAAAGATGGGATAGCTATCTATTTATACTCACAAATGACTGTAGGGCTGGCTCTAGGATTTGGAGGACCTGTTGGAATTGAGGGATCCCAGCGAGAAGGAATGAGGGGGCCCAGGAAAATGAATGGAAGGAACGAGCGAAGGCAATGGTCCTCAACCGAGTGGCTTCACTCACTCTGACACAATTATTGAGACAATAGTTCCTTGGGTGGTGTGCCAACTGATGTATCTTTCTTGGGGCTCAAGTCCCCCGTTTAATGGGTACGGCTACACATGTTCTCTAGTTCACAAATGCCCCCTGCCTGCTATAGATATTCTGGCATATTCCCCCTTTTACGGAGTACACCAACGCCGAGGGATTTAGCGACATTTACATACACAACAACCTTCTCTATTGGGCCCTTGTCGAGTCAAAATGCGAGGCCCATCAAGTAGTCTAGCCTGATTTATGGGCCTCCGCTGCAAGGGCTTCCTTCTCCAGTAATTGGCGGACCTGTTGCCTATTGTCTCTAGAAGAAATGAAGATGGTCTTAGCCTACTGGTTTCTCCCGAGCTGCTTGGGATCCTCGGGATTTCAACACGAAGGCTCGCCCTAGAAGTCTTTGCTGAAGACTCACCTAGCCTTCATCTGTCACTCCGTCGCTTTGGCTTGCACGGGTCCTTTGCCGAAGGTCCGCCTTGTCTTCGCCATTAGCTTGCCGCTCGGCTCACGTGGGTCCCCACTGAAGGTTCTCCTTGCCTTCGCCGTCGGCCTGTGGCTCGACTCACGCTGGTCCTCACCGAAGGACCATCTTGCCTTCGTCGGCGCTCCTGCATTCACGACACCTTCATGGCACTTGTTAGCCGTGGTTAGCGAACGGCTTCGCTCCCCAATAGTTCCTCCTTCTAGGGTGAGGTTTGACATAGGTGAGCCTGATCCTCAAATCTTGACGCTTGCCTTCGAGTCCGAGGGTTCTCTTACTAGCTCCCTCTCCAGGCTCTCTTGTGTCAGACTTGCGCCGCGTTCACTTTTGAAGTGGTTGGTTTCCTTAGTGTTTTACTATTGAAACAAATGGACAAGAGTTTGACCGTGACATGGTGGAAGTTGGACCGTTAGTTGGGGTACTGTTTAAAGTTATTTGGGTGGTAGATCGGAGGCACCCAATGTCACATTCCCTGCGGTTAAAGATCCAGCTTTTTTGTTTCTGCCTTTGTTTTATGAGATCCTTCATCGCGTTTGTTGGAAGTGGCTACATTTTGTGGCGGTGGTCCTTGGTCTAGGCTTTCTAACGTGAAGGTTCAGGAGTGGAATTTGTATTTCGAGCAATCCTTGATGGCGAGTGCGAGGACTCAACATTTGGAAGAGCTCTGAGCAATGTTGAGGCCAGACCTAAGGATCTAATCAAAGGCGGTAGCAAGACTGGCTAAGGCAAGGTTGAATATGCGAAGGCTTTCGAGTTTGGTCCTTCGCTCACCTTTGAGGCGGATGTGAAGAAGTATGCTGAGCTAGGATGGTTTGCCGAAGGCCGGGCTACAGCTCCGAAGGGTGAGTCTGTGCCTACGTGACTTCTTTATTGTGTCCCTGCGCATGCCATGGGTAAGGTTTGTGAAGGATGTGCTGGAGGCCTTCTCTGTGCAATTGCATCTGTTGACTCCAAATGGGATTTTGGCTTTGGCAAAGTTCTATTGGGCAAGCCTCACCTTCAATGTCGGATGCTGATATTGACTGCTTTTGCGCGCATTATGAGCTTCAGCGTCAGCTGAAGCGGATCACGGTCAAAGGCCTGACGAAGGAGGAGTAGTTTGCCATTTGTACCTTTTATGCCCAAGCGGACTTTCGAAGGGCCAGGAAAAGGTATTTGATTTCCTATGCTCAGCATAATCGCTGGAGCAACGATTTGTACCGCTACTGGTTCTATGTCAGGACTCCAAGATTTACCATTTAGGAAGAGAATGGTGAAGATGCCTATCGGTTCCCTCCTGCATCGTCGACGATGGAGGAGATGAACCCTCGACTCGGGTTGCAGCCGAGGAGACCGATAGAAGGGAGGCTTGCGACATGGCCTTCGAGAATCCAGTTTAAACTATATATGGGATATGCTCTGTGTTTCCAGTTCTGTAATTGAGACTGAGCAAACCCTTTATTTAAGTTGTGACTTTGGAATAACCACTCTGACACCGGGAAAAACAGTACTTGTAAGTTTTCAGCTTGACTTCTTCTCCGGTCCACTTCAATTTCTCTTGTGTGTTACATAGAAGATCTGTAGATGATCAGCAGCATCCTACTTATTATATAGTGAGTATATATCACACATCTTTTTTTTTTGAGCAATGAGTACATATCGCACATACCCATTGGCCTGCTGTGTTCGCCACGGGGCCCGACGTGGCCCATGGGCCAGCAATCACATTTGTTACTGAACTGTAGGCCCACGGGATGAAGACCCATACCAACGGAACGGCTGTTATCCACCTCCGTGTCTCGTCTCCGCGGCTAATTAATCTGCGGCGCGGCTCTGGTAGGCTTAGGTGCTTAGCCATGGCCATGACGCAGCTAAAATTTCAGTCCACTCTATTTTCTCCAATGGGGTTGCACTATTTTTAACAACCGTGTCTAGAGGTTTAAGCCATATCGGAGAAATTACCATTTCTAAATAAAAATGATATGTTTTCGACCTCTACCTGCATTCTCTGTTCTGGTCCCGTTCGCTGGTCTGAAATTTGGCTGAAACTGGCTGAAAAACACTGTTCCGGCTGAATTGTTGTGAGAAAAAAACACTGTTCCGGCTGAAAAAAGAAGCCGAACAAGCCATTTTCAAGACAAGCGAACAAGCCATTTCCAGCATCCCAGCGGGCAAATGCGTCGTGTGGAAACCAGGCAGCGGCAATGCAAAAAGGAAATACATAGAGCCTCCTCAAACTTTCGCACAACATAAATATAAATACGTTCCAAGCTTCTTAGAATGTACGAACCACAGAAAGGTCCAGAAACTAAATAAATAATACAAGCCAGCAGTTCAGCAAAAAGAAAAATGTTGCAGCAGGTTCTAATAGCAGCAGAGTACATTGAAAATTTGAAACAGCATATTTTATTTATTCGAATAGAAAATAGCTCGGGGGAACATAAGAGCCGAAACCGTCTGGCTCACAGTAAGTGAAGTTGTGTCTTGTGGCGATGGGCTTTGTTGCAGTCTTACAAGCATCGAAGCCAGCTCCATTTGAGCTGCACCACGGTTCATGCAGAAACTTGGATCAGAAACATCAATAATTCTACTTAATCTTTGTGCACATACTATGCTTACAACCATAAATTATCGGATGACCAAAGTGCTTACTTCCTAGTGAAGAATCATAGAAGGATAGATGTGTCATAGACTCTCACGTGACAGATTATAAACAAGTGACTTATGTACAAATCAAGCGAAGGAACCAACCATCGAGGCAGAGCATCGACGGGAAAACAGAGTATCGACTGGTGGCCAAAAACAGAGTCGGTGCAGCCGGTGACTGAAAAAAACTACGTCCGTTATGTAATGGATTCAATGATGGAAAATCAGTATGTGCTAAAACAGGTTTGGTAGTTTCATACATCAGCATAGATGTTCGCATAATGGAAATGCGGCGGTGCTGTACCAGATATGTCTCTCTCAGGAATCACAAAGTTATTTGTTTGACGGAAAGTGGGCTAACACATTTTTCAAAATATGTGCTGTCGAATGGCTGACACGCACGAGCAGCAACAGCTAGGATAGGACAGAACAGGTTGGAGAGAGTACTTACATACACTGTTCGCATGCAGATCCAAATTCGTATCTCCTCAAGACACATTATTATTGTCTCCCAGCTGAAAATTCGGATAAAGCTAATAATTAATTGAGTAGAGACAAGCAAGTGCTGTATATATATAATATATGCCAAAATGAGACAGAACTGTAACAAGATAGAAACAAATAATGAGATATTAACTTGATCGGAACTACAAAATTGTCAGCGTACCTGAATAACATTTATGCATATCAAACGTGGGATGGTTAGGATGCACGTTGCATGCGTCTGTCAGTGCAGCAAACGCAGCATCCCTCTCCGTAGCAGGCACGCCACGACAGTCGATCCCCCCTCTGAGTTCCCGAAGGGAAGGCAGGTACTCCAAGCCAATATTCCCACAGTAGTCACTGTAGTTACCTTTTAGCACTAGTAGAGAACAGACCTTTGATCCTCGGCCAAAATGGGCTCTAGTCCCGGAATTTTTTGCCCCCGGGACTAGAAATACCTTTAGTCCCGGTTGGTGGCTCCAACCGGGACTAAAGGTCCCTGCCCAACGGCTACTGCGCCAGACAGAGGTGGCAGGGACCTTTAGTCCCGGTTGGAGCCACCAACCGGGACTAAAGGTATACTTTTACTCCCGGTTGGTGGCTCCAACCGGGAGTAAAGGTCTACTCCCGGGCCGTGGCTGCGCCCGGGGTTGGAAAGTTACCTTTAGTCCCGGTTGGATCTATCAACCGGGACTAAATGTTCTCCCTTTATAAATCGGCCGTCTCCTCCTTCCTCCCCGAGCCCGAGCTCAGCACATTTTGAAGCTCACTGCATTAGTGTTCTTGCTTCCTCCCTCCCTCCATTGTTCCTCCATCCATTCTTCGATTCCTCCGTCGATTTCTTCGATTCCTCCGTCGATTCTTCAGTTGTAAAGGTTACCAATCTCATACTCTCATTTTTTACCATTTTCTTATGCCATTTTATTCACTATATATATTTATGGTTCTTTATTGTGGTTTTTTTCATTTGTAAGCAATTTGAGCTCAAAATCACTTTAAGCTTGCATATTTACATGAAAGAAGGTTAAAGTATATATAAATATAAAGTTAGAAAATAGTTAGAAAATTATAGCAAATCCTTACTAGTTGAACTTGCGGACCGTGTTCAGGTCGGCGAGGATGTTCTCTGCCGAGCGGTAACGGACGTCAAGGAGGAGCTTTGATTCTACGAGGGAGAGCGATAACGGTCGTGGAAGACCGTGTTCCCTTCCTCGTAGAATCGGAGCTCTTCCTTGACCAAGTACGGTGCCGTCCGGTGGAGAAATGCTCGCCGAGCTGATCACGTAAGCAAGGTCAACTAGTATGGATGGTTATTTATTCACATGTCCCGATATCGTCGTAGTAGTCTGTCAGTCACCGTACCTAAACGTAGTATATATAAATAAAAACTTAGAAAATAGTTAGAAAATTATAGAAAATCCGTACTAGTTGAACTTGCGGACCGTGTTCAGCTCGGCAAGCATGTTCTCTGTCGAGCGGTAACGGACATCAAGGAGGAGCTTTGATTCTACGAGGGAGAGCGACAACGGTCGTGGGAGACCGTGTTCCCTTCCTCATAGAATCGGAGCTCTTCCTTGACCAAGTACGGTGCTGTCCGGTGGAGAAATGCTCGCCGAGATGATCACGTAAGCAAGGTTAACTAGTACGGATGGTTATTTATTCACACGTCCTGATATCGTCGTAGTAGTCTGTTATGTGTGTACATTCCCATTCTTCTGTTAATTTGCGGAAATATCATATGAATTACTTACCTGCCGCAGTAAAAGACGAGAACACAATGACCATTAAAAATATCATTGTTTAGAGATCTAGATAATTTTATAGTTTGTTAATTTTATTTGTTTATAAAAGAAGAAATTTATAGTGTATTAAAAAATGAGTATAGAGAGTAGATGGCAACTGCTTCCGGGTCCTCGGCCTCTCATGGGTTTCCAAAGCGACTTAGGCCGGGCCTTCCTCTCATTCCATGCGGCAAGTGTCGTGATGAGACGAAGATTGTGATGGAGTACCGAGTGAAGAAGGAGGGTCCCAACAAGGATCGTATCTTCTACAAGTGTCCGGATCGCAATGTGAGTTATTTTATCGTATTTAATGATTATGGTTAGTTTATACCTATTTTCATGATGGTTGTGATTAAAGTTCCAATTTTTTGTTTTAATTTCAGTGGGATGGCAGTGGACGATGTTCAGGCTTCTACTGGGAGGAAGAGTATGTTGAACTCGTGCAAAAATATCTTGCACAACAGGCAGATACGGCGGCTAATGAGGCAATGATCCAGCCGAAGAAGCCTAAAGATGTTGCACAATCGAGGAATCTGTCTGTTTTAGTTGAGATTGGTCGCGAAATCCTTGTGCTCCTGAAATGTATTTTAGCTTTAGTTCTTTTAGTGGTAGTTGGGATTGTCTACATTGTAGCGATGCTTTCATAAATTTGTATCTTTTGTGGTGGCACGCATGTTGTATAAATAATTAATTATGATCTAGGTTTTAATATGATATTTATGTCATGTAATGCAGATGAGCCGTCATTGGATGTATAATGCTGATCGCCGCTCACAAGAGTTCATTGACGGCGTGCATTCTTTGTTACGTGCGGCCGAGGCAAACAAACGCGACGGTTTCATGTGCTGCCCATGTGCCATATGTAAGAATACGGTGGAATATCCTTGCTCAAGTACTCTTCATTCACACTTGTTCAAGTCGGGTTTCATGCCAAACTATATTTGTTGGACAAAGCACGGAGAAACCGGTGTTGTAATGGAAGAAGATGAAGAAGAACAATGGGACGACAATGATATTATTCCTGATGGTGCGTGCTTCAATGATACTGCAATGGGAGAAGCTGAAGAAGAGGTAGCCGCAGAAGATGAGCCGGCTGATGATCTTTGTCAGGTCATTCGTGATGCACAAAGAGAATGTGAAAGTGAAAAGGAGAAGATCAAGTTCGAGCGGATGCTAGAAGATCACAAGAAATTGTTGTACCCAACTTGTGATGCAGGGCAGAAAAAGTTGGGAACCACACTAGAATTGCTGCAATGGAAGGCAAAGAATGGTGTATCTGACAAGGGATTTGGAGAGTTACTAAAAATCCAAAAGAAGATGCTTCCGAAGTACAATGAATTGCCCGCCACTACCTACGAAGCAAAACAAGTTGTCTGTCCTATGGGGCTAGAAATAGAGAAGATACATGCATGTCCTAATGACTGCATCCTATACCGTGGCAAAGAGTACGAGAAATTGGATGCATGCCCGGTATGCCATGCGTCGTGGTATAAGATCAGGCGAGATGACCCTGGTGATGTTGAGGGCGAACGTCCGCGTAAGAAAATCCCTACCAAGGTTATGTGGTATGCTCCTATAATACCACGCTTGAAACGTCTGTTCAGAAACAAAGAACATGCAAAATTGTTACGATGGCACAAAGAAGACCGTAAGGTAGACAATATGTTGAGACACCCTGCTGATGGGTCCCAGTGGAGAGCAATCGACAGAGAATTCCCGGAGTTTGCAAATGACGCAAGAAAATTAAGGTTTGCTTTAAGTACAGATGGTATCAATCCTTTTGGAGAGCAGAACAGTAGTCATAGCACTTGGCCTGTTACTCTAAGTATCTACAACATTCCTCCTTGGTTATGCATGAAGCGGAAGTTCATTATGATGCCTGTGCTCATCCAAGGCCCGAAGCAACCTGGCAATGACATCGATGTGTACCTGAGACCACTTATTGACGAACTTCTCATTTTGTGGAATAAAGAAGGTGTACGTGTGTGGGATGAGTACAAACATGAACACTTTGATCTGCGAGCATTGTTGTTCGTAACAATCAATGATTGGCCTGCTCTAAGTAATCTTTCAGGACAGTCAAATAAGGGATATAATGCATGCACACACTGCTTCGGTGATATTAGAGGTGTATTCTTGAAAAAATGTCGAAAGGTCGTGTACCTTGGCCATCGTCGATTTCTTCCTGCAAATCACCCCGTAAGAAAGAAAGGTAAGCATTTTAAAGGGAAGGCAGACCACCTGACCAAGCCACGCAACTGAACCGGTGAGGATGTACTCGATATGGTCAATGATGTGAAAGTCGTCTTTGGAAAAGGACATGGAAGCCAACCTATTCCGAAAGACGCTAACGGTCACGCACCCATGTGGAAGAAAAAGTCCATATTTTGGGACCTACCCTATTGGCAAGTCCTGGAGGTCCGTAGCTCGATCGACGTGATGCACCTGACAAAGAATCTTTGTGTGAACCTGCTAGGCTTTATGGGTGTGTATGGAAAGCCTAAGGACACATTTGAAGCACGACAGGACCTGCGTTGTTTGAGAGAAAGAGACAACCTGCATCCAGAGAAGACAGATGATGGACGCCATTACTTACGTCCTGCTAGCTACACTCTAAGCAAAGAGGAGAAGGAAATCATGTTTGAATGCTTAAACAACATCAAGGTACCATCTGGATTCTCCTCGAATATAAAGGGTATTATAAATGTGCCAGAGAAGAAATTCTGTAACTTAAAGTCCCATGACTGTCACGTTCTCATGACGCAATTACTTCCAGTTGCATTAAGAGGAATTCTACCTCCAAATGTACGTCTAGCCACCGTAAAGCTATGTGCATTCCTCAATGCAATTTCTCAAAAGGCAATTGATCCAACTGGTCTAGCTAAACTACAGAATGATGTGGTTCAATGTCTCGTCAGCTTTGAGTTAGTGTTCCCTCCTTCCTTCTTTGATATTATGACACACCTCCTAGTTCACCTAGTCAAGGAGATTTTCACTCTCGGTCCTGTGTTCCTACACAACATGTTCCCCTTAGAGAGATTCATGGGAGTCCTGAAGAAATATGTTCACAACCGTGCTCGCCCAGAAGGAAGCATCGCCAAGGGCTATGGAACAGAAGAGGTCATTGAGTTCTGTGTTGACTTTATTCCCGACCTTGACTCGATTGGTGTTCCTGAATCGAGACATGAGGGGAGACTAAGCGGAAAGGGGACACTAGGGAGGAAAACATATATTGGTACGGATGATGATTATTTCAATAAAGCGCACTACACAGTTCTACAGAACTCCTCTTTGGTAGATCCGTATATTGAGACACATAAGGATCTCTTACGATCCGAGTTTCCAGGGAAGACTGAAGCTTGGATTACGCATAAGCACATGGAAACTTTCGGCGGTTGGTTGCGAAAAAAATGTCAAGGTGATGAGAGCATCCATGAGCAACTGTATTTATTGGCTATGCAACCATCGTCACATACAAAGGGTACGAGATAAATGGGAACATATTCTACACAGTAGCCCAAGATAAAAGGAGTACCAACCAAAACAGTGGTGTCCGCATAGATGCCACAGACCCGAATGGGAATAAGCAGACATATTATGGACGCATAGATGAAATATGGGAACTAGAATATGCACCTACTTTGAAGATCCCATTGTTCAAGTGCCAATGGGTCAAGGTGACCGGAGGCGGGGTAACAGTAGACAACGAGTATGGAATGACAACAGTAGACCTTAGTAATATTGGGTACAAAGACGAACCATTCGTCCTTGCCAAGGATGTGAATCAGGTGTTCTATGTCAATGATATGTCTACCAAACCAAAAAGAGGGAAAAACGATAATGACTCAACCAAAGAGCCAAAGCGCCACATAGTTCTTTCAGGGAAAAGAGGTCATCGTGGGAATTGAGGACAAGTCGGACATGTCAGAAGAATATGAAAAGGATGACCGAATTCCGCCCTTCAAAGTGAACAAAGACCCTAGCATCTTGGTAAATGATGAGGACACTCCATGGTTACGAAGCGATCATAACCAAGGGACATACGTAAAGAAGAAGTTCACTGCTGTGCCCACTTGATGATATAGTGATTTAATATAGTGTGTGTTTGAGATATTATGTAATAATTGTGAATTCAGATGTTTATTATGCCATGTTTCAAATTAAATCAAAGTTTGATTTGGTGGGATTTCTCTCTCAAAAAGGTAAATTAGGATACTGAGTGATGAAAAATTAAAATATTAACGTTAAAATGATGTGAAACAAATTTCCTGTCCAAAACCAATAATTTTAATAATTTTAATTAAACACTACATTTTTGCATTAACGAAATAATAAATATTAGTTACATTATGTTTTATAATTCTAACAAAAAATAAAAAGTTAGGTTATCGATTTTTCCTATGTGCAATAAACAAAAATAAAATTCATATTTTTAACAAAATAATTTTATGCCTTTTATTTAATTTACTATGTATTTAATAAAAACTATTGCATTTCTATTGTATTTAACAAGACTATTGCTTAAAACAGGCGGGAAATGAAACTGCAGGCCACCTTTACTCCCGGGTGGGAAGCCCACCCGGGAGTAAAGGTGGGCTGCAGTTTCGTGGCCCGCCAAAAAAAAGCCTTTACTCCCGGTGCGTGTTACCAACCGGGAGTAAAGGTATACCTTTACTCCCGGTTGGTAACACGCACCAGGAGTAAAGGCACCTTTACTCCCGGTTGGTAATACGCACCGGGAGTAAAGGGTTTTTACTCCCGGTTGGTGGCTGGCACCGGGAGTAATTCTCCTCTGCTATATAACCTCCAGCGCCTGGCAGATCGATCCGCTCATCTTCTTCCTCGTCGAACACCGCCGCCCTCTTCTTCCTCGCGCCGCGTCCGTTCGCCTTCCGTGACACCGGCGCCGCCGTCTTCTTCCTCGTGCGGCCTCCACCGCGCGCGCCCGTGCCCCTCCTCCGCGCTTGCCCGTGGCCCTCCACCGCGCCCTCCTCCGCGCCCGAGGCCCTCCACCGCGCGTTGCCCCACCGCGCCGGCCCGAGGCCCTCTAGTACGTACACTGCCGAGCTTGATCGAGGTGATATATTCGTCGATCTCTTTGTACATTCGTCCGAGCCCTCCACTGCCGAGTTATAGATCACGTCGAAAACTACAACTTTGGTGTAAGCCATGTCAACGGTCGAGGTCGATTGAAAATTCCAAATTTTGAATCACAAAATCTAGAAACTAAAAATGAATATTTGGAACTCTAAATGATTTTAAATAAAAACATATCTTAAGGCAAGTTTTGAATATTTGGAACTCTAAATGACAAGTATAATTAAGGATCACCAATGAAATTACTTTAGAAATTAATTAGATCGATGTAAATCCATGGCTTGTATAATAAACACGCTATATATTATTTTGGAAACATCAACCGCCATATATTCATCACTATATGATATGCCATTATTTCAAGATGCAGTTTCAATAGAAGAATTTTTTCTATCTTCATAGATCAATGTTTGTTAACGAAATTTTATCCAAATATATTCATGTAGGGTCTTTTTTTTTTGAAGGATTTGTTGTAGGATATATAATGGTCAAATAGGAACTCAATTTTGATACCCAGTTTGTAAACTAAGCGTTTTTTAGTTTATCAAAAATATCACATGTGATGATGTTAGCAGTTTTTGTTGGACTTGCATGCATGGCTACAGACAAATGAAGGAAAACTTCAATGTTTCTTCATTTGTGAACTTTGAATATACAGATATAATATATTAATGTTGCTAAAGTAATATGAGCATTACATATTTTTTTACGGGAAGACTATCTTCAAACTTTATATCATAGCATCAGAGATCGCCTGTAGAAGAAGAAAATAAATTCTTATCATTTCGGAAATAGTAATGGTTATATGAGCAATAAGACACATATACTTACATTTCATAATGACTTATACTTACATTATTAACATAGAATTTTCTCATATGATGAATGACTACATGGTTCACATGGTACATAGGATCACAACATCACGCACCGACACCGCCCCGGCCCGCCTCACGTCGTCGTCGTCGTCAGCACGCCGGCCCGCCTCACGTCATCGTCGTCAGCACACCGGCCACCGCGTCGACACGTATATATACGTCATTTGTATTCATATGCATTTCGTCCATGCGTTTCTATGTATACGGCGGAGCACCGCCGCCCTCGTTCATCCATGTGTACAGACATATATACGGCGGAGTGGAGCACCGCCACTCTTGTCACACCGCCCTTTCTCGTGCCCTAATTCGCCCTAGTACCGACGTAGTTCGTCCTAGTGTGGCGAATTGCATCCGTGATCGAGGGGCAAGATTTAATAATGCATATTGTTTGTAGATTTTACGCATGTAATAAGCAAAGATTTGACGTACTATATATTGGTTTTGTTTTTTGAAGCTAGATGGCCGACCCGAGAAATATGGATGAGGAGTTGATGATGAATTTGATCAACACTGGCACTCAAGTTGCCGGCGATGATGGTGCTAAAAATAATGTGCAAGAGGATGTAGATGACGGGAGTCAGTACTTAGCTCTTGAACAAAATGAGCAACAACATATTGGCCAAGTATATATTTTTTATTATTAGCTATATATATATATTATCATATGTCTTATGTGTGCTCATGACATTAAAAATAATGTTTATGTTTTGTAGCCCTCTGGATCGACATCAACAACTACAACGAAGAGTAAAAATGTTCGAGGTCCCAAAAAGCCATTGGAGGGTCGCTTCATCATCTCGGAGTTCAATGTGGATACAGGAGAACCGGGGGGGCCGAATAAAATGAAATTTGTGCACCACTGTGGTTACCTTGTACGGGACCGGCTCCCGATTAGTACCCATGAATGGAAGAAGAAGACCAATGCTCCTCATATCAGTTTTGTCTCCGATCGTGACAAGGTGTTAATTTGGAATGATGTCTTGGTACATTTCATGCTCCAAACAGATGATTATGATGATATAATAGATGGTGATGAATTGAAGGAGCGAGTTAGGGATTGGGCAATGAAGAAGATGGCCACCCAGTTTCAGACTTGGAAGAAACACCTATACACGACGTATGTCAAGAAGAACATAGCACCAGATTTTACTGTCCCAGGCCCGATCTCAAAGCAGAGGCCCTATTGGGATGAGTTTGTACAGTACAAGACTTTGGAAGAGGGTGTGAGTCGGGTGATAAAGAACCAACGTAATGCCCAACAGAAGACATACCACCATACCTTGGGATCAGGTGGCTACCCGACTGCCATTAAGAAGTGGAACAAAATGGAAGCAGACCTTCTTGCCAAGGGTATCAGACCAGAATCACTCGAGTGGGGAGAACGTGCAAAGAATTGGTTTTTCGCTCATGGGGGAACACTAGACCAGGAGACAGGGAAGTGCGTTTATGGCGCAAGACTGCAAGAAGCAGCAGAAAGATTGTTTTATGCTCAGAGAGCTACTGCTAGTGGTGCGTTCAGGCCCAACAGAGAGAAGGATGAGCTGACATACGCCATCAGGACTATTGAACATGGTGGCCGAACTAGAGGCAAAGGAAGTGTCTCGTGGGAGCATGGATTCCCTCAGGACAGACCTTCCTACAGAAGTCGCTAGAGAAAGAAGGAAGAAGAGGCACACCGGCTCCAGAGGTTGGAGGAAGCGGTGCGTGAAGCACAGAAGCGGGAAAAAAACCTTGAAGCGAGAATGCTGGAGGAAATCAAAAGGCAAGTGCAAATAGCAGTGAGTGCAAGCAAGCAGGCATCAGAGCCAGGAATCAACATTAGCCAATCTGTTCAGTTGAAAAGCAGCTGCGCTTCCACGGAGATACCAAATTAAGGGGACACAGGACTGCGCTTCCCTGTGGATGACGTCACTGAACCTTGTACAACGTGTGAGCTACACATTCCGAAGGAGAATTCCACAATCAAGGTGGCTATCGGTCTTGTTAATCCTATCGACCGAACCAAGACACCAAGGATTCATGGGAATATAATCCAAGAAGGATATGCTACCATCTCGGTAGATAAAGCTGAAAAAGGTTTTAGTGATTTGCCTCTTGACATTCCTGGAGGTGATGGCGAGAAGACTCTAGGAGAAGCGGAGAAGACATTCATTCTATGGCGCAAGCGCTACATCATCATTCCAGGGATGTCGGCAACACCTCCTCCTGAACTACCTCACCATAGGTACGTGCGGATGAAAACACTACATCATTAATTTGTATTGGCTTAAATAATTAACAATCTGCTCATAATAATATGTCATTCCTTTTTTTGTAGCAGATCCTCCCCCAACCTAAATCTAATTGTTCAATCGCCAGATCATCATAGTGCTCTGTACGATGACATTGTGTTGGAAGACGAGGCTGCATCCACACCCTCTCCAAGGAGGTCTCCAACGCCGCAGCCGCCACCTCCAAGGAGGTCTCCAACGCCGCTGCCAACACCTCCAAGGAGGTCTCCAACGCCTCCCCCGCCCCCGCCTACCAAGAAGCCTAGCAAGAGGCCAGCCCCTCAAACAAAGAACCAGTCCCCGCCTGCAAAGAAAGCCACCGTGAAACCAAGGGCTATTCCCAAAATAATATCTGAAGAGAAGGAAGAAGGAACTGATGCATATAAAAAAGACATGTCTAGATTCTATGACAAACTTAAAATGAATCAAGAAGCAAGGAGAAACCCAGAGAAACCGTACTTCTTCGTAGCTCCGGATATTTTAAGAAAAAAGGTGACTTCTTACCAGCAACAACAGCGGGAATCTCGTAAGCCGTCCAAATCAACGTTATCAGACTATGACCGCACTCTCACCAAGTCAATTGAGGCGGCACAGAAAAAGAAGCGGGCAGGGAAAGGAGTTACCCAACTCGGACAACAAGCGCACCAATCAATCCCCCCGCTAGTTGTTGGTAATGAATATGGTTCGAATTTAGGATTAATGCATCAGGCAAGCATACCTCCGGATGTCGATTTGGATCACCTTGGTGAATTTCTTGATGAGACTGGTCTCGACCTTTACCAGATGTTTGGTGATGGAAACATTGAGGGTGCGGCGGAGGTTGATATTTGGAAGAAAAAATTTGTACTAGGCCAGAGTCTATACAACCCTCAAGCCTTATCTGATCTGGGGACGCAAATGTACCTGCTAAACAAGTGGTACATGCAGGCGTCTACCAGTGGAGACTTCTGCGTTGGTGTTAGAATTAGAAACGAACATTGGTTCCGTGGCGATGATGTTATGTATGTTGACTTTGCAGAATTTCATCAACTATGCCACCTGACCTCTCTGGACAAAGTTATCATTAGCTGCTATTGCCTGTAAGTAATAATTCTTTCGATCTATTATTAAACTCATCATATGTGTGTATATGCATATAAATTATCCTAACAAGTACTATATATATGCAGATTTACAATGACAGAGCTCAGAAAGGAAGGCTGCAATGAAATTGGTTTTGTTGATCCCCATATAGTATTCAAAGACCCAATTACTCCAATGACTAATTGAAAGTCTGAGTCAGAGAGTAACATCATGAACTTCTTAGTGAACCAACGCCACAAGAAGGATATACTCTTTCCCTATAACTTCAAGTGAGTGTTAATCATGTCGATCATAGCCTTAATGGCTCATATGTTGATTCTAGTTAATTAATGAGTGTTATGCGTTATATCCTATAAACACATGCAGCAATCACTGGATATTGATGGACATCGATCTGGTGAAAAGTCACTTGATAATCTATGACTCGATGAGAAAACCACAACAAGACTATCAAGATATGATAGATATTATCCAGAGGTAATTTCGGGATCTCTAGCAACTATATATACACACAAACATGATGATTAACTATATCTGATGACGTGGCAAATTTTTTATTGGGCAGTGTTTAGAAAACCTTTATTGAGAAGCAACACATGGAAAAATGCAAAGCGCCACTGAATGTAATCCCTTTGAAAGTAAGTCCCCTGAATCGCATCATCTTTATTAATTAAACATATAGCTTTCACCGGATCACCAGATTGGATGACAAATCTTTTTCTCGTAAAGTGGTGTCTGAGGCAGGAACAGGGGAACAACTACTGTGGTTACTATGTTTGCAAGTTTATCAAGATGCTCTCCCAAAGAACTCCTACAGAGAGACTCAAAGTACGTTAAAAATACACTATATATTCATTTAATTATTATTATTGATTGTGTTACTATGTCTTTATATATATATATGTACATATATTAATTTATTTTCCTTTAATTCAAACCTGTAGACTCGATGGTTGGAGGAAAAGGTCATACGGCAAGACCAAATCAAAGCAATTCAAGAGTCTATAGCCGGATTTTTTAATGAGCAGGTCATCGATTCCAAGGGCGAGTTCTACTTCGACCCAACACTGCCATTGAAGCCAAGCTAGAGGATGAGAGGAAACTTGTTATGTCACAACAACTATAATGCAATCTTTTGTAATATATGCACATGAAATAATATAATGTAAAATACACATATGCATGCATGCATGTAAATATATATACGATGCATGCATGCATATATATATATATATTTCTATGCTTGAATTGTGTGATTTAATATGTTCATTGTGCTTGAACCGAAACATACTATATGCACGTATAAATGTATAATTAGCATCGTACAATACGACTTCGAAAACCTATTTTGAAAAGAAAACAAAAAAATGAAAAGAAAAGAAAAAAGAAAAAATCCTTTAGTCCCGGTTCGTATTACCAATCGGGACTAAAGGTGCCGGCCATCGTGGCATGTCAGGAGGCACCTTTAGTCCCGGTTGGTGTTACCCACCGGGACTAAAGGTCCTCCTTTAGTCCCGGTTCCTGACCCGGGACTAAAGGACCCCCCTTTAGTCCCGGATGCTTGCTCCCGGGTGGGGAACCGGGACTAGAGGGGGTTCCCCACCGGGAGTAAAGCTCGGTTCTCTACCAGTGTAGGGCCCACAAACGGACATCAAAACAAAGCATTTCAAGATTTGGCATCACGCCAGAGGGTACAACTTTTCTGGAGTCATTGCTTTTTCTAGAGGCAAAGGGCATAGCATCCTTTCCATTCCACATATGCAATGAAACGCTAGTGTCCTCCTTGTCGGGCTGCTCAAACTGGACCATTTGATCGGTCTGGAAGTGCGTCAACTTCTGGAAGAAGCTGCGATCACTGGAGTTAATATTGCTTGCTGTTACCGTGGACTCTGTTGACAGGTTGAGATAACAGAGCGCCGGTAACCTAGCAAGAAGTTTCAGATCCTGCTCATCCATAGTAATCACATACAGCATCAAGTGGGCCAGGTTGGGAAGACGTGTGGAACTAATGCATGACGGCAATTTGGAAAATATAATTAAACGCCATCCCAAATAATGGAGAGGTCGTGGGAGCACAAAGCCTGCTGCTTCCCACATGGCTGTATCTGCGTACCAAGCTGAACCGTCCACAACTATATGCTGGATCTTGTGCAGATTGCTTAGAGACTCCATGAAATCTCCCAGCATGCTCTCGTCCATCCCATCATCAGTGACAAATTCAAGCACCCTCAGTTCTCGCAGGCTGGCAAGCTCCTTGAAAAATCTCTTGGGCTTATCAATGAAACCATCTAATATTATTAGCTCCTCCAGGGAAACCAGCTTCCCAATCCCATCCGGTACCTTTTTGTCAGCACATAGCCGGACCAGCTCCGTTAGGTGCACAATGCTTGCTGGCAATGTTCCTTGCACATCGAGTGTTTGCGGAAATTTTTGCCGCACATCGAGTGTTTGCAGTAACTTTAGATTCCCTATTTGCATGGGGAGCTCAAAGGAACTACCGTTCAATCTTATCCTAAGGTACCTCAAGTGAAGTAAATCACCAAGATGCTCAAGGTGGCAACCTTTCTCAAAGCTGCAGTCTACTATGTCCAGCACGCGCAAAAGCTTAAATCTCAAAAACTGGTCCCGGCTATCAATAAAGCAGTTGAATGCGGTATATGACCTCACTTTTGGCATCCCAGTAACCATTGTTTCAGAATTTATGTGCTCGGCTATTCTGTTTAGGTTGGCTAACCGACGGACACTGCTTGGTGCAGGTGTTTCTTCAACATTATCACCTAATATAGTAATAAAGGTTTCATCAGATGAAAGCTTACGCATCAGATCAAGAACCATATCATGAACACGACATCTTTCTACTCTGCCATTCCACCAATTCTCCACTGGTTGGATCAAGCTTCTATTAATGAGATCATTGAAGTATCTTTCTCCAAGCTCAAATAATCTTGTTCCCTGTTTCCCATCAATAAATCCTTCAGCTATCCACTTCCATATCAAAGAATCCTTTTCGATCTCATAATCTTCTGGATATGTACTTAGATACAGTAAGCATGTCCTCAAATGTGGAGGCAAATCATAGTAGCTAAATGAAAGTATTGTCATAGTATCTTCAGCTTCCCTGTTATCTGTAGTATGAAAACCAATAGAGTTGTAGACCATTGACCATTCGCATTCTGGTTTACCAGCCAACAAACTAGCCATTGTGATGATTGCTAATGGTATACCAGCACATTTCTTTAGAATTTTCTCAGAAATGTCATCTAGATGGTTATCAAGAAACTTTCGGTCTGCTCTAGATAACCTTGTATAAAATAATTTCATGGAGTCATCATAGGAAAGTTGTTTCAGCTTGTAAACCTCACCAGATGCTTTGGCAACTTCAACATTTCGAGTAGTTGTGATTACTTTACTTCCACGATTATTCTCAACAAGTGCTAGTTCGATTGCTTCCTAGGTGCGTACCTCCCATACATCATCAATAACAATAAAATACCTATCCACACCAAAGTGGAAGAACCATAGGTTAATAAAGTTTGGAGCTTCTGCAGAAGCAAGAAATTTGCTAATATTAAAGGAAGTCAGCATGACACATAAAACACAAGGTCGTGTTAGTAAAAATAAAACACATGATGGAAGTTGCGACGGTTAATGGTCAAGGATAATTTCCTTTGCGGTTCTTGTATTTTCCTTTGCGTTTTTTTAGCACCCAAGATAATTCGGGATTCTAGTAGTGATATTTATAGAAACTACACACCAAGTGGCCTATTCGAAGAAAACTTCATATTTAAGGACACTTTATTACACAGAACTTACTCATCTATGGCCTTGTTGCAAACATAGGCAACCCTAAAACGTTGTTTTTCCTATAATTTATAGTTTCAGAAGGTACACATGTTCAAAATCTAAGCTCGTAAAAATGTTTATGAATTTACTTAATTAAACTATGATGCGTAGAAGTGCGAAATGCATTGTCCTTTTTTATAGCTAGTCAAGTAGTCTAAAAGCTGCATACTTAAAAAACGAGCAATCTCAAGTAGTCTCGCATAAATGATGTGGAGATAGCATTTTTAGGATAAATATGACATAGTGTAGCATCGACTAACTGAGGAGCAATATCTTAAAAGCACAGGCTAAATACAATTTACAATTGGATGTCTGTGTTACCTCTTTTTCTTCAGGAATTCTCGGAGTTGGTGAATGAGGAGCTCGACGCCTCTCTCAGTGTTGTGAATGTCCTTATGGTTTTCACTGTCAAGATGAAAGAGAATATCCTTGAAAACTTTTACCAAGTCATGATCCCGACCGATTGAAATGAAAGCCCCGCAGTCGTATTGTGGTTTAAGCTTGTCATACACCGCTCTGGCAAGAGTGGTTTTACCCAATCCTCCAACTCCCACAACTGAAACCATCCTCATCTTCTTATCGGAGGCATCATGATCCTGATGGGATGTATTCAGCAAGGATATGAGCTCGTCGCTTGACTTGTCGACACCAATAAGTTGTGTCACTTGTTTGTACATAGCTTTAAGGCGGGGATCAATAGTTGACGTTGCTGCGAGTGGCTTGCACATAATCTCATCAAGTTTGTACTTCTGACGATTGTTGGCCACGTCCTCGAGACGCTTTGTTATGTCCTTGATCTTTGCTGCAATATCACGGCGAGCCTTGGCCTTGCTGAACAGCTCAACCAGCTTCGTCATGGCAAGTTTGAAGCTGCTGGAGTCGGCGTTGTTCTTGCTGCTGTCGACGCGAACGAGGAAGGTGTCGATGATATCCTCCATATCGTAGGATGCCTCCCTCACCTCGCGTGCCCACACCTTGACCTGATCATCTAGCCGGTCCCATGGCACATCCGAGACCTTGTGGAGGAAAGGGTAGATGCTGTCCAGCTCGCGGGAGAGCGACTGCACTTGCTTCCTCACACCCTTCTGGAGCTTGTACTCACCTTGGAGCAGCTGAAGAAGCTTGGGGGCGAGGCTTCCCAGCGCCCCCGTCACCACACTCATGCTTCTTGATCTCTTGGTTGGTTCAGACCATTGCGTAGCGATTTCGTAGTGCTACTGCGGTGGTGGCACGGCTCTAGATGGAGCGAGGCATGCTTGCTGGTGGCTGGGCGTAGAGAGCTCACACCTTCGCCGATCCACTCTCTAGACCAACCTTTGCTCACACTGCCGAGTTAAAACTCTTTGGCATCTGAGAGTCTCAGACTGCAGGTGTCTTTAGAGATGGCACTGATGAGTGATGAGCACAACATATGCTGCTCCGCCGTGAGTGGGGGCCGACGACTTGACTTGCTGGCCTGCGCGGACCTCTGCCCCTGTCCTCTATTATTGCCTTCAGTTATCGGTTGATGTCTTGGGTTAGATCTGAGTGCAGTGGAGATTTTTCATAGTGGTTAGTTGGTCGTAATGTAGTCTGTGGTGGCAAGGTATCCACTACAAATGTTATTTATGGGTGGATACAATGCAACCACGTAGCCGGCAACGGGTGGCAGCTGCCGTCGCACTCTGCACGCACATAATTCTCATGCTGAGTTAGACCGCGGTTGATGTCTTGGGTTAGATCTGAGTGCAGTGGCATGCTGGGCCATGACAAACTAGTATGTGCGTTTATACGCTTTTCTCACGCTGATCCATCGCAGGGGATCTCGTTCACACGCAAACCAATCAAGTCAGATAAAAACACTGTTTAGGAGGAGACCACACCATCAGACTGAATAAATTCAGTCCCGTGAATGCTCATCACACATTCACACATCGAAGTTTCTATCATCGTCAGGACTATGCCAACAATATTAAGCCCTGCACTGCAACTTGTGTTCCGCAGCATTTATGTACTTGAATGAGCAGCCACTGCGCGCTGTCAGTAACTTTTTTAGTATGCACTTTCTCCAGGTCTCATATTTTGATACGTGAAACAATTTCAAGTTTAACCAAATATATTAAAATACTATTTTTTTTATACCAAATAAGCGTCATTAGCTTAACCATATCACCCAATTCTCATCCGTAAACAGATTGCTCTAGCCTGGGTCGCATCCGCGCCTGGCTCGTGGCCGACGGGACCGTGCCCGCTGCAACTCCACTGGATCGTGACTCATCACACACACGTGGATCTGTGACTCATCACACACACGTGGGCACAACTCCACCATGTGTTCACATGCCTGCAACGTCTTACCGTACGGAGGGGAGAAGCAGGGTTGATAGCCTGCTATTGCTAGCAACTACGGCAACGAAGGGTTGCTCACCTGCACCAGACTACTAACACAAGGACGCCGCCTGTGCTGTGGTGCCTACGCCGCATCCACGCCGCCACCCACCAGGTCCTCACCACCCACCTGCAGGTTCGCGCCGCCCGTCCCACAGCAGAACCAGATGGTCGCCGCACCGCCTGCTGCGGAGTCGGCAGCGGCCCGCGCCCTCCGCCGCGGCCATGTGCGCTTGCCAGCTGTGCGCTTTTCTTTTCGGTAAAACTATACCGTACTTGAGTGTTTCTCGAGCGGTAAGCACTCGATTTTCTACGGGAACGATCCAGAACCAATGCAGCACAGACAGCCGCCCGCGCCTGTGCACGACGCGTGCTCCAGAGTCCCACGCGCGTCGCCCCGAGGTGCATGGTCTGGTCCGCCTCTGCACCGACCAGTTGCAGGTGCATGTGCATGCATGGCGTGCTGTGGTGTGGTAGACCAGACCAGGGTCACCCGTTGCCATCAATCAATGGAAAAAAGTTATCTAATTGAATAAATAACAAAAGTTATATTTCTAAAAAAACTATGACTTACAATTTGGAATAAATGGACGGAGTATCATTCATGATAAAAAAGGTGGTTTGACTAAGAGTCGACTGAAGTCAGTCAGCCAACATAAGTCCAGGAAACACCGATTGAAGGAGACACTATGTGGAAATTGAGATCACGTTGCTGTACCTCCAGCTTGATATATGTGTATATATTTGTATTCTCTACTACACAAAAGACTCGTTAGTAGTTATCATGGCAAGCCGTGCATGGACCGCCGAGACCGTGCATGCAGCTGACCGGGTCTGAACTGTCGATACACGTTTCATTCATTCGTATGCGTCCATGTTTATATCATCACCAGCCACGTGGATCTCTGGATCAGGGACGACGAGCAGTTGTCGATATCTGCTAGTTTGGCTTTACTTGCCTAGGCACTTGACCGTAGCTATCATCTACCTAGCAGTAGTGCCGATCTTCTTCTCGCCCATGGCCCACGAGATAACGTCCATACAATGCCAGTACAATTCTCAGACCATAAGTACAGAAACAGATTTTATCGATGCCAATCATTTTTTTACTGACCCTTCTTATATGGAACAAACAACAATAGAAATAAACTAGGGCCCCATGGCTATAAACTGCCAGTAGAGATGTATTGATATTGACAGTTTTCTTAAGACTAGTGCCAGTACAAATCCTCTATTTACACCGGTAATAAGCTTAAGACAACCACCACTGTAAATCTCCATTTGCACTGCCGGAAGGCTTCAGACAACAGCCATAGTAAGTCCAATTTATTGTGACGGTTGTCTTCAACCTAACGTCAGTGTAAATATAGGATTTATAGTATCGGTAGGCTTAAGAAAAGTGCCGATGAATTTACACCGGTGGTTTCCTTAACCTACCGTAGAGAAAATAATAATTTGAAATTATTTCTTTTTAATTTTCCAAATGACCTCGGATGGAGAAGTGACCTAAACCAAAGTTATAGCACTCGCACAAAGAGATCTAAAAATTTCCAATTCAATCTTTTCTATTGAAATTCGTATACGGTCTCAAATATGTATTAATATATTCACTGACTCTTGGGCGTAGAGGTAGGAAGCAACGCGTAACGCTTGAGGTTGACATGTGACCATGAGAGGCTGCTTGGTGGGCCTCTAGCTCATGTGGTAAAATTTGTGGTTTGTACTCAAACTTAAAAATGCTATAACTTTCCATTGTAGTGTTGGTTTTCAATTTGGTTTGCACGACCATGCATGCTGCTTACAGTAAGATCTACAAAAGCTAGACCTAATGGATATGTTTGAGAATATATTTTATGTGGCTACTCATATTGTATGTATAGTAGTTATTCTCAAATATATTAGACTTATAGCAATTTATGTTGATTGTGCAACCGCACATATAAGTAGACAAGTTAGTAATAGTTTCTGCATAACAGGTAGTAAATTATGTTCACAAAAGTAATTTTTAGTTTTCTTCACTACGGGTAAGATCGATATACCATGCCATTTTCTTTAACTTAACGATTGCGAAGGGGTTGTTATTAGGGGCAACGCTGGGGTTCTGGTTTGAGGCCGCAGCAGGCATACTAATTAGGTTTATGCGGTTTTACGTATAGTTTGCTAGATTTAATTCATTTTAGCATTCTTAAATACGGGACCCATATATGCATATGCATACTGACTAAGTTGCAGCTTCCACTCTGACTAGGGGCCGCAACACCCGTCCCATTGCCTAATACTAGGGTGGTAACTTCGTCGAAAAAGAATTAGCTGGTCATGCTTACAAATCCAAGCATGTGATCGCTCTCTGTGCAGACAAGGGGCAAATTTGTAGCATAGCGCCAGCAATGGTTCTAGTCAAAGTCGACGTTCCATCACTGGACGGAAGGATGTGCAGCAATAACATCTACAAATATGTATGCCACCATTTCAAGTGGACTCACTGTACGTTCCAGTAGCTAGCTGCTGGTGGTCCAATTTCAGGTTCGTTCACACCAATCACACGGGCGAAAAGGTTCTGCCAACCGATCCATTATTCATCCACGTCCGGTCCATCCATGACGCGGAGCACTTGCCATGTTCCGACGAGGTTGCCGGCGGCGGTCCGCTTTGTTCTGCTGCTGCTTCTGATCTGTGGTGAGGGCTTCATTCTGCTCGCAAATGCTACAACGGGCTCTTCCGGAAGCAGCGGACGCAGTAAGCAGGGCACACTTCCATTTCCAACCTCCAAACCCATCTTACTTATTTCCCATCCGTTTAGTCGTTTTTTATTAGCCGGTTTGAAAAGTTGTTATTTCCATTTTACCGCCTATCACTAGAAGTGCATAAAGTTATTGTATAGAAGTTTTTTATGATATAGGGTCTCAAAATATAACTATAAATGAAATACTGGGCTGACATAGGCCAGGCGAACGACCTCCCGTGAGCACTACGTACTGTTATTTTGGAACAAGCCTTAACCATGCTAGCTTAGGAAAACCCTATACCTCGGCTTTGTAGGTGAGGGGATCTTTTCTCTTTGTGAGAAGGGCAAATTGTACTCTCAAACTGGGCTAAGATTGTGCTACAAAGAATTTCGTTTATAAAGCATATATAGGAGATATGCTGCAGATGAAGGAAAAATTTATCACTCTCAAACCGTGCTAGTATAATGAGTATATGGAGCAGTTCTCTTCGAACAATATAGAAAAAGTCGAACACGTGAAGGGAAGAATCGAGCAACCGATCTCTAGTGAATGGAACTTCTGTGCACTAGCAGAGACAAAAGATAATGGTCTTTCTACGGTACAACCGTTACCTCATAGGAGGTAAGATGTCAAAGAAATCTCAGCCCTTCATTTTTAAAATCCATACAAAAAATAAGTAATTAATAAGAACTTTTTTTACTATGGTTGAGGAGGCGTCAGGAAGCGTTAGCTGTGTCAATGATTGGTGGGCCCATATGATTGAAGGCATTGAGAGGGGTCAATGTTGGAGGCGTCGGGAGGCGTTGGATGTGTCTATGGTCGGTGGGCCCATATGCGCCGTAACGCCTCCAAAGTTGAGAGGATTAGGACTTCAAATAAAAGAGTGGTAATTCCTTTTTCGAAGTTATTTTTTTAATCAAAGGTAAAACGGTAAATCCATAATTATAAAAATAATGTTTTGAGTAGTATAGTTGGGATGTATGATTTAAGTACTATAGTTTGATGAATATTTGCTTTAAAAAAAGATGAATATTTTTGTCTCTTTAGGGTTCATTCGCCGCCGTCGTCCACCTTCCGTCCGCGGGAGGACCTCGATGCGCTGCGCCGCTCCTACATCGTCTCCGGCGAGATCCGGGCCCGACTCCTCCTCACCTGCCCTCAGCTCCCCAACCGAGCACATGGAGGCCGCGGCGGCGACTGAACTCCCGGTCATTCAACCACCGGATGGAAGCATGTGCAGCAACAACGACTACATTGCCCTATTCGCTTGGTTGATAAGCCATGGCTGAAAGTACGGTTGGCTGATTTGTTGTGGAAGAAAAATATTGTTCCTTAGCTGAAAAAGTATGACTTATAAGCCAAGTGAACAGGGCGCATATATGCGACCATTATTGCAGGCAGACTCACTGTATGTTCTAGGAGCTAGCTGCTGGTCGTTCAATTTCAGGCCCGCTCACACGGGCGTAGAGGATCTGCCGACTCATCAAATGATACTTCATCCGCGTCCATCCATGACGCGGAGTACCGGACATGTTCCAACCAGGTCGTCGGTGGTCTGCTTCGCTCTGCTACTGCTACTTCTGATGATTTGTGGTCAGGGCTTCGTTCTGCTCGCAAATGCGAAATTTAGGTTTAGGGTTAATTAAAAAAATCCCTTCATCTGTCCCACGGCCAAAGTACATGTCATAGGCCCGCCCTGGTTCTCACAGGGCAACAGTGCCCTGTGTCAGGGTGGAACAGAGGTTCGGGGTTTTTTTTCTTCCAGCAATGCCCAGCAGTGGCTTACCCCCGCAGGTCGAGTTTTTTTTTACAACTGGCTCTTCTAAAAGCAGCGGACACAGTAAGCGCACTCTTCCAATTCCATCTCCCAAACCGATCTTACTGTTGAGGTTATAATTTTTCATCCATTTAGTCGTTTTTATTAGTGATCGCATGTAATTTTCTTTATGGGTATATACTACTGCCAGTCCCGCCGTGGCCGTGCTTTGAAAAGTTTTTTTTTCCAATATACCATGTCACTAGAATTGCATTGAATTTATACAAGTTTTTTATGATATAGGGTCTCAAAATAAAACTATAAGTGAAATACTCAAGGTAAGCCAGCAGGGGAATGACCTCCCATGAGCACTACTGTCATTTAGGAACAAGCCTTGAACCATGCTTGTCGAGGAAAAACCTTAGACATCAGCTTTGTAGGTGAGCCGAGCTTTTCTTCAGCTCACTACGGCACCAATGATATGGTGGTTTCTTTGTTTTTTTAGCTAATGGTGACAACTACGCCTTCCGTTTTGAATTATAAGTATGGTTTTTGCTATGCATCTAGAATACAATATATCTAGATACATATCATTTATTATCTATTTAGAAAAGTCAGAACGACATATAGTTTATAACAGATGGAGTAATAAACAAGTTCAGTTAAACTCTAGCGGGATACCACATATCTCAAATTCACTTGAATATAATATATGTAGCCGCAATAGAGAAGCAAAAAAGCATGGTTCTAATATTAAAGGAACTATATATATTAACTAGTTCATGGTCAACACGAACTAAGTAAATACTACCATAAAACAATTTAAAGCTGTAGTTGGGCAAGATATGTTATTCACTTAAGGTTTGATAGGTTGCCTACACAACCCCTTCTCCAGGCTCCCATAATACAAACTGGACTTTGATTGGTTACATGTACAGAGCCTTATGCACCATAGCACTATCCTCGTAGCAGCGTTGATCTGCATCCCATGTTCCCCCGAATTCGAGCGTATCCAGCTATGCAAAACTGCATTGCACCCGATCTGCAGCCGCATCCAGGCGAGCCACGACCTCCGGGCGCTGTTCGCCTTTAGGCCCGAGGGCTCCCGTCGGCCGTCACGGGCTCGGCCTCCGGATCAGGTGCGACCCGGCCGCCGGCTATCCGCGCTGCCCTTCCGCGACGGCGTCTCCATTGCCCTCGACGGCGAGGCCAGATTGAGCTCGGGCGAGGTGGAGATGATCAGATGAAGCGCGGTGGCGACGGCGCGAGGATGAGCTCGGCCACGACGGCGAGGTGGAGGTGAAGCGCCGCCGCGACGGCAAGGCACAGCGTGCGACGCGCGGGCATGCCGGCGAGGAGGATATGGCGCGGGTGAGCCGACGCGGCTGTGGAGGAGGATGAGAAAGGGTGGCTGGTGAGGCCAGACGCGGCTAGGAGGAGGAGGAAGGGATCCGGCGTCCAGTGGAGAGCGGCCGCGGAGCTCGCTTCCGCAGCGACTGAGGAGGAGGACGCGCTTTTGTTCTTTGGCTCGGAGGAGAGAGAAACAAGAGATAAGGAGAGGAAAATAAAAAATAAAAAATAAAATAAAAATAAAGAGACGTGTTCGGAGGAGAGTATCGAGAGATACCTACGCATGGGAACCAATCACATGCACAACAGTATATAGCTAACTATTCAGTCCATGCAGATAAGGGTATGCTACATAGGATCTATATGCTATGTAAGGCCCCCTTTGGTGCAGCTCCGGGCGGCTCCGGCTACAGTGTCGCTAAAGTGTAGAAGCCGAAGCACGCGGGAGCCCGGCCAAATGGGGCCTAAGTTAGTGCGAGCAACTAATCAGATCCAAATGGGGCCCAACGTGGCGCGGGCGTGAGCGGCCCAGACGAGGCAGGCGGCGGCCCAGCAAGCCGGCCCATGCGGCCAGGACAAGGCGGTGGTGGTACATTTGCGAGGAGACCCCTGAGCTTTCCTCAAATCAACCGCACTACTTTAGGCACTATGCATCACTTTTCATATGAGTCAGAGATTTACATTGGGGACCCTGAAAAAGTTCTATTCTTACCCCGCGGTCCTTCTCTTCCTCCTCACAAGCAGAGCATGGGCAGGGGAACCAGCCGACGGCCGATTTGGCACGGTGGGTGGCCGGCGACGACAACGAAGGCGGTGCGCAGGGGCAGCGAGGGTGTCTGCCGCTACCGTGGGCGTTGGCGGCATGGCCAGGGGCAGCCCGAGGCGGTCCAGCCGCAAGCGCTGGCGGCCGGCTAGGCGCAACGGTGACAGCGGATGAGCAGCACGGAGGTGGCCACTGCGGCGGCGGCGCAGCAGGTCGCGGTTGGAGGCGACGTGGAGCTGCGTCCGTCTCGGCCGCAGGCGCGGGCGGTAGCGGCCCGGCCGGGCGAGGCCAAGAGTGGCCTGGACACACGCAGGGGCGGCGGCCATGGTGCTCTGCGGTGGCGAGCCGCCGAGGAAGAGGACGCGGGCCGGGCGGTGGTGGCCGTGGCCCGGCGCGGACAACGGCGAGGGCGGCGGTTGTGGCCGACGACGAGAGAGGATGCGGGGGCATTGGCCAGCCTCCCCGAAGCCGCGGTTTGGCCTCGCTGCGCTGGAGGTGGCGCACGGCTGCCCGACCCGCGTGACGCGGCATTGGTAGAGGAGGTGCTAGGGAGGGGCAGCGCTGTGGGGCGCGGCAATGGAGATGGAACGACGCTGGGCAACGCGGGGCTCGGGCGCGCTCGCGCACACTCGCGAGGGACCGGGGGACGGGCGGGCGTGGCCATGGGTGCCTCGGGTGCGCGGAAGAGAGAGCGGCAGAGGCAAGCTATGTGGGAGGGAGAGCAAGCGGCTCAGCAAGGTAGAGGGGAAAACAGAGCGAGGACGGCGAGAGCAGCACCTCGCTCTTGGCTTAATGGTGCACGAGGCAGCAGAGAGGCAACATGGCAAGGACACGGACAGGAGTAGAGCCATGTGCTCCCCATTGCAATGGACGCAAGGACAGAGCAGTCCATGGTAGGTGAAATGAACGGTTGTGAATGATGCTGAACGCTGGGTCGTGAACGAGCATCTGATTGAGTTCGCAGCGCGTTCTAACGAAGTTAGGTAATTTCTATGGGAGTGCCGTGATACCCATTGCCACCCCGACCTACACCGTTCTCAAGTGCACATTTCGACGCAACTGACGGTGCAAAAACATGAAGTTGGTGCTTTGGAAATTTTGTGGATAATTAAATGTCGAAGTAGCATTGTCTATCATCTTTTCAGACTTAAAAGGAATTCAAGGTTCCAGTTAGAACTAATACTCCCTAGCACTTTTGGTTGAATTTTTAAATGGTCAAAACTTTACCAAACTTCACCAACAACCATTTCATGGCATAGCACACACTTTATACCAAACAATAGAACCAAAACATCAGGGCGTTATTTAACTATTTTGCATTTTATAAATCGCCAAAAAGTGTACTTTCAACACAACTTCAAATTTTTGCCGATTCAACGAAAAGGGCTAATTTTAATTTCCAATTTGATTCTTGAGCTTCCAACAACACTAATTAACAACCTTTGCTTCCCAAACGTTAATGTTGCATTTCCATCTACAAAACTTGTACTTTAGTTTTTATTTAAGTACTAAATACAAGTTATATTTTATTCTTGTTTATAGAAATCGCTTTTCGAGCCAAACAATTAAAACTACTTTTCTTATTTTCTTGTTAAAATTTTCATTAGCACATTTAAGTAACGAACTCACTATATTTATAGATCTATCTCTCAGGCCATAATCTCAGTGCTAAGCGAGCTCGTAACGCCAGAGGTGTCACAAATACATAGTAAAATGGATGGCCAAAAGAGTCAAAGCGACGTCTAACCAGGACCGCAGGAGACGGTGAATCACGCATTAGATTTCACTGGGCTACCCTTGTGGGGTTTATTTTCTGGTGCTGTTGTGCTCCGCGGGGTTCCCTAGGTCTGTTCGAGGTCAACTCGATCGGCTGCAAAATCTCTGACATTGTTCTTATCGATTCTAAGCTTTTTCAGCTTGTTATTGGCATCTGCATATATATAGCTCCATCTGATTGAGGCTAAAGCTTCTGCAGGTGTAAACTTTCTGCACATTATTGTGACGCCTTTTGCTCCCAGCTGATTCTCTTGTTCCATGCCTGGATCCAGCATCCCAGCAGGCAAATGCGTCGTGTGGAAACCAGGCAGCAGCAATGCAAAAAGGAAATACATAGAGCCTCCTCAAACTTTCGCACAACATAAATATAAATACATTCCAAGCTTACTCGAAATGTTGATGTTGCCAAAGCATCTGGTGAGGTTTACAAGCTGAAACAACTTTCCTATGATGACTCCATGAAATTATTTTATACAAGGTTATCTAGAGCAGACCGAAAGTTCCTTGATAACCATCCAGATGACATTTCTGAGAAAATTCTAAAGAAACGTGCTGGTATATCATTAGCAATCATCACAATGGCTAGTTTGTTGGCTGGTAAACCAGAATGCGAATGGTCAATGGTCTACAACTCTATTGGTTTTCATACTACAGATAACAGGGAAGCTGAAGATACTATGACAATACTTTCATTTAGCTACTATGATCTGCCTCCACATTTGAGGACATGCTTACTATATTTAAGTACATATCCAGAAGATTATGAGATCGAAAAGGATTCTTTGATATGGAAGTGGAAAGCTGAAGAATTTATTGATGGAAAACAGGGTACAAGATTATTTGAGCTTGGAGAATGATACTTCAATGATCTCATTAATAGAAGCTTGATCCAGCCAGTGGAGAATGGTGTGAATGGCAGAGTAGAAAGCTGTCGTGTTCATGATATGGTTCTTGATCTGATGCGTAAGCTTTCATCTGATGAAAACTTTATTGCTATATTAGGTGATAATGTTGAAGGAACACCTGCACCAAGCAGTGTCCGTCAGTTAGCCAACCAAAACAGAATAGCCGAGCACATTAATTATGAAACAATGGTTACTGGGATGCCAAAAGTGAGGTCATATACCACATTCAAGTGTTTTATTGATAGCCGGGACCAGTTTTTGAGATTTAAACGTTTGCGCGTGCTGGACATAGTACGCTGCAACTTTGAGAAAGGTTGCCACCTTGAGCATCTTGGTGATTTACTTCACTTGAGGTACCTTAGGATAAGATTCAACAGTAGTTCCCTTGAGCTCCCCGTACAACTTAGGGAATCTCAAGTTACTGCAAACACTCGATGTGGGCAGAACGTTGCCAGCTAGCATTGTGCAACTAAAAGATGTGGTCCGGCTATGTGCTGACAAAAAGGTACCGGATGGGATTGGGAAGCTGGTTTCCCTGGAGGAGCTAAGAATATTAAATGGTTGCAGTGATAAGCCCAAGAGATTTTTCAAGGAGCTTGCCAGCCTGCGAGAACTGAGGGTGCTTGAATTTGCCACTTATGATGGGATGGACCAGAGCATGCAGGGAGATTTCGTGGAGTCTCTAAGCAATCTGCAAAAGATCCAGCATATAGATGTGTACGGTTCAGCTTGGCACGCAGATACAGCCATGTGGGAAGCAGCAGGCTTTGTGCTCCCACGACCTCTCCATTATTTGGTATGGCCTTTAATTAGATTTTCCAAATTGCCGTCATGCATTAATCCCACACGTCTTCCCAACCTGGCCCACTTGGAGCTGTTTGTGATTACTATGGATGAGCAGGATCTGAAACCCCTTGCTAGGTTACCGGCGCTCTGTTATCTCTACCTGACAACATAGTCCACGGTAACAGCAAGCAATATTAACTCCAGTGATCGCAGCTTCTTCCAGAAGTTGAGGCACTTTGGGACCAATGCAATGGTCCTGTTTGAGCAGCCCGACGAGGATGCTATGCCCATTGCCTCTAGAAAAAACAATGATTCCAGAAAAGTTGTACCCTCTGGAGTGATGCCAAATCTTGAAGAGCTTAAGCTTAATGTCCCTTTGCGGCCCTAAAAGGTAACTACAGTGACTATTGTGGGAATATTGGCTTGGAGTACCTGCCTTCCCTTCGGAAACTCAGTGGATGTATCCTCTGTGAAGATGTGCCTATTGCGGAGAGGGATGCTGCGTTTGCTGCACTCAGAGACGCATGCAACGTCCATGCCACGTTTGGTATGATTAGATCATCATGTTAATCAGGTATGACGTGAATTTTGTAGTTCCGATCAAATTAATATCTCCTTATTTGTTTCTATCTTGTTACGGTTCTGCCTCCATTTTGGCATATATTATATATAAATACAGCACTTGCTTGTCTCTACTCAATTAATTATTAGCTTTATCCGAATATTCAGGGGGGACAATAGTAATGTGTCTTGAGGAGATACGAATTTGGATCTGCATGCGTACAGTGTAAGTAAGTACTCTCTCCAACCTGTTCTGTCCTATCCTAGCTGATGGTGTCACTGTTGCTACTCGTACGTGTCAGCCGTTCGACTGCACAGATTTTAAAAATGTGTTAGCCCACTTTCCGTCAAACAAATAACTTTGTGATTCCTGAGAGAGACATATCTGGTACAGCACCATCGCATTTCCATTATGCGAACATCTATGCTGATGTATGAAACTACCAAACCTGTTTTTAGCACATACTGATTTTCCATCATTGAATCCATTACATAACGGACGTAGTTTTTTTCAGTCACTGGCTGCACCGACTCTGTTTCTGGCCACCAGTCGATACTCTGTTTTCCAGTCTCCTATGTCCTATATCGATATAACATGTACTGTGCTGCCTCGATGGTTGGTTCCTTCGTTTGATTTTTACATAAGTCACTTGTTTATAATCTGTCACGTGAGAGTCTATGACACATCTATACTTCTGTGATTCTTCACTAGGAAGTAAGCACTTTGGTCATCGGATAATTTATGGTTGTAAGCATAGTATGTGCACAAAGATTAAGTAGAATTATTGATGTTTCTGATCCAAATTTCTGCATGAACCGTGGTGCAGCTCAAATGCTTGTAAGACTACAACAGAGCCCATCGCCACAAGACACAACTTCACTTGACTTTGAGCCAGACGGTTTCGGCCCTTATGTTCCCCCGAGCTATTTTCTATTCGAATAAATAAAATATGCTGTATCAAATTTTCAATGTACTCTGCTGCTATTAGAACCTGCTGCAACATTTTTCTTTTTGCTGAACTCGTGGCTTGTATTATTTATCTAGTTTCTGGACCTTTCTGTGGTTCGTACATTCTAATAAGCTTGGAACGTATTTATATTTATGTTGTGGGAAAGTTTGAGGAGGCTCTATGTATTTCCTTTTTGCATTGCCGCTGCCTGGTTTCCACACGACGCATTTGCCCACTGGGATGCTGGATCCAGGCATGGAACAAGAGAATCCTGCCATGGAGCCGGCAGACCTGGTATCGTTTATGTGCTGTCGTAGAGGTCCAGCTACGGCAGTTGCTGATTGAAATTTGCACCCTTTTTTCCCTTCTTGAAAAAGCAGGAGGGCTGCGTGCCATTCTTGAAAAAGAGGAGGACACTGCCGAGTTAATATTGATGCAGAGGCAGGCACTGCCGAGCAAGCAACCTCCAATGGCGTCACTGAACATTGATGCAGAGGTAGGCATCATTTCAGACATGCCATTGATGCAGCCCATGTGCCATCTCAGCCATTGCGGATGTAGGAGTAGTAATGCCCAACCTAAGTCCCTAAAAATGCAGGAGATTAACTCAGTTGCATTTTTATGACTTCTCCGGCCTTCGACACGCGGCGTCGGCGTCTATGTCGGCATTGCCTTCGCCTTCGGTAACTTCAACAATATCGCCTCCGCCAAAACACCTTTTTCTTAGGAGGGCCTTCGCCAAGCAGCTTTGCAGGAGGGCCTTCGGCAAAACCATGATAACTAGCCTCCGCCAACGTGACGGCATGAGGGGCTTCATCGACACCTTCATCGTGTACAACAACATCGCCTCTGTCAAATAACTTTTGCAATATGGCTCAAGAACCTCCGTCGGCACCTTCGACACCAAGTTCTACAACACCTTCGTCGACGTCTACATCGGCAAACTTGGTTCTGAACACCTACTTCCACTACTACGACTACGTCGACTACACCAATCGTGGCTAAAAACTCGGCCACAAACGCCAGCCAAGAGGGGCTAGGGGAGTGCACCGGAGGACCAACCACTCAGGAGCGTGAGGTCTTTTGTCTGGCGCTCGTGAGCGAAGATTTAGTCGAAGACCTCCGCCCAAACAAGGATCGGAGATGAAGACCTCCGCCAGAAGAAAAGTCGAAGACCTCCGCCTAAAGAAGGATCGGAGATGAAGACCTCCGCCCGAAGAAGGATCGGAGATGAAGACCTCCGCCCAAAGAAGGATCAGAGATGAAGACCTCCGCCCGAAGAAAAGTCGAAGGCCTACGGAGGCCAGCACGCCAAGACGATACCAGACTCGGAGGTGAAGACCTCGGAGATGAACACCTGCGAAGGCTTTGGAAGCAAAGGCCTGAGCATCGTGAAGGTACTAGAGGCAAGGACCCCGAAGATGAAGACCTGGGAAGGCCTCGGAGGCGGAGACCCGCACGCCGAGGTGATACCAGAGGCGGAAGACCCGAAGGCGATTGAAGACCCCTGCACCGAGAAGACATGGAGACGAAGGCCCACACATCGGGCCTTGGAGACACACCTGTGCACCAAAAAGACATCAGAAGCAAAGGCCTCAAGGATACAGACCTACGCATCGTGAAGGTCCCAGAAATGAAGATCAGAGCACAGAGCGAAGCCGATGAACCATGCCATAGAAGCAGCAGAAGGAGCCGAAGGCCATAGATGAAGAAATCTGGAAGATAAAGGCACCCAGAGCTGAAAGCCTAAGGAATTAGTGCATGTATAGGTTAGAGTCATGCGCGTGCTCTTTTCTCCATGCCCTTTTTTCCCACAGGGTTTTTGGGATGGAGTTTTTAGCGAGGCGTGCATGAACGGGTTGCGGAGGGCAATCCTCGCAACCAAGATCTGGGTTGTATAGTGCCTCTTCTTGTATGAACATCTACCAGGTCATGCAGTACCGTCCATAACCTAGTAGCTGAGGGGCTACTGTTGGGGGAGCCCATACGGAGTATGGATCAACTCCCCCTCGAAGAGGCCTGATGAAGGAATAATGGCGGAGGCCTAGCCGGCGGAGGCTCTCCCCAAGACGGTGGAGGCTCGGCCTGCGGAGGCTCTCCCCAAGACGGCGGAGGCCCAGCCGGCGGAGGCTCTCCCCAAGACAGCGGAGGCCTAGCCGGCGGAGGCTTCCCCCCAAGACGGCGGAGGCCTAGCCAGCGGAGGCTCTCCCCAAGATGGCGAGGCCTAGCCAGCGGAGGCTCTTCCCAAGACGGCGGAGGCCTAGTACAAGAATGACGGTGGAGTTTCTCCCCGGGACGGTGGAGGCTCTCCCCGGGACAGCGGAGGCCAAGCGCAGTAATCATGGCGAAGGTGTTCCCCAGGGCGGCGGAGGCCCATCAAGGAACGATCAGGTCAGCAAGGCATACGTGAGGACAGTTGATGGGCCTCTAGTGGGCGTCGGCTTAGGCCCAAGATGAAGACATCGCGAGACGGTGTGATGAGAACACCCGTGAGGTTAGACACTAGGGCTGGAATATTCCTGGAATGTACCGTAGCAGTTGAGGGGCACTGTTGTAAACTCTGTAAAGTGGTAGTTGAGCCCTATAAATAGGGAACACTTGTAACTGTGAGAAAGAGGTTGGTGAAGCAATTATGAAACCCTAGTTCTTGTGAGTCGGTACTTGATCCTCACTCTCTCCTTCAGGCAGAGCCTGAGCCAAAGCCCGAGTCCGGAGCATCGACCAAAGCCGAGGGCCTCCGCCCCTTTCTCTTACTCCTACTTGGCCAAAGCCTACTGAATCCCTCGTTTAGCGACCTTCTGTCTGGAGCCTCCGATAGAGGATTTTATCCGACAGGAGTGCGCTGCGTTCAGGGACCTCCGCCCGTCTTAGGCGGAGGCCGGCCTCCGCCCATCTCGGGCGGAGAGCCCGACCTAAGACGAAGGCCTCCGCCCATCTCTCGCTCTTGTTAGAAACCGATGTTTCAACAGCCATTGCGGATGTAGGAGTAGTACCATGCGCATGCGTGCTTCGCCCGTGAGTGGGGGCCGACGACTCGACTCGGTGGCCGCGCAGTTCAAGGTCTCCTCCAACCACGTGCCGTCGTCCTCTCGACTGCAGGCCGCGGGCCTTCTTGTGTCGGCTCCATTATTGCCTTCTGAGAGCTTGAGGCGTACAGGCCGTGGCTAATGGTTTGGGCTAGCCCTACTAAGCATGAACAGTACACAACCAACTACAGTCTGAATGGTCTGAAGCCTGGCCAAGCACTAGCCACTGGCCAGCCACCTGTGCGCTTCTCTGCGATTATGGTTTGTTTTAGGGTGTGTTTAATATAGTGCCCAAGCTAGCCAAGTCATATTTTTGCCATTTAACGTACCCATTTTGCCCATCGTTTAGTTGGATGCCGAATTTTGGCTTGGCACCCGTCTCCTTTGGCCACCTTAATTATTTTTAGTAGCCAAAGCTTGCCAAATCATGGCCACTAATTTGGTGACCAAAATTTGATGATGCCAAATTTTGGCTTGGTTTTAAATGGCGCCAACCAAACACACACCTAATATCTAAGTTTAGGAGAATAATATTTGAAATTTAGGAAAAATATTCTATGCTCAGGACATGATAAATGAAAGAATCAATAGAAATAAAATTTTGATTTGCGAAGGTCATGTTCCAGTTAGGAGAACAATATTCCATGTACTATCTAAAAAATATTCCTGTTTCCATAAAAAAATATTCTATGTTCACTACACCACAACACCGCATCACCGTCAGACATCTAACGCTAAAAATTATATTTATCGATGGATGATCAGTCACCAAAGATAACGCACAAACCATCTGTCGCTAATTCCCCATTTATTGATTGAATGTCTATCGCTATAGATATTCATATTTACCGTTCACTAACACAGGAAACTTTTTTGAGGCGGGCAAAAACGATTAACCGAGGCGGGCATCGCAACCGCCTCGGCACAAAGGTCACGGTAAATGGGGTATTTTTCGAGGCGGTTGGATGCCCACCTTGGTAAATCAAATATAAAAACAAAAAAAAGAAAAAGCCCGGACCCAGCCCAAACCGGGCCTAGATCTGAGCCGTTGCCGCAGGGGGCACAGGCCCCTCGCCGCCGCAGCTGGATCCGCCACTGGATCCGTGTACCACAGCTCCTCACTGGTCGGAGATGCTCGTCTTCGGTCGGATATGCTCGCCACCGCCTAGATCCGGCCACCAGCGGCGGATCCGGCCACCACGGGAGCAGATCCGACCAACAACGGTGGATCCGGCCACCACAGTCACGGATCCGGTTGTGGAGAAGGAGCGCCGCCTGGAGGGTCACCGCCGCCGCCACCTGGTTGTGGAGGAGGGGCCGCACGAGAGAGAGAGAGAGGGAGAGGGAAGCGCCGCCACCGTCGCCGCCTGGTTCAAGAAGGGGGGAAAAAGGTGCAAATTTCATTCAGCAACTGAATAGACTGGAAAACAGAGTATCGACTGGTGGCCAGAAACAGAGTCGGTGCAGCCAGTGACTGAAAAAAACTACGTCCGTTATGTAATGGATTGAATGATGGAAAATCAGTATGTGCTAAAAACAGGTTTGGTAGTTTCATACATCAGCATAGATGTTCGCATAATGGAAATGCGATGGTGCTGTACCAGATATGTCTCTCTCAGGAATCACAAAGTTATTTGTTTGACGGAAAGTGGGCTAACACATTTTCAAAATCTGTGCACTCGAATGGCTGACACGCACGAGCAGCAACAGTGACACCATCAATTAGGATAGGACAGAACAGGTTGGAGAGAGTACTTACTTTCACTGTACGCATGCAGATCCAAATTCGTATCTCCTCAAGACACATTATTATTGCCCCCCCCTGAAAATTTGGATAAAGCTAATAATTAATTGAGTAGAGACAAGCAAGTGCTGTATATATATAATATATGCCAAAATGGAGGCAGAACTGTAACAAGATAGAAACAAATAATGAGATATTAATTTGATCGGAACTACAAAATTCTTGTCGTACCTGATTAATATATATGCATACGAAACGTGGGATGGTTGGGATGGACGTTGCATGCGTCTCTCAGTGCACCGAACGCAGCATCCGTCTCCGTAGCAGGCATGCCACGAGAGATGATCCCCCCTCTGAGTTCCCGAAGGGAAGGCAGGTACTCCAAGCCAATATTTCCACAGTAGTCACTGTAGTTACCTTTTAGGGCCCGCAAACGGACATCAAAATCAAGCACTTCAAGATTTGGCATCACGCCAGAGGGTACAACTTTTCTGAAGTCATTGCTTTTTCTAGAGGAAATGGGCATAGCATCCTCACCATTCCACATATGCAAGGAAACGCTAGTTTCCTCCTCGTCGGGCTGCTCAAACAGGACCATTGCTTTGGTCCCAAAGTGCTTCAACTTGTGGAAGAAGCTGCGATCACTGGAGTTAATATTGCTTGCTGTTACCGTGGACTCTGTTCCCAGGTAGAGATAACAGAGCGCCGGTAACCTAGCAAGGAGTTTCAGATCCTGCTCATCCATAGTAATCACAAACAGTGCCAAGTGGGCCAGGTTGGGAAGAGCTGATGGATTAATGCATGACGGCAATTTAGAAAATACAATATCATACCATCCCAAATAATGGAGAGGTCGTGGGAGCACAAAGCCTGCTGCTTCCCACATGGCTGTATCTGCGTGCCAATCTGAACCGTACACATATATATGCTGGATCTTTTGCAGATTATTTAGAGACTCCACGAAATCTCCCTGCATGCTCTCGTCCGCCCCATCATAAGTGGAAAATTCAAGCACCCTCAGTTCTCGTAGGTTGGCAAGCTCCTTGAAAAATCTCTTGGGATTATCATTGTAACCATTTAATATTCTTAGCTCCTCCAGGGAAACCAGCTTCCCAATCCCATCCGGTACCTTTTGGTCAGCACATAGCCGGAGCAGCTCTGTTAGGTGCACAATGCTTGCTGGCAATGTTCCCTCCACATCGAGTGTTTGCAGTAACTTTAGATTCCCTAGTTGTGTGGGGAGCTCAGGGGAACTACCGTTGAATCTTATCCTAAGGTACCTCAAGTGAAGTAAATCACCAAGATGCTCAAGGTGGCAACCTTTCTCAACGGTGCAGTCTACTATGTCCAACACGCGCAAAAGTTTAAATCTCAAAAACTGGTCCCGGCTATCAATAAAACACTTGAATGCGGTATATGACCTCACTTTTGGCATCCCAGTAACCATTGTTTTAGAATTAATGTGCTCAGCTATTCTGTTTTGGTTGGCTAACCGACGGACACTACTTGGTGCAGGTGTTCCTTCAACATTATCACCTAATATAGCAATAAAGTTTTCATCAGATGAAAGCTTACGCATCAGATCAAGAACCATATCATGAACACAACATCTTTCTACTATGCCTTTCCACATGATCTCCACTGGCTGGATCAAGCTTCTATTAATGAGATCATTGAAGTATCTTTCTCCAAGCTCAAATAATCTTGTTCCCTGTTTCCCATCAATAAATCCTTCAGCTATCCACTTCCATATCAAAGAATCCTTTTCGATCCCATAATCTTCTGGATATGTACTTAGATATAGTAAGCATGTCCTCAGATGTGGAGGCAGATCATAGTAGCTAAATGAAAGTATTGTCATAGTATCTTCAGCTTCCATGTTATCTGTAGTATGAAAACCAATAGAGTTATAGACCATTGACCATTCGCATTCTGGTTTACCAGCCAACAAACTAGCCACTGTGATGATTGCTAAAGGTATACCAGCACATTTCTTTAGTATTTTCTCAGAAATGTCATCTGGATGGTTATCAAGGAACTTTCGGTCTGCTCTAGATAACCTTGTAGAAAATAATTTCATGGAGTCATCATAGGAAAGTTGTTTCAGCTTGTAAACCTCACCAGATGCTTTGGCAACATCAACATTTCGAGTGGTTGTGATTACTTTACTTCCACGATTATTCTCAACAAGTGCTAGTTCGATTGCTTCCCAGGTGCGTACCTCCCATACATCATCAATAACAATAAAATACCTATCCACACCAAATTGGAAGAACCATAGGTTAATAAAGTTTGGAGCTTCTGTAGAAGCAAGAAATTTGCTAAGATTAAAGGAAGTCAGCATGACACATAAAACACAAGGTCGCATTAGTAAAAATAAAACACATGACTTAAGTTGCGATGGTTAGTGGTCAAGGATAATTTCCTTTGTGGTTCTAGTATTTTCCTTTGCGTTTTTTTAGCGCCCAAGGTAATTCGGGATTCTAGTAGTGATATTTATAGAAACTACACACCAAGTGTCCTATTTGAAGAAAACTTCATATTTAAGGACACTTTATTACACAGAACTTACTCATCTATGGCCATGTTGCAAACATAGGCAACCCTAAAACGTTGTTTTTCCTATAATTTATAGTTTCAGAAGGAACACATTTTCAAAATCTAAGCTTGTAAAAATGTTTATGAATTTACTTAATTAAACTATGATGCTTAGAAGTGCTAAATGCATTGTCCTTTTTTATAGCTAGTGAAGTAGTCTAAAAGCTGCATACTTAAAAAAAGAGCACTCAGGGCATGGAGTGGACAAAATAAAACTCAAGTAGTCTCGCATAAATGATGTGGAGATAGCATTTTTAGGATAACATACGACATAGTGTAGCATCGACTAACTGAGGATCAATATCTTAAAAGCACAGGCTAAATACAATTTACAATTGGATGTCTGAGTTACCTCTTTTTCTTCAGGAATTCTCGGAGTTGGTGAATGAGGAGCTCAACGCCTCTCTCAGTGTTGTGAATGTCCATATGGTTTTCACTGTCAAGATGAAAGAGAATATCCTTGAAAACTTTTACCAAGTCATGATCCCGACCGATTGAAACGAATGCCCCGCAGTCGTACTGTGGTTTAACCTTGTCATACCCAATCCTCCAACTCCCACAACTGAAACCTTCTTCATCTTCTTATAGGAGACAACAAGATCTGGTTGGGATGTATTCAGCAAGGATATGAGCTCGTCGCTTGACTTGTCGACGCCAATAAGTTGTGTCACTTCTTTGTACATAGCTTTAAGGCGGGGATCAATAGTTGACGTTGCTGCGAGTGGCTTGCACATAATCTCATCAAGTTTGTATTTCTGACGATTGTTGGCCGCCTCCTCGAGACGCTTTGTTATTTCCTTGATCTTTGCTGCAAGATCACGGCGAGCCTTGGCCTTGCTGAACAGCTCACCCAGCTTCGTCATGGCAAGTTTGAGGCTGTTGGAGTCGGAGTTGTTCTTTCCGCCGTCGACGCGAACGAGGAAGGTGTCGAGGACATCCTCCATGTCGTAGGATGCCTCCCTGACCTCGCACGCCCACAACTTGACCTGCTCGTCGATCTGGTCCCATGGCACATCTGAGACCTTGTGGAGGAAAGGGTAGATGCTGTCCAGCTCGCGGGAGAGCGACTCCACTTGCTTCCTCACACCCTTCTGGAGCTTGTACTCCCCATGGAGCAGCTGAAGAAGCTTGGGGGCGAGGCTTCCCAGCGCCCCCATCACCACACTCATGCTTCTTGATTTCTTGGTTGGTTCAGACCTTTGCGTAGCGATTTCGTAGTGGTGGTGGCAAGGCTCTAGATGGAGCGAGGCATGCTTGCTGGTTGCTGGGCGTAGAGAGCTCACACCTTCGCCGATCAACTCTCTAGACCAACCTTTGCTCACACTACCGAGTTAAAACTCATTGGCATCTGAGAGGCTGAGACTGCAGGTGTCTTTAGAGATGGCACTGTTGAGTGATGAGCACAACCTATGCTGCTCCGCCGTGAGTGGGGGCCGACGACTTGACTTGCTGGCCTGCGCGGACCCCTGCCCCTGTCCTCTATTATCTGAGTGCAGTGGCATGCTGGGCCATGACAAACTAGTATGTGCGTTTATACGCTTTTCTCATGCTGATCCATCGCAGTGGATCTCGTTCACACGCAAGCCAATTAGCCCGTGTTTAGTTGGCCGAATTTTGGAATTTGGGCAACTGTAGCACTTTCGTTTTTATTTGGTAATTAGTGTTCAATCATGGACCAATTAGGCTCAAAACGTTCGTCTCGCGATTTCCAACCAAACTGTGCAATTAGTTTTTTTTCGTCTATATTTAATGCTCCATGCACGTATCGCAAGATTCGATGTGATGGCTACTGTAGCACTTTTTTTGATTTTGGGTTTGGAACCAAACGAAGTCAGATAGAAACACTGTTTAGGAGGAGACTTCGCCATCAGACTGAATAAATTCAGTCCCGTGAATGCTCATCACACGTTCACACATCGAAGTTTCTATCATCGTCAGCACTATGCCAACAATATTAAGCCCTGCACTGCAACTTGTGTTCCGCAGCATTTATATACATGAATGAGCAGACACTGCGCGCTGTCAGTAACTTTTTTAGTATGCACTTTCTCCAGCTGAAAGAAGTGCAGGTCTCATATTTTGATACGTGAAACAATTTCAAGTTTAACCAAATATATTAAAATACTATTTTTTATACCGAATAAGCGTCATTAGCTTAACCATGTCACCCAATTCTCATCCTTAAACAGATTGCTCTAGCCTGGGTCGCACCCGCGCCTGGCTCATGGCCGACGGGACCGTGCCCGCGTCCCGCGCCAGCATGTAGTGGCCGCGGCCGGATCTGTGACTCATCACACACACATGGGCACAACTCCACCATGTGTTCACATGCCTGCAACGTCTTACCGTAGGGAGGGTAGAAGCAGGGTTGATAGCCTGCTATTGCTAGCAACTACGGCAACGAAGGGTTGCTCACCTGCACCAGACTACTAACACAAGGACGCCGCCTGTGCTGTGGTGCCTACGCCGCATCCACGCCGCCACCCACCAGGTCCTCAACACCCACCTGCAGGTTCGCGCCACCCGTCCCACCGCAGAACCAGATGGTCGCCGCACCGCCTGCCGCGGAGCCGGCTGCGGCCCGCGCCCTCCACCGCGGCCATGTGCCCTTGCCAGCTGCGCGCTTTTCTTTTCGGTAAAACTATACCGTACTCGAGTTTTTCTCGAGCGGTGAGCGCTCGATTTTCTACGGGTACGATCCAGAACCGATCCAGCACGGACAGCCGCCCGCGCCTATGCACGACGTGTGCTCCGGAGTCCCACGCGCGTCGCCCCGAGGTGCATGGTCTGGTCCGCCTCTGCACCGACCAGTTGCAGGTGCATGCATGGCGTGCTGTGGTGTGGTAGACCAGACCAGGGTCACCCGTTGCCATCAATCTCCTCGCCCGCTGCATGAACCTATGCATGCATAACTATTTGTAGCGGATTACATCTATTTGGACCATATTTCTATTGGGGTGTAAATTTTGTATTCAGTTGGTGTAAATTAATTGTTCATAAATGAGAATGGTAAGAATTACTTGAACAGTTATCTAATCATTTTTTGGCCTTTTTTATTTTTTGTATGTTTTAATTGGTTTCCCTTTAAAATTTTCCAATTTAGCTTCCATAGAAATAATCTGGCTATTTTCTTTGTTAGTTTAATATTTTTATATTATTTGGATAATTATTTTGATCCATGATGAGAATCGAGTGTTGGATGGATTAAAAACACTTGATTTTTTGTTCCGCTGTCAATCGGTGTTTTATGTGCCACCAGCAATTGGGTGTCACACGCACCTAGATCACCCGAGCGGTGGGTAGACATTCCCTTTCTTTTTCCAGAAGCGCGCGAGTTCTATTTTTCGGCCGCACATGCAGCACCCCTGACGGTGCCTGACCCTCTCCATTCGGTATATAGCGAACGGAGGGGAACAGCCAGCGCTTCTGACGGAAGGTTGAGGACCGAAGGGGAGTACTAATTGAATAACAAAAGTTATCTAATTGAATAAATAACAAAAGTTATATTTCTGAAAAAACTATGACTTACAATTTGGAATAAATGGACGGAGTATCATTCATCATAAAAAGGTGGATTGACTAAGAAAAGAGTCGACTGAAGTCAGTCAGCCAACATAAGTCCAGGAAACACCGATTGAAGGAGACACCAGATCACGTTGCTGTACCTCCAGCTTGATATATGTGTATATATTTGTATTCTACTACACAAAAGACTCGTTAGTAGTTATCATGGCAAGCCGTGCATGGACCGTCGAGACCGTGCATGCAGCTGACCGGGTCTGAACTGTCGATACACGTTTCATTCATTCGTATGCGTCCATGTTTATATCATCACCAGCCACGTGGATCTCTGGATCAGGGACGACGAGCAGTTGTCGATATCTGCTAGTTTGGCTTTACTTGCCTAGGCACTTGACCGTAGCTATCATCTACCTAGCAGTAGTGCCAATCTTCTTCTCGCCCATGGCCCACAAGATAACGTCCATACAATGCCAGTACAATTCTCAGACCATAAGTACAGAAACAGATTTTATCGATGCAAATCATTTTTTACTGACCCTTCTTATATGGAACAAACAACAATAGAAATAAACTAGGGCCCCATGGCTATAAACTGCCAGTAGAGATGTATTGATATTGACGGTTTTCTTAAGACTAGTGCCAGTACAAATCCTCTATTTACACCGGTAATAAGCTTAAGACAACCACAACTGTAAATCTCCATTTGCACTGCCGGAAGGCTTCAGACAACAACCATAGTAAGTCCAATTTATTGTGACGGTTGTCTTCAACCTAACGTCAGTGTAAATATAGGATTTATAGTATCGGTAGGCTTAAGAAAAGTGCCGATGAATTTACACCGGTGGTTCCGTAGAGAAAATAATAATAATTTGAAATTATTTCTTTTTAATTTTTCAAATGACCTCGGATGGAGAAGTGACCTAAACCAAAGTTATAGCACTAGCACAAAGAGATCTAAAAAATTCCAATTCAACCTTTTCTATTAAAATTCGTATACGGTCTGAAATATGTATTAATATATTCACCGACTCTTGTTTAGACATCCTCATCGCCTGACCCCTCCTTACGTTTAAAAACCGGAGACACGGGGTGCGGGTGTAAAGCTTTGAGTAAAACTGGACGAACCGCTAGACCCTACGCCCCGGCGGCTACGGTGTTTTTGTTCACCAGCATAATCGAATTCACAAGTTCCCCGTACCCCAAGCTTTTGCATCCGCCTTCTCAAGAAGGGTTAGGACGGGTCCGCCTGCAGAATCTCCTTCAAGGAGAAGCTATCAGGTCGCTTAAACTCAATCGAACGGCTCGAATCGCCACCGAGAGACCGAAACGAAAAACTGCGGTCCTCATGCAGGTCACGCCGGCCCCATCGCGAACGTCGGACACAAACCCCGCACGAACATGTCCGGTAAGAGCTTCTCATCGCTCATGCCACCAAGGTAACATTACCGACCCCCGCTTTCGTTTCAATTAAATTGCACATTAATCCCCTCATCCAAACATCACATATGCAATCGCTGCATCCCAACGCTTCGTGTCGTGTCACGAAGCGGTAGTCGCCTCATTCGATATGAGCAGCAAATGGCCGAGGTTCAAAGGCCGGCCCGCGAAGGGCTCGAGGCCGCCTCGCGTCAAACAGAGCCAAGGGAGAAAAACCGAGAGGAGCCCTAGCGGCCTTGCCCGACCCCGCTCAAAGGCGGACATGGACATCTCGATCTTTCTCATTCGATTCTAACCTCGAGCCAAACCCACAGAATCTCCATCGAGGAGAGGCCAACGGGCCACCTGAGCCTATCGAACGGCTCGGGCATCTGCCAGGAGGCGGGTTAAGAAGTAGTGGAATGCCACATGAGGGCTCTACCGACCCCGTCAGCGAATGATGGACCCGGATTCCACACGAACATACCCGTGAGCGAGCTCATTGAGCGCGACACTCGAGCCATCGAGGCAAGTGTCATCAACTCAGCCCCTCCGATTACGGAAGCCGAGGACGGGGTGACGCGCGAAACACGGCCAACCCCTATCAGAACCCAAAGGGCTCGGGGGCTCGAGCCGCTCGATCCAAGATCGAGACACCGAGGTTCGAAGGCTGGCCCGCGAAGGGTCTGAGGCTGCCTCGCGTCAAACAAGAGCCAGGGGAGAAAACGCAGATGAGCCTCAGCGGCCTTTACCCAACCCGCATTGAGGCGGATAGGGTCATCTCAACCTTCTAAGTTCAATCTAGCCTCTTGCCGAGACCATAGAATCCCCATTGAGGGGGAATCTGTTGGAAGGCACGTAACTCGAGCCGTCGAGGCAAGTGACGCCGCCTCAACCCCTCCGGTTGCGAAAAACTACGGACGGGGCGATAGTCACAAAACAAGCCGACCCCTGACCGAATCCCCGCCATGCGTAGGGGCTTGGGGAAGGGCGGGCGAGCAATGGGACCAAATGCACGATCACACAACGATCGCCAAAATCCTAAGTAAGGGGTACGCGTGAATACGATAGTAAGTTCGCTACCCTAGCTTCGGTGACCAGTAACATCTGGCCCCAGCAACCGCATGGGATCGGATCTCACTCGGGGGCTGATAAAGGTACGAATACCTCCTTTTTTCAAAACATTCATTGCATCAGACCTTTTCCTCACCACTAGCGGCAAGGTTTGTGGGAACAGATAAACGAGCATGCCTGGTAAGACTGCAAAAAGCCCACGCCCCGATGGCTACGGTAACTTTGCTCACCAGCTCAATCCAAATTTCCCCTTATACACCTCGGGCCCTATAGTCTTAACGAATGAAAAGATCGGATCGCATAAACCTTTTTTCGAATGCAAAAGGGAAGAAAGTAAGCTCAAACGAACAAAACAAAACTGCAAAACGAAATTACGAATCTATTTTCGGACACGAAAGAGCCAACACTTGTCCACATATTACAGATAAATGTTTATCAAACTTATTCAAAACTAACTACTTCCTTGAAGGGAGAACCATGTCTTTTAGCCTGTTTGCCAGGTTCCGCGCAATGGGAGTCACTGCCTTCTCAATCTCATCCAGTTCGGAGTTTTCATAGCCAGGCGCGAAGCCGAGGCTCGTTACCTCCAAGTTGATTTCCTTATCATAATGAGAGCGGGCAACAGTAAAGGCTTGGGTGATCCCGGCGTGAAAGGCGTCCTCCTCAAGCTGGCCCACCCGTGCCGTGATAGCCGTGGCACAGGCTGCAAGTGAGCTGGTTTCCTCCGGCTGCGCCACCCCCAGGTCATCGAAGACCACACTGATGGCAGCGTGCAGAAGATCGTGCTCGTCGCTCTCGGCCTGAAGAGTCCCCCACACCTCAGCAAGCTCCGTGCCCAGCCTGGCAGAGATACTCTCGGCCTCCAACCTTCGGGTCACCGCAACTCCGAGATCCACCCGGAGGGAGCTGACCACCTGACGCTCCTCATCGCACTCTCGGGCGGCCCGGTCGCGCTCCTCGCGGACCGTGCCATGCTCTGAGTGGAGTCTTTCCGCAGTCTGGTGCAGCTCGTCTCGCTCCCTGCGTAGCCGGGCAATCACGTTGGCATCCTGATCCGCCCTTTGCTGCAGCGCCGTGGACCTGTCCTCGGCTTTCAGCTTGAGATTCCGCTCCGTCTCCAGCTCATCCAGGAGTTCGACGGCCCGTTGGCTGGCCTCGACATCCTTCTAGAGCAGCTCGTCCCGCTCCTTTTTGGACCCTGGCGGCCGCCTCCTCGTCCTGCTGCACCCTCGCAGACAGATCCTGGAACATCCCATGAATCTCCTCCGCGTCCCGACGTGCCTCGGCTTCCCGCTGTTGGCAGCAGCAAACTGGGTGCCCACATCTCTACGCAGCCGGGCCTCCTTGGTGAGGCGGTCCCATTCCGCCTTCTGCTCATGGAGGAACCGGGATTTCTCCCGGCTACGAGCAACAAGGGAATGAAAAGAAGACCAGTGTCAAAAATACAAAAATACATGAAGAAAGAAGAAAGCAAGAAGATCAAGCGGATACCTGACGCCCCTGGCCTGGTTCAGAACATCCATCATCACCGAGATCCCTTCGTCGAGACTCCCCCGCTCTATGCTCTCGGTAGCATCGTCGAGCAAGAAAAACATCGAAGTTGGATCTCGGGGATCCATTCCCTGGAGCGGCAGCTTGCCCCGCGCGGGCGAGCAGCTGCCCCCCAAAATCAGGGCCGAGGGAGACCTCCCGCTGGTCCTCTCCACCACCGCCATGGCACCCAAGGACCCTCCGGCTGTGTCCCCCTCCGTCCGGTCCGCCTCGGGCTCCGTCGCCTAGGCCGCCGGAGGCGCGGATTGCGCCGCAGCCTTGGACATCACCTTGGCTGTGTCCGACTGCTCCTAGAGTGGCGCAGTCGTGGCCACCTCCGCTTGCGATGCCGGGGCCTCGACTTGCGGCGCAGCGCCCACCACAGAGGGCGCCACAAGCACGAGCGGTGGTCCCGTCCGCTCCAATGTAGGCAGCGGTGTCACCTCCGCCGTCATCTGCTCGGCGACCCCTGAGGGTGTTTCTTCAGCCCCGACGCCTACATGACCCGACGTGGTCGCGGCCACCACCGCAGGCGGCACCTGACCAGCCAACGAGGTCGCAACATCGGTTCTGCTCCTGCCCGAAATAGGAGTGACATTAGGCGACAACACCCGTACTGCCTGAAGAACAACACTCTTCTTGGGCGCCAACGCCAAAGAATGGCCCTGTCGCAAGAGTCTGCAAGAGGTAAAAGGCATGACGCCAAACAGAAAACACGAAAAAACAGAGGAATCGGAGACTTACTCTGGCGCTGTTGGGCTGTAGGAACGTTTTGGGGATGAACCACCGGTTTCCTGCTCCAACTCATCTGGGCTAGACCGTTTCGAGCCTGCCCCCTGCTCCTGGGCAGGGGAGCTCATCTCCCTTGTCTCCGAGGGCGCGGCGGCGGAGCCACCCCTCTCGGTCGGCACCTCAGGCACGGCGGCAGATCTGCCCGCCCCTATCAGCTCGTGGGGCGCAGCGGCAGATCGGCCTCCCCCCATCCACCGGTCCTCCGTGGGCACCCCGGGTGTGGTGGCTGATCTGCCCGCTCCCACTGGTCCAGAGGATGGGCCGATGGTTTGGCTCACCTCTGTCGGCCTCACGGACTCACTTCCCCTCGTGTGGAACGAGAAGGGTCCCTGCGTGGATAATTGGGTGCCTGTCAGCGAATCCTCACCCTCTAGGACATCCCAATCCACATTGGCTACTACCTTGTCAAACTCCTCATCGTCATCGTCGTCGTCATCACTGCCTGTCTCCTCTCCTCGATCTCGTGCTTGCTGCTTCAGTAGCATCTTCTTCTTCTTGAGCTCCCTCGTCCTCTGATCCCACTCAGCCGCGGTGCGATTCGCTATTGCTAGGATCCGGTTCTTCGGCAGCGGAGCTGGGCTGTCCCTGAGGACGAGAGTCTTTAGCTGGTCCCGCTATCCCGAGGTCAGCATCAAGGGGTCAGAAATTCAAGTGAAAAGGAGGCACGGGAAAAGAGAACTTAGGAAATCAATGAACCCCGTTTCCGGCCGCATTGGGGGATGCCCCGGCACCGGATACTTGAAATCAAGGACAACACCGGCGCTGTCCTTCGAAGGCTCCATCTCCTCCTTGATCCGTTGTGCCACTTCGGTGGGGGGAGCGCTTCATCGACGAACGCCGTCCCTTCAAGCGACGCTCCGAGCCCATCAGGTATAGGGGGAGCGTGCGGCTCATCAACAGCACCACCCTCCGCATATGGTAGGCGCCGATGATCCCCGATCCCTTCACACCCCTCTCCTTCAGAATCTAGAGGGCGGCGAGATGGTCCTTGATCCTCTTCTTGTCTTTGTTGGGGACACCCCACTTCCACGACTCTGGGATCTCTTCGATGACGCGCCCGAAGAATACTGGCAAGGGAGCGGCCACATCGTCCTTGACATGAAACCAAAGCGAATGCCACCCCTTGTTGGACGTCGATAGATGCATCAATGGATATTCGCTCACCATGTTGTTGCGGAGATGAATGCTGGCACATCCCATCGGCACGCTCAGCTCTTGCCTCCCAACCCGCTCCTTCGACAAGTTGACGGCAAAGAGATACCGCCACAGATCAAAGTGGGGACTAATCCCTAGGAACCCCTCACACTGGGCGACAAACACCGCAATGTGCTGGACCCCATTGGGAGTCAGGTGCTGCAGCTCCACCTGGTAATAATCCAACAACCCCCGGAGGAACTTGTGAGCAGGTATGGCGAATCCCTGCTCATGGAAGTGAGCGAAGGAAACGACATACCCCTCGGGCGGTGATGGCTCATCCACATCGCCGGGCAGCTGCCACTCCTCAACGGCAGTCAGCGGGTGAAGGAGGCCACGGTGAACGAGGCCCTCCAAGTGTTGAGGGGTGATGTTGGATTTGCACCACGGCTCCATTGAAACAATTGAGAAGGGGTGGATGCGAGCATGACGGCGGTAGCGATGCGGATGCGGGAGGCTCAGGTGATTGGCGGTGGAGGTTGTCGATGCGAAGGCGAGGACGCAAAGTACCGAACCCTGGGGGCGAACCCCGTGGTTTTATAGGGGTGACGGCTACGAGAAGAGCAACCGTCCGCCTCGGTCTCCGAGCCCACCACGATACACCACCACGTCACGTCGTGGGACATGCACCCGTGATCCCTATCCTTTCCCACCAAAATCGCGCTGGGCGTTTCGCCTTCCCAAGCAGACCAGGACTCTTTTCCCACAAGAGGGGATATGGGTCAAAAAGCTTTTTCTCTAGCCCACCTGGGCCCAGGAGTCCAAGGGTCAGCCCAACAGTCTCGACGACCGTCCCAACAAGGGATGGGCCCACGAGCGACCAGGACTCAGGTACACGAGCATCAGGGGAGCCTCGATCCACAATCGAGTCCTAGCCAGGATGACCCCAGACAAAATCCCCGTGAATGGGATACCAGGGTTCCTTTTAAACTATCCGGTTGACAAAAACCGAATCTCACAGCCTTACCCGCAAAGGGTCTGAAATTACCCCCTGGGCAATTCTATCCGAATCACCTGGGGGGTTTGGGGGCTACATGTGACGGGTGCGCTCGCGCGCACCCTCTGGTGAATCAAAATACCCCCCGGGCAGTTCTGCCCTCATCACCCGGGGGCTCGGGGGCTACACCTGTCGGGTGCGCTCGCACGCACCCTCTGGCAAGTCAAAATACCCCCCGGGCGATCCTATCCGAATCACCCGGGGGCTACTGTCGGAAACCTAATACCGGGGTACCCAATGAGGTGAACTAATAACCATCGAACGTTAAAGCTTCCGGTCAGACAAGAACGTGACTACGCTTATCGCCTGAACGATGGAAGCTTGGTTCCACCGTGCCCGACCCCTGAGGGCTTGGTTCCGCCTCGCCCGACCCCTGAGTGCTAAACTCCGCCTCGCCCGATGTCCGAGGGCTGACACCGCCTCGCCCGATGACTAAGGGATAGCTCCGCCTCGCCCAACCCCCGAGGGTTAGACTCTGCCTCGCCCGATGTCCGAGGGCTGACACCGCCTCGCCCGATGGCTAAGGGCTGGCTTCGCCTCGCCCGACCAACGAGGGCTGACTCCGCCTCGCCCGACGACTGCACCCTGCTCCTTCATAATAATGAGTGCAGGGTATGACAGGACATTCGAGTCAACCACAGTACCGAGGGCCATGCCCTGCCTGCAGGAAGGTACTATCAGGATACGATGGGACGGGCGCTTTAAGCCCTTTCCGACCTAACAGAGCCCAAACAGTGTTGTAGGCGCCGACTTTTGTCCCACAGTGTTGTAGGCACCGCCATCAGCCCTCGGGCACGGATACTAACACAGGCATACGACATCTGCTACAATCCAAGGAAAAGCTCACATCATCTACAGTGACGGGCATATGGTCACTTCCTCGTCTACTCCCCGAAGGGTCATGGCTCGGCTCTCTAACACGCCGCACCGTCCGCCGGTGTAGGATGGGACGCACCCACTTGCGGAAAGAGGCCGGCGCACGACCCTACAAGGATCAGCGAGCACGCCGTCCCTGACATGGGCTGTTAGGTTAGCAGGGCAGACACAAGGGAAAAGGAAGACCCGGCTCCCTCGAAGGACCTTCTCCACTTTCGGTTTTTTCCTCTTTCTTCCATCTGTAACCCCTGCTCCCCCCTTGGTCTATAAAAGGGAGGCAGGGCACCCCACTAAGGGGACCGATCGTTTTGACATAAACAAACAGCCAAGCAACAACCGAGCTCTTGGCGTCCTTTCGACCTTCCATCAGGGACTGGGGACATGTCCCTCTCTCGACCGTTTTTACCCCCTACTACGAACCTCTTTTCGGTACTAATAACACGAGCAGCAGCGAACTGGACGTAGGAACATTCTGCCCGAACCAGTATAAACCTTGTGTCCTTTAGTACACCATCCGAGCCTAACACGTAACAATTATAAATTTACTAGTTGGTGTTTGTTCGAAACACCGACACTACATATGTAAGAAGTTAATTTATTATACAGAACATCTATAGGCATCTTGCAAACATAGGTGACACCCTAAAAATGTGTTTTTCTTAAGATTTATAGTTTCAGATATGATACACGTTTTCAAAATCTAAGCTCAATTCATAATTGGAAATGTTTACGAATTTACTTAAACTATGATGTTTAGAAGTGCTAAATGCATTGCCCTTTTATAGTAGTCTAAAAGCAACATACTTAAAAAATGAGCTAGAAGCTGTTAGGTAGAGACTACTGGATAAATGCATTTCTTGTATGCACAGAGTGGAGAAAATCAATCTCAAGAAGTAGTCTGGCATAAATGATGTGGAGATAACATTTTTAGTATAACCAATAACATAGTGTAGCGTCGAGTAACTGTGGAGCAATATCTTAAAAGGCACTGGCTAATTACAATTTAGAATTGAGTGTCTGTGTTACCTCTTTTTCTTCAGGAATTCTCGAAGTTGGTGAATGAGGAGCTCGAGGCCTCTTCGAGTGTTGTGAATGTCCTTATGCTTTTCACCGTCAAGATGAAAGAGAATATCCATGAAAACTTTTACCAAGTCATAATACCGACCAATTGAAATGAAAGCCCCGCAGTCATACTGTGACTTAAGCTTCTCATACACCGCAGATCTGGGTGCGGTGGATTCATTGCACTGGTCCACTGGTAGAGAACCGAGCTTTACTCCCGGTGGGGAACCCCCTCTAGTCCCGGTTCCCCACCCGGGAGCAAGCATCCGGGACTAAAGGGGGGGTCCTTTAGTCCCGGGTCAGGAACCGGGACTAAAGGAGGACCTTTAGTCCCGGTGGGTAACACCAACCGGGACTAAAGGTGCCTCCTGACATGCCACGATGGCCGGCACCTTTAGTCCCGGTTGGTAATACGAACCGGGACTAAAGGTTTTTTTCTTTTTTCTTTTCTTTTCATTTTTTTGTTTTCTTTTCAAAATAGGTTTTCGAAGTCGTATTGTACGCTGCTAATTATACATTTATATGCGCATATAGTATGTTTCGGTTCAAGCACAATGAACGTATTAAATCACACAATTCAAGCATAGATATATATATATATATATATATATATATATATATATATATATATATATATATGCATGCATCATATATATATTTACATGCATGCATGCATATGTGTATTTTACATTATATTATTTCATGTGCATATATTACAAAAGATTGCATTATAGTTGTTGTGACATAACAAGTTTCTTCTCATCCTCTAGCTTGGCTTCAATGGCAGTGTTGGGTCGAAGTAGAACTCGCCCTTGGAATCGATGACCTGCTCATTAAAAAATCCGGCTATAGACTCTTGAATTGCTTTGATTTGGTCTTGCCGTATGACCTTTTCCTCCAACCATCGAGTCTACAGGTTTGAATTAAAGGAAAATAAATTAATATATGTACATATATATATATATAAAGACATAGTAACACAATCAATAATAATAATTAAATGAATATATAGTGTATTTTTAACGTACTTTGAGTCTCTCTGTAGGAGTTCTTTGGGAGAGCACCTTGATAAACTTGCAAACATAGTAACCACAGTAGTTGTTCCCCTGTTCCTGCCTCAGACACCACTTTACGAGAAAAAGATTTATCATCCAATCTGGTGATCCGGTGAAAGCTATATGTTTAATTAATAAAGATGATGCGATTCAGGGGACTTACTTTCAATGGGATTACATTCAGTGGCGCTTTGCATTTTTCCATGTGTTGCTTCTCAATAAAGGTTTTCCAAACACTGCCCAATAAAAAATTTGCCACGTCATCAGATATAGTTAATCATCATGTTTGTGTGTATATATAGTTGCTAGAGATCCCGAAATTACCTCTGGATAATATCTATCATATCTTGGTAGTCTTGTTGTGGTTTTCTCATCGAGTCATAGATTATCAAGTGACTTTTCACCAGATCGATGTCCATCAATATCCAGTGATTGCTGCATGTGTTTATAGGATATAACGCATAACACTCATTAATTAACTAGAATCAACATATGAGCCATTAAGGCTATGATCGACATGATTAACACTCACTTGAAGTTATAGGGAAAGAGTATATCCTTCTTGTGGCGTTGGTTCACTAAGAAGTTCATGATGTTACTCTCTGACTCAGACTTCCAATTAGTCATTGGAGTAATTGGGTCTTTGAATACTATATGGGGATCAACAAAACCAATTTCATTGCAGCCTTCCTTTCTGAGCTCTGTCATTGTAAATCTGCATATATATAGTACTTGTTAGGATAATTTATATGCATATGCACACATATGATGAGTTTAATAATAGATCGAAAAAATTATTACTTACAGGCAATAGCAGCTAATGATAACTTTGTCCAGAGAGGTAAGGTGGCATAGTTGATGAAATTCTGCAAAGTCAACATACATAACATCATCGCCACAGAACCAATGTTCGTCTCTAATTCTGACACCAACGCAGAAGTCTCCACTGGTAGACGCCTGCATGTACCACTTGTTTAGCAGGTACATTTGCGTCCCCAGATCAGATAAGGCTTGAGGGTTGTATAGACTCTGGCCTAGTACAAATTTTTTCTTCCAAATATCAACCTCCGCCGCACTCTCAATTTTTCCATCACCAAACATCTGGTAAAGGTCGAGACCAGTCTCATCAAGAAATTCACCAAGGTGATCCAAATCGACATCCGGAGGTATGTTTGCCTGATGCATTAATCCTAAATTCGAACCATATTCATTACCAACAACTAGCGGGGGGATTGATTGGTGCGCTTGTTGTCCGAGTTGGGCAACTCCTTTCCCTGCCCGCTTCTTTTTCTGTGCCGCCTCAATTGACTTGGTGAGAGTGCGGTCATAGTCTGATAACGTTGATTTGGACGGCTTACGAGATTCCCGCTGTTGATGCTGGTAAGAAGTCACCTTTTTTCTTAAAATATCCGGAGCTACGAAGAAGTACGGTTTCTCTGGGTTTCTCCTTGCTTCTTGATTCATTTTAAGTTTGTCATAGAATCTAGACATGTCTTTTTTATATGCATCAGTTCCTTCTTCCTTCTCTTCAGATATTATTTTGGGAATAGCCCTTGGTTTCACGGTGGCTTTCTTTGCAGGCGGGGACTGATTCTTCGTTTGAGGGGCTGGCCTCTTGCTAGGCTTCTTGGTAGGCGGGGGCGGGGGAGGCGTTGGAGACCTCCTTGGAGGTGTTGGCAGCGGCGTTGGAGACCTCCTTGGAGGTGTTGGCAGCGGCGTTGGAGACCTCCTTGGAGGTGGCGGCTGTGGCGTTGGAGACCTCCTTGGAGAGGGTGTGGATGCAGCCTCGTCTTCCAACACAATGTCATCGTACAGAGCACTATGATGATCTGGCGATTGAACAATTGGATTTAGGTTGGGGGAGGATCTGCTACAAAAAAAGGAATGACATATTATTATGAGCAGATTGTTAATTATTTAAGCCAATACAAATTAATGATGTAGTGTTTTCATCCGCACGTACCTATGGTGAGGTAGTTCAGAAGGAGGTGGAGCCGACATCCCTGGAATGATGATGTAGCGCTTGCGCCATAGAATGAATGTCTTCTCCGCTTCTCCTAGAGTCTTCTCGCCATCACCTCCAGGAATGTCAAGAGGCAAATCACTAAAACCTTTTTCAGCTTTATCTACCGAGATGGTGGCATATCCTTCTTGGATTATATTCCCATGAATCCTTGGTGTCTTGGTTCGGTCGATAGGATTAACAAGACCGATAGCCACCTTGATTGTGGAATTCTCCTTCGGAATGTGTAGCTCACACGTTGTACAAGGTTCAGTGACGTCATCCACAGGGAAGCGCAGTCCTGTGTCCCCTTGATTTGGTATCTCCGTGGAAGCGCAGCTGCTTTTCAACTGAACAGATTGGCTAATGTTGATTCCTGGCTCTGATGCCTGCTTGCTTGCACTCACTGCTATTTGCACTTGCCTTTTGATTTCCTCCTGCATTCTCGCTTCAAGGTTTTTTTCCCGCTCCTGTGCTTCACGCACCGCTTCCTCCAACCTCTGGAGCCGGTGTGCCTCTTCTTCCTTCTTTCTCTGGCGACTTCTGTAGGAAGGTCTGTCCTGAGGGAATCCATGCTCCCACGAGACACTTCCTTTGCCTCTAGTTCGGCCACCATGTTCAATAGTCCCGATGGCGTATGTCAGCTCATCCTTCTCTCTGTTGGGCCTGAACTCACCACTAGCAGCAGCTCTCTGAGCATAAAACAATCTTTCTGCTGCTTCTTGCAGTCTTGCGCCATAAACGCACTTCCCTGTCTCCTGGTCTAGTGTTCCCCCATGAGCGAAAAACCAATTCTTTGCACGTTCTCCCCACTCGAGTGATTCTGGTCTGATACCCTTGGCAAGAAGGTCTGCTTCCATTTTGTTCCACTTCTTAATGGCAGTCGGGTAGCCACCTGATCCCAAGGTATGGTGGTATGTCTTCTGTTGGGCATTACGTTGGTTCTTTATCACCCGACTCACACCCTCTTCTGAAGTCTTGTACTGTACAAACTCATCCCAATAGGGCCTCTGCTTTGAGATCGGGCCTGGGACAGTAAAATCTGGTGCTATGTTCTTCTTGACATACGTCGTGTATAGGTGTTTCTTCCAAGTCTGAAACTGGGTGGCCATCTTCTTCATTGCCCAATCCCTAACTCGCTCCTTCAATTCATCACCATCTATTATATCATCATAATCATCTGTTTGGAGCGTGAAATGTACCAAGACATCATTCCAAATTAACGCCTTGTCACGATCGGAGACAAAACTGATATGAGGAGCATTGGTCTTCTTCTTCCATTCACGGGTACTAATCGGGAGCCGGTCCCGTACAAGGTAACCACAGTGGTGCACAAATTTCATTTTATTCGGCCCCCCCCGGTTCTCCTGTATCCACATTGAACTCCGAGATGATGAAGCGACCCTCCAATGGCTTTTTGGGACCTCGAACATTTTTACTCTTCGTTGTAGTTGTTGATGTCGATCCAGAGGGCTACAAAACATAAACATTATTTTTAATGTCATGAGCACACATAAGACATATGATAATATATATATATAGCTAATAATAAAAAATATATACTTGGCCAATATGTTGTTGCTCATTTTGTTCAAGAGCTAAGTACTGACTCCCGTCATCTACATCCTCTTGCACGTTATTTTTAGCACCATCATCGCCGGCAACTTGAGTGCCAGTGTTGATCAAATTCATCATCAACTCCTCCTCATCCATATTTCTCGGGTCGGCCATCTAGCTTCAAAAAACAAAACCAATATATAGTACGTCAAATCTTTGCTTATTACATGCGTAAAATCTACAAACAATATGCATTATTAAATCTTGCCCCTCGATCACGGACGCAATTCGCCACACTAGGACGAACTACGTCGGTACTAGGGCGAATTAGGGCACGAGAAAGGGCGGTGTGACAAGAGTGGCGGTGCTCCACTCCGCCGTATATATGTCTGTACACATGGGTGAACGAGGGCGGCGGTGCTCCGCCGTATACATAGAAACGCATGGACGAAATGCATATGAATACAAATGACGTATATATACGTGTCGGCGCGGTGGCCGGTGTGCTGACGACGATGACGTGAGGCGGGCCGGCGTGCTGACGACGACGATGACGTGAGGCGGGCCGGGGCGGTGTCGGTGCGTGATGTTGTGATCCTATGTACCATGTGATCAACCATGTAGTCATTCATCATATGAGAAAATTCTATGTTAATAATATAAGTATAAGCCATTATGAAATGTAAGTATACGTGTCTTATTGCTCATATAACCATTACTATTTCCGAAATGATAAGAATTTATTTTCTTCTTCTACAGGCGATCTCTGATGCTATGATATAAAGTTTGAAGATAGTCTTCCCGGAAAAAAATATGTAATGCTCATATTACTTTAGCAACATTAATATATTATATCTGTATATTCAAAGTTCACAAATGAAGAAACATGTGATATTTTTGATAAACTAAAAAACGCTTAGTTTATAAACTGGGTATCAAAATTGAGTTCCTATTTGACCATTATATATCCTACAACAAATCCTTCAAAAAAAAAGACCCTACATGAATATATTTGGATAAAATTTCGTTAACAAACATTGATCTATGAAGATAGAAAAAATTCTTCTATTGAAACTGCATCTTGAAATAATGGCATATCATATAGTGATGAATATATGGCGGTTGATGGGCTGGATCATTAGCGGATGGTTCGTAGCGTTGTTTCCAAATAATATATAGCGTGTTTATTATACAAGCCATGGATTTACATCGATCTAATTAATTTCTAAAGTAATTTCATTGGTGATCCTTAATTATACTTGTCATTTAGAGTTCCAAATATTCAAAACTTGCCTTAAGATATATTTTTATTTAAAATCATTTAGAGTTCCAAATATTCATTTTTAGTTTCTATAGATTTTGTGATTCAAAATTTGGAATTTTCAATCGACCTCGACCGTTGACATGGCTTACACCAAAGTTGTAGTTTTCAACGTGATCTATAACTCGGCAGTGGAGGGCTCGGACGAATGTACAAAGAGATCGACGAATATATCACCTCGAAGCTCGGCAGTGTACGTACTGGAGGGCCTCGGGCCGGCGCGGTGGGGCAACGCGCGGTGGAGGGCCTCGGGCGCGGAGGAGGGCGCGGTGGAGGGCCACGGGCAAGCGCGGAGGAGGGGCACGGGCGCGCGCGGTGGAGGCCGCACGAGGAAGAAGACGGCGGCGCCGGTGTCACGGAAGGCGAACGGACGCGGCGCGAGGTCGAAGAAGAGGCCGGGCGGCGGTGTTCGACGAGGAAGAAGACGAGCAGATCGATCTGCCAGGCGCTGGAGGTTATATAGCAGAGGAGAATTACTCCCGGTGCCAGCCACCAACCGGGAGTAAAAACCCTTTACTCCCGGTGCGTATTACCAACCGGGAGTAAAGGTTCCTTTACTCCCGGTGCGTGTTACCAACCGGGAGTAAAGGTATACCTTTACTCCCGGTTGGTAACACGCACCGGGAGTAAAGGCTTTTTTTGGCGGGCCACGAAACTGCAGCCCACCTTTACTCCCGGGTGGGCTTCCCACCCGGGAGTAAAGGTGGCCTGCAGTTTCGTTTCCCGCCTGTTTTAAGCAATAGTCTTGTTAAATACAATAGAAATGCAATAGTTTTTATTAAATACATAGTAAATTAAATAAAAGGCATAAAATTATTTTGTTAAAAATATGAATTTTATTTTTGTTTATTGCACATAGGAAAAATCGATAACCTAACTTTTTTTATTTTTTGTTAGAATTATAAAACATAATGTAACTAATATTTATTATTTCGTTAATGCAAAAATGTAGTGTTTAATTAAAATTATTAAAATTATTGGTTTTGGACAGGAAATTTGTTTTCACATCATTTTAACGTTAATATTTTAATTTTTCATCACTCAGTATCCTAATTTACCTTTTTGAGAGAGAAATCCCACCAAATCAAACATTGATTTAATTTGAAATATGACATAATAAACATCTGAATTCACAATTATTACATAATATCTCAAACACACACTATATTAAATCACTATATCATCAAGTGGGCACAGCAGTGAACTTCTTCTTTACGTATGTCCCTTGGTTATGATCGCTTCGTAACCATGGAGTGTCCTCATCATTTACCAAGATGCTAGGGTCTTTGTTCACTTTGAAGGGCGGAATTCGGTCATCCTTTTCATATTCTTCTGACATGTCCGACTTGTCCTCAATTCCCACGATGACTCTTTTCCCTGAAAGAACTATGTGGCGCTTTGGCTCTTTGGTTGAGTCATTATCGTTTTTCCCTCTTTTTGGTTTGGTAGACATATCATTGACATAGAACACCTGATTCACATCCTTGGCAAGGACGAATGGTTCGTCTTTGTACCCAATATTACTAAGGTCTACTGTTGTCATTCCATACTCGTTGTCTACTGTTACTCCGCCTCCGGTCACCTTGACCCATTGGCACTTGAACAATGGGATCTTCAAAGTAGGTGCATATTCTAGTTCCCATATTTCATCTATGCGTCCATAATATGTCTGCTTATTCCCATTCGGGTCTGTGGCATCTATGCGGACACCACTGTTTTGGTTGGTACTCCTTTTATCTTGGGCTACTGTGTAGAATATGTTCCCATTTATCTCGTACCCTTTGTATGTGACGATATGCCATGATGGTTGCATAGCCAATAAATACAGTTGCTCATGGATGCTCTCATCACCTTGACATTTTTTTCGCAACCAACCGCCGAAAGTTTCCATGTGCTTATGCGTAATCCAAGCTTCAGTCTTGCCTGGAAACTCGGATCGTAAGAGATCCTTGTGTGTCTCAATATACGGATCTACCAAAGAGGAGTTCTGTAGAACTGTGTAGTGCGCTTTATTGAAATAATCATCATCCGTACCAATATATGTTTTCCTCCCTAGTGTCCCCTTTCCGCTTAGTCTCCCCTCATGTCTCGATTCAGGAACACCAATCGAGTCAAGGTCGGGAATAAAGTCAACACAGAACTCAATGACCTCTTCTGTTCCATAGCCCTTGGCGATGCTTCCTTCTGGGCGAGCACGGTTGTGAACATATTTCTTTAGGACTCCCATGAATCTCTCTAAGGGGAACATGTTGTGTAGGAACACAGGACCGAGAGTGAAAATCTCCTTGACTAGGTGAACTAGGAGGTGTGTCATAATATCAAAGAAGGAAGGAGGGAACACTAACTCAAAGCTGACGAGACATTGAACCACATCATTCTGTAGTTTAGCTAGATCAGTTGGATCAATTGCCTTCTGAGAAATTGCATTGAGGAATGCACATAGCTTTACGGTGGCTAGACGTACATTTGGAGGTAGAATTCCTCTTAATGCAACTGGAAGTAATTGCGTCATGAGAACGTGACAGTCATGGGACTTTAAGTTACAGAATTTCTTCTCTGTCACATTTATAATACCCTTTATATTCGAGGAGAATCCAGATGGTACCTTGATGTTGTTTAAGCATTCAAACATGATTTCCTTCTCCTCTTTGCTTAGAGTGTAGCTAGCAGGACGTAAGTAATGGCGTCCATCATCTGTCTTCTCTGGATGCAGGTTGTCTCTTTCTCTCAAACAACGCAGGTCCTGTCGTGCTTCAAATGTGTCCTTAGGCTTTCCATACACACCCATAAAGCCTAGCAGGTTCACACAAAGATTCTTCGTCAGGTGCATCACGTCGATCGAGCTACGGACCTCCAGGACTTGCCAATAGGGTAGGTCCCAAAATATGGACTTTTTCTTCCACATGGGTGCGTGACCGTTAGCGTCTTTCGGAATAGGTTGGCTTCCATGTCCTTTTCCAAAGACGACTTTCACATCATTGACCATATCGAGTACATCCTCACCGGTTCGGTTGCGAGGCTTGGTCAGGTGGTCTGCTTTCCCTTTAAAATGCTTACCTTTCTTTCTTACGGGGTGATTTGCAGGAAGAAATCGACGATGGCCAAGGTACACGACCTTTCGACATTTTTTCAAGAATACACCTCTAATATCACCGAAGCAGTGTGTGCATGCATTATATCCCTTGTTTGACTGTCCTGAAAGATTACTTAGAGCAGGCCAATCATTGATTGTTACGAACAACAATGCTCGCAGATCAAAGTGTTCCTGTTTGTACTCATCCCACACACGTACACCTTCTTTATTCCACAAAATGAGAAGTTCATCAATAAGTGGTCTCAGGTACACATCGATGTCATTGCCAGGTTGCTTCGGGCCTTGGATGAGCACAGGCATCATAATGAACTTCCGCTTCATGCATAACCAAGGAGGAATGTTGTAGATACTTAGAGTAACAGGCCAAGTGCTATGACTACTGTTCTGCTCTCCAAAAGGATTGATACCATCTGTACTTAAAGCAAACCTTAAGTTTCTTGCGTCATTTGCAAACTCCGGGAATTCTCTATCGATTGCTCTCCACTGGGACCCATCAGCAGGGTGTCTCAACATATTGTCTACCTTACGGTCTTCTTTGTGCCATCGTAACAATTTTGCATGTTCTTTGTTTCTGAACAGACGTTTCAAGCGTGGTATTATAGGAGCATACCACATAACCTTGGCAGGGATTTTCTTACGTGGACGTTCGCCCTCAACATCACCAGGGTCATCTCGCCTGATCTTATACCGCGACGCATGGCATACCGGGCATGCATCCAATTTCTCGTACTCTTTGCCACGGTATAGGATGCAGTCATTAGGACATGCATGTATCTTCTCTATTTCTAGCCCCATAGGACAGACAACTTGTTTTGCTTCGTAGGTAGTGGCGGGCAATTCATTGTACTTCGGAAGCATCTTCTTTTGGATTTTTAGTAACTCTCCAAATCCCTTGTCAGATACACCATTCTTTGCCTTCCATTGCAGCAATTCTAGTGTGGTTCCCAACTTTTTCTGCCCTGCATCACAAGTTGGGTACAACAATTTCTTGTGATCTTCTAGCATCCGCTCGAACTTGATCTTCTCCTTTTCACTTTCACATTCTCTTTGTGCATCACGAATGACCTGACAAAGATCATCAGCCGGCTCATCTTCTGCGGCTACCTCTTCTTCAGCTTCTCCCATTGCAGTATCATTGAAGCACGCACCATCAGGAATAATATCATTGTCGTCCCATTGTTCTTCTTCATCTTCTTCCATTACAACACCGGTTTCTCCGTGCTTTGTCCAACAAATATAGTTTGGCATGAAACCCGACTTGAACAAGTGTGAATGAAGAGTACTTGAGCAAGGATATTCCACCGTATTCTTACATATGGCACATGGGCAGCACATGAAACCGTCGCGTTTGTTTGCCTCGGCCGCACGTAACAAAGAATGCACGCCGTCAATGAACTCTTGTGAGCGGCGATCAGCATTATACATCCAATGACGGCTCATCTGCATTACATGACATAAATATCATATTAAAACCTAGATCATAATTAATTATTTATACAACATGCGTGCCACCACAAAAGATACAAATTTATGAAAGCATCGCTACAATGTAGACAATCCCAACTACCACTAAAAGAACTAAAGCTAAAATACATTTCAGGAGCACAAGGATTTCGCGACCAATCTCAACTAAAACAGACAGATTCCTCGATTGTGCAACATCTTTAGGCTTCTTCGGCTGGATCACTGCCTCATTAGCCGCCGTATCTGCCTGTTGTGCAAGATATTTTTGCACGAGTTCAACATACTCTTCCTCCCAGTAGAAGCCTGAACATCGTCCACTGCCATCCCACTGAAATTAAAACAAAAAACTAGAACTTTAATCACAACCATCATGAAAATAGGTATAAACTAACCATAATCATTAAATACGATAAAATAACTCACATTGCGATCCGGACACTTGTAGAAGATACGATCCTTGTTGGGACCCTCCTTCTTCACTCGGTACTCCATCACAATCTTCATCTCATCACGACACTTGCCGCATGGAATGAGAGGAAGGCCCAGCCTAAGTCGCTTTGGAAACCCATGAGAGGCCGAGGACCCGGAAGCAGTTGCCATCTACTCTCTATACTCATTTTTTAATACACTATAAATTTCTTCTTTTATAAACAAATAAAATTAACAAACTATAAAATTATCTAGATCTCTAAACAATGATATTTTTAATGGTCATTGTGTTCTCGTCTTTTACTGCGGCAGGTAAGTAATTCATATGATATTTCCGCAAATTAACAGAAGAATGGGAATGTACACACATAACAGACTACTACGACGATATCGGGACGTGTGAATAAATAACCATCCGTACTAGTTGACCTTGCTTACGTGATCATCTCGGCGAGCATTTCTCCACCGGACAGCACCGTACTTGGTCAAGGAAGAGCTCCGATTCTATGAGGAAGGGAACACGGTCTCCCACGACCGTTGTCGCTCTCCCTCGTAGAATCAAAGCTCCTCCTTGATGTCCGTTACCGCTCGACAGAGAACATGCTTGCCGAGCTGAACACGGTCCGCAAGTTCAACTAGTACGGATTTTCTATAATTTTCTAACTATTTTCTAAGTTTTTATTTATATATACTACGTTTAGGTACGGTGATTGACAGACTACTACGATGATATCGGGACATGTGAATAAATAACCATCCGTACTAGTTGACCTTGCTTACGTGATCAGCTCGGCGAGGATTTCTCCACCGGACGGCACCGTACTTGGTCAAGGAAGAGCTCCGATTCTACGAGGAAGGGAACACGGTCTTCCACGACCGTTATCGCTCTCCCTCGTAGAATCAAAGCTCCTCATTGACGTCCGTTACCGCTCGGCAGAGAACATCCTCGCCGACCTGAACACGGTCCGCAAGTTCAACTAGTAAGGATTTGCTATAATTTTCTAACTATTTTCTAACTTTATATTTATATATACTTTAACCTTCTTTCATGTAAATATGCAAGCTTAAAGTGATTTTGAGCTCAAATTGCTTACAAATGAAAAAAAACCACAATAAAGAACCATAAATATATATAGTGAATAAAATGGTATAAGAAAATGGTAAAAAATGAGAGTATGAGATTGGTAACCTTTACAACTGAAGAATCGACGGAGGAATCGAAGAATGGATGGAGGAACAATGGAGGGAGGGAGGAAGCAAGAACACTACTGCAGTGAGCTTCAAAATGTGCTGAGCTCGGGCTCGGGGAGGAAGGAGGAGACGGCCGATTTATAAAGGGAGAACATTTAGTCCCGGTTGATAGATCCAATCGGGACTAAAGGTAACTTTCCAACCCCGGGCGCAGCCACGGCCCGGGAGTAGACCTTTACTCCCGGTTGGAGCCACCAACCGGGAGTAAAAGTATACCTTTAGTCCCGGTTGGTGGCTCCAACCGGGACTAAAGGTCCCTGCCACCTCTGTCTGGCGCAGTAGCCGTTGGGCAGGAACCTTTAGTCCCGGTTGGAGCCACCAACCGGGACTAAAGGTATTTCTAGTCCCGGGGGCAAAAAATTCCGGGACTAGAGCCCATTTTGGCCGAGGATCAAAGGTCTGTTCTCTACTAGTGGTCTGGAGGTTGGTGGTGGCAAGGCGTCTAGTTGGCGGCACGACCAAGCTGCTACCGCCATTGCCAGAGCCTGAGGTGAAGCGGGAGCGGCTTGTCGAGGTGCTAGGTGCCGCCCGAGCGAGCAGGAGCAAGCACGTCAACCGCGCCTTCCCCTCGGGCCACCTCATGCTGTTCAGCACCGAGGAACCCTGGGAGCGTATATGTGGCGGTCAGGGAGCGGAGGGCGCGAAGCCGCGTAGCGTGCCTAACGCCGGACTGGGCCGTGATGTCATGATGACGTCATATACACTCTTTTTCCCTTTCAAAATTAAAGAAGAAATGTCTTCTAATACAAGTACACGTATCTCATCGAGAAGCTATCCCATTTTTTACCTTGAATGACAGTACTAAAATGACCGATTACCCATATTCGGAAAAAATAAATAAAATGAAAAATAGATATTGCTCTACATATTTTGGTACTAGTCCGACCTAAGTTGGTATTACCCCCCACCAATTTGGTACCTTCAGGTACTTTTAGTTAGGTACCTCTTATTTTTATACCGTCAGATCTCCCCAATGAATGGTCCATATTTTTTCATATTAAAATTTTACATTTTATTAACGGTCTGAAATTGGTAGCATCTACAAAAAATAATATTTTAAGGGAAACCACATCTTACTAATACAAAAATAATTTCAGAAGACAAGGAATTTTATTAACAGAGGTGGTCTGAAATTTTTAGCATCTCCAAATACGTAATGAAATTAATATTGGAGGAAAGCTTCAGTACAATCTGAAATCAATGATTAATTAAGCATCTGAAAAGGTAGGGCTTTAATTGCAACCCACAACCTCAAAAATAGGAAAATGCAAAAAAAAAAAGAGAGGAAAATTCTGACTTAACTAGCTTGTGCCCTGTTTGTTACTGGACTAAAGTTTAGTCACCTGACTAAAGTTTAGGCACCCCTTGAGGACTAAAGGGGATTGAACTACTTTAGGGCCTATTTGGTTAGATGGGACTAGAGACTACTGAGCCCATTTTAGTCCCAAATAGTACATACTTTCTCGAACACATGGACTACTAAAGCGACTAGAAGACGTTTGGGCTATAGTCCTTGAAGGATGGCTATTTGGGACTCTTAGGCCAAGTTGACAAACCATGCCCTTATCTCTCTCCTCTTTTATTGTGTCGGGACCATCCGTGCCTGCCCGCTGTAGCGTGCGCCGCCATGGCCTGGAGCACCGATAGCGACTGTGCAACGAGGCTATGCGCGACGGCGACGGCGAACAAGGAGCTCGCGGCCCCTGGAGGTCACGGTCGTGCACAGGGAAGGCTATGGCGGTGCGGTGAGCCCTTCCTCCAAGCATCGGCGACGGCGTCTTCTGTCCCTGAATCTGACAGTGTGGAGGGGCCCGCCTCCGCTCTCCACCATCCCGGCGCGCAACGAGATGGTGGTGAGCTCGTGGACGCGGCGGAGACGGCGGCTAGCTCCGGCATCACGGTGCCCCTTCCCCACCTCCGGCATCTCGGCGGCCCCTCCCCACCTCCGACATCTCAGTGCCCCCTCCCCACCACAGCCCACGGAGGCGCCCCTCCCCGGGCGCGCGTGCAGCTGTCGGCGAGATGAAGCTCGGGCGGGAGTGGCACCGCGTGCCCCATTTCTCGGCGCGGCTAGGCAAGAGAAGTAGGAGTACTTTGGTCTTTATTTATTTGCCTTAATGGTCTTTAGTCTCTTTGAGTCCCTGGAACCAAATATGGCCTTAGTCACCTTTTATTCTCCAAGTTATATTTTCTTAATTTTTTAATTTTTTAATTTTTTTTAGCACGGGATGCGCCTGGCAGATGTGGAACAAATGCTCAATAGACTCAAGATCAGGAGAGGAATGACGAGATGAGACCCCAAATGACTGTGGACGATGGCTTGTCTTCTCCTGACACCGGTTTGGACTTTCTGAGCATTCGCTTATACTATAGGGAGTACTACATCCATTTAGTCCAAACTATGGGATATGCTCACTGTTTCGAGTTCTGTAATTCAGGGTGAACCATTTGTGACTTTGGACGTGCCACTGTAAAAATATGAAACCTGGAAAAACGGTACTTATAGTTTTTTCAGATTGATTCCTTCTCCAGCCCACTTCAATTCTCTCTCGTGTGTTTATATAGAACGGTAATGCTGGAAAGCGGGCATCCGTCCGCCCGGATGCTGCCTGCCCCACTCCACCTCGCAGCTGCGGCCTTTTCCCACCGCGCGCCCTATCCTAGCCACGCCGTGCTCCTCCCGTGCCGCGCCCACTCCGCCTCACTGTGCCCATCCCCCGCCACGCCAAGGTGCTTCCGCTACCGCAGTCCCCCACCAGGAGATGTTGTTCTGAAAGCGTAAATTGTAAATGTATGTTTTAATTTCAAGTGCTTTAGATGTTTCGGAGGTTCGTTGCATGGGTTTCATATGGATGTTGTAACAGTAGATTTGAATGTTGCATATGTTGCAAGTGTTTCAGAGGTATGTTGCAAGCGTCTACTAAAAATGTTTCATCCGTTTTAGACGTATGTTACAAGTGTGTTCTTTTGATATTGCACATGTTACGGTGGCTATACACATATGTTCCGAATGTTTCATATGTTTTAGTTGTATGTTGCAGCAAGTGTTTCATGTTGTAGGTGCAAGCCCCCATCGTTGGTGTCGTCGAGGGCTGTGGCCACTGACGCGGGAAGGAGGCGCAGGCCACCGCCAACGGTGTGGGGAGGAGGCTTACGCAGCGCGGCACCGGTGTGGAAGAGACCCGCACGATTCCTAGCAAAGGAGTCCTACACGGTGGAGGTGACCAGCGCCCTGTCGCGTCTGCGTGATGAGCCATGGGAGGTGGCGAGCCATCCAGGGGCGGGGGCGAGTCATCCGGGCAAGCCGGGGGCGGGCGGCACGTGAATCTGAGCAGATGGGCAGAACAGACATGGGCGTCCGTGCGGATATCCAGGCGGTAGCCTCTCCGTATATAAGAGATTGGTACATGATTAGCAGCAACCTACTCCCTCCGTTTCATATTATAAGTCGCTTTGACTTTTTGGTATATACATTTTGATATGCATCTAGATATAAAATATGTCTAAATACATAGTAAAATGAATGTCCAAAAAATTCAAAGCGACGTCTACCCAGGACCGCAGGAGACGGTGAATCACGCATTAGATTTCACTGGGCTGCCCTTTGTGGGATTTATTTTCTGGTGCTGTTGTGCTCCGCAGGGTTCCCTAGGTCTGTTCGAGGTCAACTCGATCGGCTGCAAAATCTCTGACATTGTTCTTGTCCATTCTAGGCTTTTTCAGCTTGTTATTGGCATCTGCATATATATAGCTCCATCTGATTGAGGCTAAAGCTTCTGCAGGTGTAAACTTCTGCACATTATTGTGACGCCTTTTGCTCCCAGCTGACGGCTGGTTGTCTTTTGCTCTAAACTTCTGCACGATGCCAGGTCTGCCGGCTCCATAGCAGGATTCTCTTGTTCCATGCCTGGATCCAGCATCCCAGCGGGCAAATGCGTCGTGTGGAAACCAGGCAGCGGCAATGCAAAAAGGAAATACATAGAGCCTCCTCAATCTTTCGCACAACATAAATATAAATACGTTCCAAGCTTATTAGAATGTACGAACCACAGAAAGGTCCAGAAACTAAATAAATAATACAAGCCAGCAGTTCAGCAAAAAGAAAAATGTTGCAGCAGGTTCTAATAGCAGCAGAGTACATTGAAAATTTGATACAGCATATTTTATTTATTCGAATAGAAAATAGCTCGGGGGAACATAAGAGCCGAAACCGTCTGGCTCACAGTCAAGTGAAGTTGTGTCTTGTGGCCACGGGCTCTGTTGTAGTCTTACAAGCATTGAAGCCAACTCCATTTGAGCTGCACCACGGTTCATGCAGAAACTTGGATCAGAAACTATGCTTACAACCATAAATTATCCGATGACCAAAGTGCTTACTTCCTAGTGAAGAATCATAGAAGGATAGATGTGCCATAGACTCTCACGTGACAGATTATAAACACGTGACTTATGTACAAATCAAACGAAGGAACCAACCAACGAGGCAGAATATCGACTGGAAAACAGAGTATCGACTGGTGGCCAGAAACAGAGTCGGTGCAGCCAGTGACTGAAAAAAACTACGTCCGTTATGTAATGGATTCAATGATGGAAAATCAGTATGTGCTAAAACACGTTTGGTAGTTTCATACATCAGCATAGATGTTCGCATAATGGAAATGCGACGGTGCTGTACCAGATATGTCTCTCTCAGGAATCACAAAGTTATTTGTTTGACGGAAAGTGGGCTAACACATTTTCAAAATCTGTGCACTCGAATGGCAGACACGCACGAGCAGCAACAGTAGCCCTGTTCGGCTTACACCATATTCGGTTTATTCGGCTTGTTTTTTCAGCTGGAACAGTGTTCTTCTCTCACAACAATTCAGTCAGAATAGTATTTTTCAGCCAGTTTCAGCCAAGTTTCAGTCCAGCGAACGGGGCCAGTGACACCATCAGCTAGGATAGGACAGAACAGGTTGGAGAGAGTACTTACACTGTACGCATGTAGATCCAAATTCGTATCTCCTCAGGACACAATATTATTGTCCCCCTGAAAATTCGGATAAAACTAATAATTAATTGAGTAGAGACAAGCAAGTGATGTATATATATAATCACCATGTTCGCTTGTTGGTTTCAGTCAGACTTATTCAACCAGCCAACAGTGTTTTTCTCTCACAACGAACCAGCACCAGCCAGCCCAAACCACTTCAGAAACCAACCAGCGAACACGCCGAATATATGCCAAAATGAGACAGAACTGTAACAAAATAGAAACAAATAATGAGATATTAATTTGATCGGAACTACAAAATTCTCGTCGTACCTGATTAATATGGTGATCTATGCATACAAAACGTGGGATGGTTGGGATGGACGTTGCATGCGTCTGTCAGTGCAGCCAACGCAGCATCGCTCTCCGCAACAAGCACGTTTTCATGAATGATCCGCCCTCTGAGTTCCTGAAGGGAAGGCAGGTACTTCCAGCCAAAATAGTTATCTTTTAGAGCCCGCAGAGGGACATCAAATCTGATCCAAAGCTGAAGCACTTCAAGATTTGGCATCACGCCAGTGGGTACAACTTTTTTGGAGTCATTGCTTTTTCTAGAGGCAAAGGGCATAGCATCCTCTCCATTCCACATATGCAATGAAACGCTAGTGTCCTCCCCGTCGGGCTGCTCAAACAGGACCATTGCATTGGTCGCAAAGTGCCTCAACTTCTGGAAGAAGCTGCGATCACTGGAGTTAATATTGCTTGCTGTTACCGTGGACTCTGTTGTCAGGTTGAGATAACAGAGCGCCGGTAACCTAGCAAGGAGTTTCAGATCCTGCTCATCCATAGTAATCACACACAGTGCCAAGTGGGCCAGATTGGGAAGACGTGTGGGATTAATGCATGACGGCAATTTAGAAAATTCAATAACAGACCATCGCAAATAACGGAGAGGTCGTGGGAGCACAAAGCCTGCTGCTTCCCACATGGCTGTATCAGCAAACCAAGGTGAACCGTACACACCTATATGCTGGATCTTTTGCAGATTGCTTAGAGACTCCACGAAATCTCCCTGCATGCTCTCGTCCATCCCATCATAAGTGACATAATCAAGCACCCTCAGTTCTCGCAGGCTGGCAAGCTCTTTCAAAAATTTCAAGGCCTTTTCACTGCAACTATTCATTATTCTTAGCTCCTCCAAGGAAACCAGCTTCCCAATCCCATCCGGTACCTTTTCGTCAGACCATAGCCGGAGCAGCTCTGTTAGGTGCACGATGCTTGCTGGCAATGTTCCCTGCACATCAAGTGTTTGCAGTAACTTTAGATTCCCTAGTTGTATGGGGAGCTCAAGGGAACTACCGTTGAATCTTATCCTAAGGTACCTCAAGTGAAGTAAATCACCAAGATGCTCAAGGTGGCAACCTTTCTCAAAACTGCAGTCTATTATGTCTAGCACGCGCAAAAGTTTAAATCTCAAAAACTGGTCCCGACTATCAATAAAACACATGAGTGCAGTATAAGACCTCACTTTTTGCATCCGACTAACCATTGCTTCAGAATTAACGTGCTCGGATATTCTGTTTTGGTGGGCTAACCGACGGACATTGCTCGGTGCAGGTGCTCCTTCAACATTGTCACCTAATATAGTAATAAAGTTTTCTTCAGATGAAAGCTTACGCATCAGATCAAAAACCATATCATGAACACGACAGCTTTCTCCTCTGCCACCATTCCAGATGATGCCCTCCACTGGCTGGATCAAGCTTCTATTAATGAGATCATTGAAGTATCTTTCTCCAAGCTCAAATAATCTTGTTCCCTGTTTCCCATCAATAAATCCTTCAGCTATCCACTTCCATATCAAAGAATCCTTTTCGATCTCATAATCTTCTGGATATGTACTTAGATATAGTAAGCATGTCCTCAAATGTGGAGGCAGATCATAGTAGCTAAATGAAAGTATTGTCATAGTATCTTCAGCTTCCCTGTTATCTGTAGTATGAAAACCAATAGAGTTGTAGACTATTGACCATTCGCATTCTGGTTTACCAGCCAACAAACTAGCCATTGTGATGATTGCTAGTGGTATACCAGCACATTTCTTTAGAATTTTCTCAGAAATGTCATCTGGATGGTTATCAAGGAACTTTCGGTCTGCTCTAGATAACCTTGTATAAAATAATTTCATGGAGTCATCATAGGAAAGTTGTTTCAGCTTGTAAACCTCACCAGATGCTTTGGCAACATCAACATTTCGAGTAGTTGTGATTACTTTACTTCCACGATTATTCTCAACAAGTGCTAGTTCGATTGCTTCCCAGGTGCGTACCTCCCATACATCATCAATAACAATAAAATACCTATCCACATGAGAGTCCAAGAACCATTGGTTAGTAATAATGTTGGAGCTTCTACATAATTAAAAAAATTCTAACATTAAAAGTAGTCGCCATTACATATCAAACTCATGACTATTATGTCGGTACAAATATACAGTGCATTGATGTTTCAGAATCTTTCTGACCAGGAATCGTAGTTGAAAGTAATTATAGAAGAGTAACTTCAAGAAGTAACCTACAACTTTGGGCATATGCATGAAAAATTGAAAACTACACATTAAAGGTCCTATTATTTTTTTTTAAAACTACAAATTTAAGGCCAAGTTGTATACAGAAGTTACACATCTAAGTGCATGTTGCAACACAAGGTGACCCTAAAACTGTTCTTTTTCTTAAAATATACCTCGACTTTTATGCATATGCAATAAGAAGTTATCGTCTTATGAGATTATTTTATACTATATTTTTTAGGGTCCTTATTTTTATACTATAAGTTGAAAGTTTATAGTTGCAGAAGAAAAATATAAAAAAAAACGAAGTTCAATTATGAATTAGAAATGTTTAAGCCGTTAATTAAATTATGATACTATGCATGCCCTTTTATGTCGGAGACCACTGAATTATGCATTTTTCAAACAGGTGAGCTAAAAGCATTTATGTCGGATACCACTGAATTATGCATTTTTTTTATATGTGTGGAGTAGAAAAACATCAATCTCAAGAAGTTGTCTGGCATGCATAGATGATGCGGAGATAATATTTTTAGTATAACCTACAGCAAATTGTGGAGCAACATCATCTTAAAAGGCACTCGCTAATTACAATTTACAATTGGATTTCTGATGTGTACCTCTTGTTCTCAAGGAATTCTCGAACTTCACGAATGAGGAGATCAACACCTCTTCCAGTGTTATGAATGTTCTCATACCTATTTTTGTCAAGGTCAAAGAGAATGTCCTTGAAAACTTTTACCAAATCATGATCCCTACCAACTGAAACAAAAACCTCACAATCGTATTGCGACTTAAGCTTGTCATACACCGCTTTGGCAAGAGTGGTTTTGCCCAATCCTCCAACACCAACAATAGAAACCTTCTTGATAGTTTTCTTGTCAGGCGCATCATCATCCGGTTGGGATAGATTCAGCATAGAGATGAGCTCGTCCCTTGACTTGTCAACGCCAATCAGTTGGGAAACCTCTTTGTACATAGCAGTAAGGCGAGGATCAATAGTGGACGCTGATGTAATTGACTTGGACATAATCATCTCATCGAGTTTGTATTTCTGACGCCTTTCAGCTACCTCGTCGAGATGCTTCTTGATATCGTCGATGGCACCCGCAATATCACGGCGAGCCTTGGCCTTGGTGAACAGCTCACCCAGCTTCTTCATGGCGCGTCTGAGCTTGCTCGGGTCGGCAGGCTCTGCGCCATCGACGCGCACGAGGAAGGTGTCGAGGACATCCTCCATGTCGTAAGATGCCTCCCTGACCTCGCGCGCCCACACCTTCACCCGCTCGTCGAGCCGGTCCCATGGCACATCAGCGACCTTGCGGAGGAAGGCGTGGATGCTCTCCAGCTCGCTGTGGAGCCACTGCACCTGCTTCCGCACGCCCTTCTGGAGCTTGTACTCGTCCTGGAGCAGCTGCAGAAGCTTGGGGGCGAGGCTTCCCAGCGCCCCCGTCACCACACTCATGCTTCCTCTCTTGGTTGGTTCAGATGTGAGCGTAGTGGATTCGTAGTCCTACTGCTACTGTGGTGGCGGCGATGGCAAGGCTTCAAGTTGGAGGACACAGCATGCTGGCTCGGTGTAGAGCTCACTCTCTAGAGCAACCTCCAACCTCCAATGGACAGGAGGACACTGCCGAGTTAATATTCAATGGCGTCACTGAACATCGATGCAGAAACAGGCATCGTTTCAGACATGTCACTGATGCAGGCCATGTGCCATGTCAGCGATTGCAGATTTACCATGCGCATGCACTCTGCTCCGCCGGTGAATAATGGGGGCCGACGACTCGACTCGGTGGCCACACAGATCAAGGTCTCCTCCAACCACGTGCCGTCGTCCTCTCCACTGCAGGCCGCGGGCCTTCTTGTGTCGGCTTCATTATTGCCTTCTGCTGCGCTGAGAGCTTGAGGCGTACAGGCCGTGGCTAATGGTTTTGGTTAGTACTACTAATGGCTTCAAATTCGAACTGAACCAGCTCAACCATCTTAAGCATGCACAGTACAGCCAACTACAGTCTGAATGGTCTGAAGCCTGGCCGAAAGCAATAGCCAGCCACCTGTGTGCTTCTCTGCGATTGTGGTTAGTTTTAGGGTGCGTTTAGTATAGTGCCCAAGCTAGCCAAGTCAAAGTTTGGCCATTTAAGGTACCCATTTTGCCCATCGTTTAGTTGGATGCCAAATTTTGGCTTGGCAGTTGGCACCCGTCTCCTTTGGCCGCCTTAACTCACTTTTAGTAGCCAAAGCTTGCCAAATCCATGGCCACTAACTTGGTGACAAAAAAATTGACAATGGCCACTAATAATAGGTTCATGTGAATGACATTCTAAGAACAGAAGAACAATATTCAAGATCACAAGAATAAATATTCTGGTTCAGTTGTAGGAAGGGGAAAAAAGCAATGGAAATAATAAACGTTCTAGATTAGGAAATTAGTAATATTTCAAGTTAGAAAAAATAAAACTCCAAATTTAGGACAATAGTATTCTAGTATGTGAAAAAATATTCAAGCTCAAAGCAACAATATTCCATTTGTAGGAAAATAATATTCCAGATTCAAGTAAATAATATTTTAGATCCATAGAACAATATTCCACACAAGGTGTAAAAAGTTAAATAAACGAAGTGATGAAATAGAAATAAAATTATGGTTGAGTGAATAATATTCTAGTTAGGACAATATTCGGGGGAATAATATTCCAGTTTCAAGACTACAGTATTCTTGCTTTATAGAAAAATAATATTCTATTCAAGGAGTGGAATGTAAAAGAAATCAATTGAAATAAATAAATAAATAAAGTTAAGAAGAAGATGAGAAATAAATAAAAAATAAAAATAATTATAGTTTACGGGAATAACAATCTAGATAGGAGAACAATCTTCTAGTAGGTTCAAAAGAAAAACACTCTGTTCCGGCGTAGCAATAATAGAGAACAAGTAAAATCAAATGATTAAAAAAATTTAAAGGACATTAGTAAAAAATCAATGCATGCAGCACAACATCGATGCAGAGGCAGTGTCGTCTTTTCGCATGTGCCATCTCAGCGATTGCAGACATACGCGCTCTGCTACGCAAGTGAGTAGGGCCCGACGACTTGACTTGGCTGCACGGCTACTGCTACCGCGCCGTCCTCTCCGCTGCAGGCCGTTCCATTAGAGATGTGTAAAAAATTAAAGCGTACTAATTAATTAATTGTAACTAAGGGTATTATCGTAAGTAATCCCCGTGGTAGCACAAAACAGACGGTGGCGCCGGAGCGCTCATCCGCCGCCTACCGTCGGCCGCTGCACCCCATCCAGCTCGTCTGCTGCAAGTCCTGGACTCATGGTCGTCCGTCCGTCCCGTGGAGAGATCCACCATCGGCTGCCTGCATCCACGAATACACAACCTGGCATGATCCATACGGAGAGCAACATTGGTACGATCGTCTTCCTCCTGCTCGTGTTCGTCATCACGTCGCACTGCAGATCGAGTGGAGCAGATTGGGGACGCCGCCGGCGGCAGTGCCTGACGCTACGTGCTGTTTGCTATCCCTCAACTACTAGTTGTTAGTCAGTCCCCTAAACAACAATGGGCACGTTCATTTGGACCCTGTCAACGAGTATGATTACTTCTTCTATGATCGTTGGTAAAATTGAATGGCAAGCTTAACATTGTAAGATGAAATATAGCAGAGTTGCAGATGTTCACATGAGATGGCACTGGTTAGATCCTTTCTGGATGGAACAAAACTTCGCACGATGGGGAGACTTTTAAGAACCTTACAGAAGAGTGAAGATTATCACTGCTGAATTCCAAATTTTGTAGAATTTGGGAGCCATTATCCATTAGAATTATTTGTATTCTCTAGTTCTCTTCCATGTTTACTCACTGATGAGTATCTACATATATCAAAGAGATGTCCAGTGATGAAAACCATCTCTGAAAAATCTTAGTGTATGATGTGTAGATATACAGAATTGAGTCATGTAGGATAACCCTTTGCGTTTGCATGGTTTGAGAGCTGCTGACTTATGTCTTTATTGTCTTCCTGAATTCCGTTGCATTGCGTCGTCAGTGATGGAAACTAGCGTTGTCCATCATATCAGCAGACCATGCCGTGCCCAGCTCCCATGCTCCACAATGTACTGTTGCAAACTTGCAATGCAAGCGCCCTGCATCACTGCAAGGAGGTCATATATGCATGCTGGCGGCATGCAGAAAGTTTCCCGCCACGACGACGGGCTGAGCGCACTATTGGCGGTCTTGCCGCCATGGGCCCATGAATTAGGGTGCTGTAACACCCTAAAAATTACTCTTTTTGAAATGGGGTTGTAATCACTACCCCAGATCTAGACATCACTGCCGGTTCAAAAACCCACTTCACTGCCGGATTTTGAACCGACAGTGACATACCGGCAGTGATGTTAGGTTGACATCACTGTCGGTCCTTAAAAACCGACACTGATCTATAGGAAACAGTGTCGGTTGTTGGATCCATCCGGCAGTGTCTAGTTTAACAACACTGCCGGTTTGTAGTTCCAACCGACAGTGACGGTTGCTTCAAGAGTGTCGGTTCTTGGCTCAAGCCAGCAGTGTTGAGCAAGCCTACACTGTCGGTTCATGGATCAAATCGGCAGTGTTATCGTAAATATCAGTGTCGGTTGGTGGATTGAACCGGCAGTGTCGTTTTAAATATCAGTGTCGGTTCATGGATCAAACCGGCAGGGTTGTAGTAAATATCAGTGTCGGTTCTTGGCTCAAGCCAGCAGTGTTGAGGAAGCCTACACTGTCAGTTGATGGATCAAACCGGCAGTGTTGTACTAATCATCAGTGTCGGTTCATGGTTCAATCCGGTAGTGTTGGGCAAGCAAACACTGTTGGTTTGTTTCTAACCGATAGTGATGGTTACGACAACACTGCCGGTTTGTTGCTAACCGACGGTGATGGCCCGTTTGTATATTATTGTTTTATAATTTATTTTAATTTATATTTTTTGATTGGGTTTCGCTTTATATACGCTACATAGACGACAGGTCCATCAATATTAAATATTACAAATGTTACGGTTACAATTCAAATGTTCTTATCCAGATCTCGATTCCTCAAAATAAAAAAAGAAATGTTCTCGGACTTCTTACAATAAGCTGGTGAGCCGCTCTGGGCCATACTGGTCCTTGTACTTCACAGATTGTGCAATGGAAAATACTCCATCTTTTTCCAATACCTCGGCTAAGATGAATTTTGTCAGCTCCAATTGTAGTGCGATGATCTCCATCTCTAGCAGCCTTTCGTGCTTAAATTTCTTGCGCTATCGTTCAAAAAAGATGATATCCAAAGAGGAACAGTAAATCATTTTGTTGAATTATTAACAGACATAAATGAAATGGGGATTATACACACCAACTTATCGGCTTCTTCCGATTTCCCGCCGATGTAGCGAAGCATTGCCCACATTACATAAAACTCGCATTCATTGTTTCCCACCGGCTGTGATAGGTACTTCCCCTCCATTTCGACAACCTTGAATGGGACTGGCTTCCCACCGATATGACTTCTTCGGACACTGAGCAACATTAAAAGAAGAAACATTAGAAAGCGGGTATGTGTGATTAGAAAATAATATGTTATTAGGACCGCTTACTAATTCAGCACTGACACCAGTGTATCCAGATGATGAAATGGTTTTTTCTTTGAGTCCCACATCTCGAGCAAATTTTTGGCAAGATTAACACCAATGAAGACCAAATGGTTGCTGCAATCACAGAATCCTTATTATCGAATAATCTTAACGAAAAAGAAGCATAAAATTAAAAACCGAGAACATATACTCGCAGTTGTAGGTTAGAAGTACGTGGGTTTTCTTCTTCATTGTGAATTCGTCGAAAACAGCAATCAATCTCTGTTTCAGGTCTTCTACATCACATCCATAGAGGCCTAGACATGTCCTCTCATTGACTCGCATGGGGTCCAAGAAGCCTATGTAATCCCATTTGTTTTTTAGAATGCAAAATTTTGCTATACACCTACATAAAATCATGGGAAGTGCTCAAAAGTTAACAATTTGTGTCTCGAGAGAGTAGTTAATTATAACATCGTGCATGTAGGGTACTTACATAGTCCACAGCGTCAACAGTTCAACATCGAGATCGTGTTTCTGGTATAGCTGGAACAAGCACTCCCACTCGACATCGAACTTCTCTTCTTCAGGATAATTGAAAATATGTGGCGAATGGATAATAACCTCAAAATCAAAGCTGTTCGTCTCTGTTGCTCGAGCCATGTAATATTCATGTAAATGGCGCATATATGTTGTCAAATTTTTAAACCCATGATCGGGAACCAAAAAATTGCCCCTTACATACTTCATTGCTGGTGTTGCCATCCCTTGTACATCATAATAGATGGTCGCGGCCTCTTCCATGTTTAATCCTGGGTTGTCTTCGACATACTTCTGTATGTTCCTTAAATCTTTATTGTGTATTTCTTCGTCTCTTGTTGTAGCATATTTATTCTGTGTTTGCCTTTTGAATTCGGACTTCAACATAAACGAAGGCAGTGAGGCATAGAGATTGAAGAAACTAATACAATCTTCCTTCTTGATGTGTGCTATAAATTTTTCTTCCATCAAGGAGGCAACGCTGCCAGTGAACGACCTTTTTCTTTTCTGTTGGTCCACTTTGGGAGCATTAGCGACCGAATCCAAGGACCTTTTCTGCGACTGCGAGGATGTCCATGATCTTGTTTTGGGCTGAGGTGGAGGAGGAGGATGACGACGAGAATTCTGTTTTCCCGGTGCTGATGAAGATGGAGTCGGATGAGGAGGAGGAGGAGGAGTCTCTTTTCTCAAGGCTGATGAAGATGGAGAATTCTAGTTTCCTCTCCGCTGCAGGCCGTTCCTCTTGACATATATTTTGTCAGCTGTTGATTTTAACGCGTACTAATTAATTGTAACTAAGGGTATTATCGTAAGTAATCCCCATGGAGCGCTGATCCGCCGCCTACCGATGTCCGCTCAGCACTCCTCCCCATCGCCGAGCCGCCTCCGCCTCCCACCCAGGGGCGGATGTACAGTATTGCGTCGGGGTCCGCCGACCCCGATGACTTTCGTAGAACCTGTGATACCCCATGTAATCTCACCGTGGAGGACCCTAGTAAAATCAGACATTGACCCCGGCAACTATGCAGCCCAGTCCAAAGAGCAAAGGGCAGCAGGCCGCAAAGCCCACTTCGTGGATAAATATTGAATAAACAAGACAAGCAGGCTAACAGCTAACTAGCTAAGAAGCCCAGAAATCACGTACTGATTGCTTGCCATCGATCCCTCTTCCTATACACACACCGGCCTGACTCTTGATATTTTCGATCTAGCAATTCAACTCATCGTCTTCTCCGTTTGCGCTTGCCCCCACTGCCCGGCTCGCTGCATCCAACATCTTGCCGTTGCCGCCTTGCCGCCGGTGACTGGCCGCCGGCCGCCGGCGTGACGTATTGATGTCAGGTGAGGAGATTACTTATATATAATCATATATGCACGGTTGCTTACTTTTAATTGTGTTCACTCACCAATTTGACAGTCAACCAAAGCACAATGGAACGATTCTTGAAAAGAAAAAAATCCTCCTACTGATGGTCAGAATCCTGATGGAGGTGCTTCAAGAGGAGATGGCGATGAGAACCCTGATGCAGGCACTTCAAGAAGAGATGGAAGGGTAGTTGCAACAAACACCAATCATACTAGTCTTCATTCTTCGCGAGTCTCACGAAGGGAGGTAAATTTTGATGAGCTTCCGTATGATCCGGCGGATAGAAGGAGAATTTCAGATTACATAGGACAAAGTCTACAAGATGAGATAAGACGCAAGTATTTGATCAGAGGTCCTTTTAGACCACCACCTGGTTTTAGGTATCCAGAAAAGATTATAGCAGGTCATCCACGTTGATTTCACCATGAATGGTTCACAGAATATGACTGGCTAGAGTACAGTGAAAAGGTGGATAAATGTTTTTGTTTATATTGCTACTTATTTAGAGATTCTAATGAGGGCCAAGGTGGGAATGATGCATTTGTGAAAAATGGTTGGGATGGCTTTAACAAAAAGGACAGGCTTCGAGATCATGTAGGCACCCGACCTAATAGTTTTTATAACACAGCAGTAAAAAGATGCAACAATTTGATGAAGCCTGATCAATCCATTGCTAATGCTATCAACAAGCAGAGAGATGTCACTAAAGAAGAGTATCTTGCTAGATTGAATACTTCTATTGATGCTACTCGATTCCTGTTGCATCAAGGTTTAGCTTTTCGTGGTCATGATGAGTCAGAGAAGTCCAAAAATAAAGGAAATTTTCAAGAATTGGTACAACTTTTGGCAAAGCAAAATGAGAAAACAAAAAAGATTATTCTAAGGAATGCTCAAATGGTGTCTCCAGCCATATAGAAGGATATTGCAAACTGTTTTGCTGAGATAATAATTTTTTTATGGTTTTGAGTTACAATAAAAATACTTATATAGGTGAGTTAACTGTGTGTTTTGTTTATCTAGATAATAGTAAAATCTATTGTTGAAGAAATCGGTGGCGATGTATTTTGCTTATTGGTAGATGAGTCAGCTGATGTCTCAGGCAAGGAACAAATGGCAATGGTTTTGAGATATGTCGACAAGCTTGGGTTAATAAAAGATAGACTTATTGGTGTTGTTCATGTGAGTGAGACCTCGGCTTCATGTCTTAAATCTAATATTGATAATCTATTCGCTAGGTATGGATTGAGCATGACACAAGTTAGAGGCCAAGGCTACGATGGAACAAGCAACATGAGAGGTGAGTTTAATGGATTAAGACCTTTAATCATGAGGGAAAATAGCTCTGCATATTATATCCACTGTTTTGCTCATCAGTTACAGTTAGTCATTGTCGCAGTAGCCAAAAAGAATGATGATATAAGTGTTTTTTTGACATGGTATCTCTACTGATTAATGTTGCTGGAGCCTCTTGCAAAAGAAAGGATATGATTAGAGAAAGTCAACAGGAGAGAGTCAGTAAAGCAATATGCAGTGGACAACTCACAAGTGGAACTGGATTAAATCAAGAACAATCACTTCAAAGAGCCGGTGATACTCGTTGGTCCTCTCATTATAAAACCCTTCTGAGGATAAGTAGTTTATTCCCTGATGTCATTGAAGTGCTCAAATATGTTGAAAAAGAAGGTCCAACTGATGCAAAGAGACGCCAAGCCCATGGCCTCTTGGACTATATGAAGGATTTTGATTTTGTGTTCAGCTTGAAACTAATGTTGCTTATTCTGGGACATGCAAATTCATTGTCACTATCACTACAAAGGAAAGATAAAGACATCTTAGAGGCCATGACAGAGGTGAAAATAACAAAACAAAAAATTCAGCAACTAAGGGATGATGGTTGGGATTCTTTATTAGAGGATGTAATGTCCTTTTGTGAAGCTCACGGCATCCCAAAGTTGGATATGGAACAAGAGTACATTGACCGACACAAACCAAGGCAAAGGACCGGCCGCACAAACTATCAACACCACAAGTATGATTGCTTGAACCCAATTATTGATTTGCAGCTTACAGAATTTAATGATCGTTTCAATGAGGTAAATTCTGAATTGCTTACCAATGTTGCTGCTTTCAATCCCAAGAATTCTTTTGATGCTTTCAAATCTGAGAGTTTGCTGGAGTTGGCAAAGGCATATCCTAGTGATTTTGATTCAAATCAGCTAGACGATCTTAGTCTTGAGTTTAATATTTACATTGATAATGTGCGAGCCGATCCAAGATTTGCCCAACTGGATACTATTTCTGAACTTGGTAGTCTGATGGTCGGTACAAAAAAACATATTGCTTTTCCTTTGGTATATCGACTCCTCAAACTTGTGCTAGTTCTTCCTATTGCCACAACATCAGTGGAAAGATGTTTTTCTGTGGTGAAAATTGTGAAGACGGATCTACGGAACCGTACTGGGGATGAATTTATGAATGACTGTGTCGTTTGCTTCGTGGAACAAGAATTTCTTGATGCAATTCCAAATGATGATGTCATAGTTCGATTTCAGAATATGGATGATCGCACCCGTAGAGTGAAATTATAACAGGTAACCACTTATGTAAAAGTTTTTTTTATGTTTTATTATAACATTGCTAATTTCGCTCCTCAATATGCCTAGGTTTTGTATGTATCCTAGTGTTAGAGTACTATAAATTTCTATCATGAGTCTTGTGCCGACCCCGACTCCATTTTTTTCTAGATCCGCCACTGCTCACACCTGCTGCCCGCGGCCCACGGCCCGTAGCCCGCCGTCGGCCGCTGCACCCCCATCCAGCTCGTCTGCTGCAAGTCCTGGACTCAGGGTCGTCCGTCCGTCCCGTGAAGAGATCCACCATCGGCTGCCTGCATCCACGAATACACAACCTGACATGATCCATACGGAGAGCAACATTGGTACGCTCGTCTTCCTCCAGCTCGTGTTCGTCATCACGTCGCACTGCAGATCGAGTGGAGCAGATTGGGGACGCCGCCGGCGGCAGTGCCTGACGCTACGTGCTGTTTGCTATCCCTCAACTACTAGTTGTTAGTCAGTCCCCTAAACAACAATGGGCACGTTCATTTGGACCCTGTCAACGCGTATGATTACTTCTTCTATGATCGTTGGTAAAATTGAATGGCAAACTTAACATTGTAAGATGAAATATAGCAGAGTTGCAGATGTTCACATGAGATGGTACTGGTTAGATCCTTTCTGGATGGAACAAAACTTCGCACGATGGGGAGACTTTCAAGAACCTTACTGAAGCGTGAAGATGATCACTGCTGAATTCCAAATTTTGTAGAATTTGGGAGCCATTATCCATTAGAATTATTTGTATTCTCTAATTCTCTTCCATGTTTACTCACTGATGAGTATCTACATATATCAAAGAGATGTCCAGTGATGAAAACCATCTCTGAAAAATCTTAGTGTATGATGTGTAGATATACAGAATTGAGTCATGTAGGATAACCCTTTGCGTTTGCATGGTTTGAGAGATCCTGACTTATGTCTTTATTGTCTTCCTGAATTCCGTTGCATTGTGTCGTCAGTGATGCAAACTAGCGTTGTCCATCATATCAGCAGACCATGCCGTGCCCAGCTCCCACGCTCCGCAATGTACTGTTGCAAACTTGCAATGCAAGCGCCCTGCATCACTGCAAGGAGGTCATATATGCATGCTGGCGTCATGCAGAAAGTTGGATCCCGCCACGACGACCGGCTGAGCGCGCTATTGGCGGTCTTGCTGCCATGGCCCCATGAATTACACTACGGGAAACACGTAATTTGCCGAGTGCAAAAATCTTTGCCAAGTGCTAAATTTCGGGCACTCGGCAAAATATGGCACTCGGCAAAGAAGCCTTTGCCGAGTGCCTGGCACTCGGCAAAGACCTGCACTCGGCAAAGGCAGACACTCGGCAAAGATTGGTAGGGGCCTAACGGCATCCAGCGACGTCCTCTTTGCCGAGTGCCCCCCGTTTGGCACTCGGCAAAGAATTTATTTTGCCAAGTGCCAAAACTTGGCACTGGGCAAAATATTTTTTTTGGTTTTTTGCCACCAATTTTTTTGAAGCTTTAGTACACTACCACAAACAACATGTTTAAATTTGGGACATTTTCGTTGCCTTTTGGCATATTTCTATAGTTTATTTTGTTTTGTTGATTTTTTCCAGAAAATGTAAGTTTGAACTGCAGGTGCATCGAATAATAGATTACATTCGTTCAAAAAAATGTTATCCTTGTTTCTTAGTGTAAATTTAGGCTAAATCCATGAACTGTCTTTAAATTTCGATCAACGTGCTCATGGGGCAACGCCGCCAACTTACGTGGGAGTGGTTTTTTAATTGTAAAAAATGCGAACGAATTCCAAAAATCATGAAACTTGTCGAGTTGTCGCCATATCGTATGCGTATGCCGTGGAAAAAAATTTGAAAAAGTTTCGACCACGTTGTCACGTACGATGCTAACAAACCAGGACATCTCCACATGTGATATCAGCTGGCACTCGGCAAACAGCTGGCACTCGGCAAAGAGCTGCTGGATTTTTTTTAAAACTTCGCCGAGTGCCAGATCACGACACCCGGCGAAGAAAATTGACTTTGCCGAGTGCCGCCGATCTGGCACTCGGCAAAGCCGCCCTCCCTTCATGCGCGCCCAGCCAGCGCACTCTCTCTCTCTCTTTCTCTCATTTCTCTCTCCCTCTCACCTCTCTCTCCCTCAATCGCCGCCGCCGCACATCGCCGGCCCGCGCCTCCCCGCGCGGGCCCCTGCGGCGCCCGTCCCCGTCCGCCTCCCCACGCTGGCGCCTCGCGCGGCGGCCCGCGCGGCCCGTCCCCGTCCGCCTCCTCGCGCCGGGTCCTCACGCGGCCGCCCGCGCGGCCTCCCTGTGCGGCGGCCCCTCGCCGGCCGGCGCCCCCGGGTCGCCTCCTCGCGCGGATCCCAGCGCCGCCGCGGTGCGCCCCGCCGACGGCCACCGCCCCTGCCCGGCCTCCACCACCCGCGCCGGCCCCCTCGGCGGCCACCTCCCCCGCCTGCGCGCCCCCCTCGGCAGCCACCTCCCCCGCTGGCGGCCACTGCAGAAGAGAGGAGGAGGCGCACCGCGGCCACTGCCACCACCCAGCCTCCACCACCCGCACCGGCCCCCTTGGCGGCCACCTCCCTCGCCTGCGCACCCCCCTCGGTGGCCACCTCCCCCAGTGGTGGCCACTGCCCCCGCCGGCGGCCACTACAGAAGAGAGGAGGAGGAGGTAGGGGAGAAGAGAGGAGAAGGGGAGAAGAGAGGAGGAGGGGAGAAGAGAGGAGGAGAAGGAGAAGGAGAGGAGAAGGAAGGTGCCGGCCTAGGCCCGTCGACCCTCACGCCGCTGCGGTCGTCCCCACCGTCATCGCCGACCCTCGTTGTTGCCATTCTCATCGCGAAGGTATGCCCTACACCTGTAGTAGTTAGTAGTAGTACTTAGTAGTGTTAGTAGTAGTTAGTAAGTAGTAGTAGTTAGTAGTTAGTAGTGTTAGTAGTATTGTTAGTAGTAAGTAGTGATAATAGTAGTGATAATAGTAGTGTTAGTAGTAGTAGTATTAGTGTTAGTAGTAGTTGTAGTGGTAGTAGTACTTATTGTTGTACTACTTCAATACTTTCATCTACATGGAAAGAGAACTAAAGTACATGGCTCGCCTTGGTATATATATGTTTGTTGGCCTTCGTGCCTATGTTTGGTATATATGTGGTTGTTGGCCATCGCGCCTACGTTTCTTACAGGTTTTGGAAATCTCCCCGTGCAGGAGAGGTGCTGCCAAAATTTTCAATGGATTCTAACCTATTGCCTTTTTATGTAGGAGAAGGACCCATGGGAGGGACTCGACGACCCCGATCGTCTTCATCGGCGCTGCTGGTCTGCCTGCACCGCATTGCCTCGCCACTGCACCGACACGCCACTGCCCCGCTAGCCTGACTCTACCGCCACCCTAGGTATAACCCCCTCCTCCTTTGCATGCATGTTTTATATGGTCACGTAGCCCAGTTAGGCATCTCCCATTCGAAAGAGATATAGTCGGAGGTATGTAGATCTTTGCATATTTACGACCGTATCTCTTTTGGATTTTTCACGTATTTTGGACAGCCCGCGGATGCGTAGATGAGGTTAGTTTCCATGGTTCGCTCCGGTCCAAGACAGACTTTTGGCATCACCTCCCTATTGTTCTCCGGATACACACTCTCCCTTGCAGGACGTGTATCGGGAGAACAGCGGGGAGGTGCTGCCGAAATTCTATCTCGGATAGGAGCGGAGCATTGAAACTAACCTCATATATGCATCCGCGGGTGGGATTAGGACCTATCCTCACCTATTAGATGGTAGCAACGCCATGCAGATGCAATTATTGGTTATATTACTCGCTTACATATGTATATGCCAGAGGATGGAGAACCGTGATTGGATGTACATGGGCCACGCAAGTATGACCCCAGAATGGATGACTAAGACTAATGCTTTCTTGGAGCATTCATTTGGCGAGGCTGCTAGAGGGTCGAGTCGGATGCCGTGTCCCTGCATCAAATGTGACAACCGTGTAAGAAAGAATAGGAAGAACGTGGGGGGGGGGAGATCTTTGCAAGTATGGATTCACACCAAACTATACCTGCTGGATCCACCATGGTGAAGCCAATCGTATTAGAGAGGAGGTGGTGAGACCATGCCTCAAGGCTTTTGATGGAGATGCCAGGGTAGCAGATTGGATGGATGACTTTCAGGAGGCACGGTTCGGTGAAGGATTAGAGGACGAGCCAGAGGAATCCGCAAAGGCGTACTACGATATGCTGTCTTCGGCACAGAAGCTCCTTCACGAAAAGACAATGATTTCGCAACTGGATGCCATTGGACGCCTAATGGCGTTCAAGTCACAGTGTAGCATGAGTCAAGACAACTTCGATGGTATGTTGGCAGTTGTTGGATCCCTGCTTCCGGAGGGTCACATTCTACCGAAGAACTTGTACGAGTCATAGAAACTTCTTCGTGCCCTTAAGATGCCGTATGAGCACATCCATGCTTGTCCGAATGGTTGCGTCCTATTTAGGAAAGATCATGAGAAAGCAACGCACTGTCCAAAGTGCAAATCCTCTAGGTATCTGAAGGTCGACACTAGTGATGGCAAGAAGGAACAACTTGGTATCCCTGCGAAGGTCCTACGGTACCTTCCTGTCATACTGAGGATCCAACGGCTGTACATGACAGAGGAGTCCGCGAAACAGATGACATGGCACAAACATGGCAAAAGATACAATGCTGACAAGATGGTACACCCATCGGATGGCGATGCATGGACCCATTTCGATGGCATACATCATGGTAAAGCTGAGGAGGCTCGGAATGTACATGTAGCGTTGGCAACAGATGGGTTCAACCACTATGGATTGCTGGTGGCCCCGTACACTTGTTGGCCCGTGTTCGTGATCCCCCTCAATCTCCCCCCGGCGTCACGTTTTAACCCAAGAACGTATTCTTGTCACTGATAATTCCTAGACACCCGGGGAACAAGATGGGTTTGTTCATGGAGCCTCTCATTGATGAATTGATCCTTGCTTGGGAAAAGGGGGTACTGACATACGACCGAGCTACAAAGAAGAACTTCACAATGCATGTGTGGTACCACTACTCCCTGCATGACTTCCTGGCGTATGGCATATTCTGCGTGTGGTGTGTTCACAGGAAGTTCCCATGCCCAATATGCAAGACAGCTGTGAGGTTCACTTGGCTGAAGAGGGGTGGCAAGTTTTCTTTGTTTGACCAACATCGTCAATTCCTCCCTCTTGACCATCCATTCAGACGAGATGTCAACAACTTCAGGAAAGGGGTTCAAGTCACCGACCCTGCACCTCAGATGATGACTAGTGCCGAGGTCTGTGCTGAGATAGAGGCTCTCAAAGATGATAAAGAGAAAGGTGGTTTTACTCGACAATATTGATAGTGATGACGCCACCTATGATCCAACCGCTGCCAATCGTGAAGAATATTTCTAATTCATGTAAAACTATATTATTATTATTATTGCAATTATGTTTTGTTCATTTTGCATCTCTTTATAAGTACTTGTAATTTAACTGTGCTAATTGGTTTACTCTTTGAAATTGCAGGCACTCGAAAAAATGTCGGGCGGAAGGCAGGCCCGTTGGGGCATCAACTCTGTCTACATGAGGGAGCGCTCACCACCCCACGCTGAGGAGGACCCCTTGCTGGAGCCGCCACCGAGGAGGACGAGGAGCGGCCGCCCCCGCAGCTATCCAAGGATGAGGGTGCAGCCGGCTGCCATCTCGTCGGTGGACGAGGACGACTAGGCGGTGGGCCTACACATAGGAGGGGGTGGCACTTCCTCTGAGTCGTCGGACCACGGGGAGGCGGCGATAGCGATAGTAGGGGGTTCTACTTGCACTGCCTCTGGCTCTACCTCATCGGGAGTCTACTTGCGTGGGCCCTCGCAGCTCCCAGCGCGGCCGATCCCACTTCACCGGCGCCCGGTGATTCGACCCAGCGGCGACAAGTAAGTATTATTTCACTACTATTTCATATGACATGTTGAAAATCGAACTGGAGACTATCAATTCTTCTTAATGACTCTTGCAGCAACTGGGAAGTTGTGTCCGGAACGGGCCGGCACATTAATGGCACCCTGGGCCTTCTGATTCGGCAGCACTACCCTGGCATGGTCACCTACGCCTCGGTGACTTCGCCGCCCTGGACGTGGCACCACTTCTACACTGCCGAGGACAACGAGTTTGGCACCGTTGCGGCGTGGATCAAGGCCGAGTTCTGGGTTAGTCTTCATCGCACTAAATTGGTCAATACTACGCATTCATTGGTCTTCTTGAAATAATGAAATGATACATGATGTCTGTATGCAGGACTTCTTCAGGTGCGACGAAGGGTTTGAGGACTGGGCGGCGCGAGTGTAGGATAAGGTCTGTAGGTCCCGACTCTCGGACCTATACCATGAGACGCGACTCCAGTGCATCATCAACTACAGCGTCGACGTCCTTGGTCAGGTGGTGAGGAAGGCCGATGCTAGGAACAGGACACTAACCAAGGAGCAGTACCTCTCGATAAGTACAAAACATTAATACTGACTCCTTCCATGAAGAATAGGTAGGCTTCATTTCATCTTCTGACATATCAATAACTTGATGGCATGCAGCAATGTCCTGATTGGTGTGCCAGGCACCGCCTCTGCTAGGAGGCCATTGTGGACAGGTAGCTCTCAAAGGAGTGGGCGGAGAAGCACAACATCCGTCGGGACTGCCGCCTGTAGATGGATGGGGCGCCACACCACCAAGGCAACTGGAGCCTCAGCGCGTACGCCCAAACATGGGTAATCTTCTTTGTGTTTCCATCTTTATTTATTTATTCTAACGCTCAATTCTCATTACTTTTAATCATCTTTGTGTTTTCCTCGCAGTCCTAGGCGCACCAAGGCTAGGAATGCAATGAGTTCATGGCGTACGCCCTGGCACACAAGGGCAAGGCGACGGCCCCGGAAGTCACCTACAACCTGGCGGACGGGCCCAAGGCGTACACCAACGCGAGCGTCCACAACAAGCTTAGCGAGTACACCTCGGCGGCCCATGAGCGCCATGGGGAGGACTTCGATCCAACCACCCAGCCCCTAGACATAGACCTCCTGATGAGGATGGGAGGAGGGAAGCAGCATGGCCGGTACTGGATGGCGGACAGTATAGTCGACTCCGCCTCTGTTCCCAACCTCGCCGAGATTCGAGCAAGGAGCATGAGCTCATCCCTCCCCATATGCTCTCGGCAGCAGAGCTCACAACAGCAGATGGCGGAACTCTAGGTTAGTACTGTTTTATTCATCGTTCATTGCTTTTACACATCTACCTTGCCTTTGCATTGTTTAAACATTGCGGGTGGAATGTTGCAGGCCGACTTGCGGAGGTCGGAGGCCCAGCAGGCGGCCTAGGTGGAGGCCCATCGGCTGGAGATGGAGGCTGTACAAGCCTAGAGGGCGACCGAGGCACAGAGGCTATAGGACATGTTCAGCTTCATGGCGAGCCTTCAGGCCTTGCCAGGTGTGGTCGTGCCCCAGTCGCTGCTCGCTCCAGTTGTGGCTCCTTCTCCTCGTGTAGGGACTCCGGTGAGTATATATGGTTGTTTATTCCTTTAGCTTGTGCGACCCTCCTGTAGATACTCATGAATTCACTTCTCCTTTGTGCAGCCACAGTCAGTGGGTTTGAACCCGACTGCTCATGGTGGCCCTTCTTCACAGGCCGGGTGGACAACTGGCCCTCCTCAAGGAGGCAGTTCACACTCCGGGTGGGGAGGCTAGTAGTAGGTACCGTTTATTTTTTCTTTCCATGTTGCATGGACTTGTGTTAGAATTAGCCTTATGTTGAACTACTACTAGAGACATATATATATTGTAATGGATATTGTCATGGATGATGCGAATGTATGTGATGGATTATGGACAATGGATTTGTATGTGATGTATTATGGATGGTAGATGTGTATGTGATGGGTTCTGGATGTGTTGTGATGGAATATGGATGTGTATGTGATATATCATGTGCCATGTGTTGATATATATGTGATTTCTTTGTTTGTGCTGATGGAAAGCAAAAAACCAAAAAATAGCATTTTTTCCCTCTTTGCCGAGTGCCACACTCGGCAAAGAGGGCTTTGCCGAGGGCCATGACCATGGCACTCGGCAAAGCTAGGAAGCAGAGACCCAATTTCCCAGCTTTGCCAAGTGCCAGAGCCATGGCACTCGACAAAGATTTTTTTTAAAAAAAGAAAAAATTTCTTTGCCAAGTGCAAGAGTATGGCACTCGGCAAAGAATTTTCAAAAAAAAAGAAAAAATTCTTTGCCGAGTGCCGCTGAGGTGACACTCGGCAAAGAGGCCATCAGAGTTGACGTCAGATTTTTTTGCTGAGTGCTGACGTGACACTCGGCAAAGGCTTTACCGAGTGCCCGATATGTGGCACTCAGCAAAGAAACCTTTGCCGATGGGTTCTTTGCCGACTGCTCTTTGCCGAGTGCGGCACTCGGCAAAGCCTTTACTGAGTGTATTTCGGGCTTTGCCGAGTGCCACAGGCACTCGGCAAATTGCCGGTTTCCAGTAGTGTTAGGGTGCTGTAACACCGTAAAAATTGCTCTTTTTGAAATAGGGTTAAAAAGATTTAATTTGGTATTTTTGTGCTTATAAAAACATAGGAAATAATAATTTTTCATTAAATTAAAATTTATCATACGGTAGCAACATGTTTGAGCATACATGCTGATGCATTTTATTTGTTGAGGTGAGTGGTTTTGACCAAAAAAATTTGAAATGATTCAAATGGATTTGGAAAAACATTTGGAAAAAAAAGAATTTTTGTTACCCTCTCTCTCTCCCTGGCTTCTGGGCTGTTCTCCCTGCCGGCCCATCCCATCCGCAGCCTGGCCCGCTCCCTCTCTGCTGGCCCAGCGTGCTGCGCTCCCTTCCAGCCCAGCTCTTCCAGCGGCCTAGCACCGCTCTCCCTTCTCCGCGCCTCTGCGCTAGTAGGCCGGCTCAACCCCGCTCGGCCTCTCTCCCTCTCCCCGCAGCCCAGTAGGCCGACCCAGCAAACAGCCGCACCAGCTCCTCCCCTCTCTTCCACCATGAGTTGCTGACACCCTGGGCCTAGGCGTCAGTGGAGTCATCTTCCTCCTTGAGCCATCGCCGACCCAAACTCTGCTCCGCCGCCGCCAGACTCCGCCTCCGAGCCGCATTGCCCCCCCCCCCCCGCATAGCTATAGAGCAAGCCACATCTACCGGGTCATCGCGCCGAGCCGCAAAACCCTAGTGCCGCCATCATCGTCCACCCCACCATGTCCCGCAACTCTTCCGTGCCTCCACCATCGATGATAACCCACTAGGTGAGCTCGCCTTCACTTCCTCTCTCTCCCCATGCCATCCTAGAGTGTAACCATGGCCTCTAGGGCCATCCCTGTTGAAAGCTCTAGTTTGATTTTGGTGAATTGATGAAACCCTAAGTGCTAACCTAGTTTATCAAAGTGATTATGAGATAGGTAGCACTACTCTAAGTGATGAAGCAAATGAAGATCATGACATGATAATGGTGATGCCATGGTGGTGATCAAGTGCTTGGACTTGAAAAAAGAAGAGAGAGAAAGACAAAAAGCTCAAGACAAAGGTGAAATTGATAGGAGCTTTTTGGTTTAGTGATCAAGACACTTAGAGAGTGTGATCACATTTAGGATCGATAGCTGTACTATTGAGAGGGGTGAAACTCATATCGAAATGCAGTTATCAAAGTGCCACTGGATGCTCTAACTCATTGCATATGCATTTAGGATCTAGTGGAGTGCTAACAGCCTTGAAAACATTTGTAAAAATATGCGAACACACGTGCCCAAGGTGATACACTTGGTGGTTAGCACATTTGAGCAATGGTGGAGAAGTTGGTGAAATAAAGAAGGTGATAGTCACTGTTAAATAGTGACCGAAAGCTGGTCACGCAGTGACCGGACGCAGGGATCCTATGTCTGGTCAGTAGCGTGCAGTGAAGGACGCCCTCGGTCTCTTGATCAGACACAGGCGACTGGACTCTGGCTGAACACTATTCAGCATCTGGTCCTGCTGATGTGGCAGCGCACAAAGAAGACGGTGAGTGACCGGACGCTGGGCAAGTCCGGTCGGTCGTGACCGGACGTGTCCGATCGCGAGTGGTACCTTATTGGAAGTGATCGGACGCTAGGGTCCTGTGTCCAGTCCTACACTATAGTTCATTCGGTCACAACTTAAGTGTACTGATGACCGTTGAGATCGGGTGATCAGTATTTGAAGCAGGGGCCATGTGGCGTGCATCGCACGACCAGACGCTGGGGTCCTGCGTTCGGTCAAACCGACCGGTGCGTCTGGTTGCCCTAATTTTTTAGGGAATAGAGAGCCAACGGATCTATTCATGGTGGCTCTCTATTTAAGCCACATGGCTGGCTCAAGCTCACTCTCTTGTCTATTTGCATTAACATAGCAACCTTGTGAGCTTATCCAAAGCCCTCCCACTCATCTCCATCATTGATTCATCATCTTATGAGATTGGGAGAGAATCCAAGTGCATTGCTTGAGTGATTGCATATAGAGGCAATTGGAGTTCGTGTTTCGCTGTCGGATTTGCTGGTTGCTCTTGGTGGTTGCCACCACCTAGACGGCTTGGTGTAGCGGAGGAGGATTTGCACGAGTTGGTGATTGTTCGTGGCTATCTCCCGGTGATTGTGACGGGACTTGTACCTTCCCCAGCGGAGCACCAAAAGGTAATCCTAGTGGATTGCTCATGTCATTGAGTTACCTCACTTGTGGGTAGGTTCTTGCGGTGTCCAATTGTGTGGACAAGATTCATGCAACACCTCTTAGCCGCCAAACTACCAAGTGTTGGTTGACACAACGGGGACGTAGCGTGTTGGCAAGCACATGAACCTTGGTTGAAAATTGGTTGTCTCCTGCCCTTTGGTATTCTGCCAGTGATTGAGTTAGTATTCATCTTGTGATTGGTTCACTCCTCTACGCGGCAGTATAATCACCTTACTTACTTATTTACATACCCGCAAACTAGTTGTAGTAAGCTCTTTAGTGTAGCTAGAATTAAGAGCTTGCTTTGTAGCTTAAGTTCATCTAGTGGAGCTCTTTAGTGTAGCAAGTGTGAGAGCTCTTAGTGAGTAGTGACTTAGTAAATTGTGTGTCTAGTGATCATAGTAACTAGAAATGTTGGATAGGTGGCTTGCAACCCTTGTAGAGCTAGAGCAAGTTTGCTTTTCGCTATTTGTCATACTAATCAAATTGCTCTAGTTGGTTTGTAGATTTTTAAATAGGCTATTCACCCCCCTCTAGCCATATTAGGACCTTTCAAGTGGTATCGGAGCTGTGGTCACCATTTAATTGAAGGCTTAACAACCTCGGTGTCAAATTATGGCTCAAGTTGTGTTCAACCATGTGGGGGGCAAACCACCGTTCTTTGATGGCAATAGGCTATGATTATTGGAAAAGAAAGATGAGGATGTATCTTGGTTCAATCAATGATCAAGTATGGGATGTGACCGAGAGTGACTATGCTATCATTGATCCCGACAATCTCACCAACCAAGACAAGACCAACAAGCAATGCAATACAATGGCTCTCAACACCATATACAATGCCATTGATTCCAAGGTGTTTGAGCAAATCAAGGATTGCAAGAGAGCTAATGAGGTGTGGAATAGATTGGAGGAAACATATGAGGGCACACTGACGATGAAGAGTGCCAAGTTGTATATTCTCAAGGACTAAGTTGACAAGCTTCAAGATGAAGGAAGATGAGAGCATTCTAGAGATGTTCCATCGATTGCAAGTGATTGTCAATGATATTGAAGGCATTGGGAGAAAAGATCAATGATGATGATGTCTCTTATCGGTTCTTGATGTGCTTACCTCCAAGATTTGAGATGTTGAGATTGCTTATCATAAGAGGCAATTTGAAGGAGATTACCCCTAACCAAGTACTAGGTGATGTCATGACACAAGAGACATACCATGTGGAAAGGGAAGGGGTTGACAAGGATGACAAGAAGGAAGACGAAGACAAGAGAAGAAGAGTGTAGCATTTAAGGCTAGCTCATCATCCAAGAACAAGGGCAAGTCCAAGAAAGAATCAAGTGAAGATGAGGATCTTAGTGATATTGATGATGAGGCCATGGCTCTATTTGTGTGCAAGATGGGCAAATTCATGAAGAAGAAGGGCTATGGTGCTAGAAAGATAAGAGATCACACCAAAATATGTGAGAAGATGCTACAATTGCAAGAGCGCCGATCACGTTGTAGCAGATTGTCCCTACAATAGTGACAATGATGAGGATAAGAAGAAGAACAAGAAGGAGAAGAAGGAGAAGAAGATGACCTTCCAAAAGAAGAAGAAGGGTGGAGGCTATGTGGCCAGTTGGGATAGTGATGGTTCTTCGGATAGTGATGGGTCTAGTGATGATGGCAAGAAATCTATCAAGAAAGCACTAGCAAGCATCGCCATCAACAACAAGCCCTCCATCTTCGACACTCCATCGACATGCCTCATGGCAAAGCCTACCAAGGTAAAATATGATGTGAGTGATGATGATGAATGTGAAAGTGATGCTTGTAGGAGTGATGATGATGATGAGGAGTACACCAAGGAGGAGCTCATGGACATGTGTGAGCAAGTGCACACTTGCTTTGAGATGAAGAGAAAGGAGTGCAAAGAATTGCACTAAGAAAGTCAAATTTCTTGAGCAATCTCTTGATGAGCTCAAAGTCACTCATGAGAGGCAATTAGAAGCCCATGAGAAGCTTGGCAAAGCTCACTCTAAGCTTGAAAAGGCTCACTCCTCTCTCATTGAGCAAGTCAAAATGGAGGAAGCCAAGAAGGAGTAAGTGATTGTGTCTTGTGATGTGGGACTAACATGTGATATTATTGATGAATCTTTTTATAAGCCCATATTGTTGCTCCCACTAACCCTTCTTGTAGCACTTCTACTTCAACTTCACCTTTGAGTGATGGTCTCACTTGTGATGCCTCACTAATGGTGGAAAATGAGACCCTAAAGAAGGAGGTGAATGAGCTCACTCGTGCCTTAGGCAATGCCTATGGTGGAGATGCCCGCTTGCTAAAGTGCTTGGGTAGCCAAAGGTTTTCTCTCAACAAAGAGGGATTAGGCTATACCCCCAAGAAAGGCAAGGCGGCCTTTGTCACTCCCAAAGCTAGCTTTGTGAAGGGCAATGGTCGGTTTTGCAATAGATGCAAGCAAGTTGGGCATATAGAGCAATATTGCAAGACTAACAAGAACAAGCAACCTAATGTATCCTCAATTAGATTTGATTCTTGTTACATGCTTGTTAAGGGTGCCAATGGTGTGAAGGCTAAGTTCATTGGTACACCAATTGTGGGCCCAAAGAAGAAGGCCATTTGGGTACCAAAGACCTTGGTAACTAACCTTCAAGGACCCAAGCAAGTTTGGGTACCTAAAAAGAATTGATCTTCTTTTGTAGGTCAATTATAAAGCCGGAGGAAGGCATTGGGTGCTTGATAGTGGGTGCACACAACACATGACCGGTGATCCAAGAATGTTCAATTCAATCAATGAAAATAAGAGCAATGGGATTGATAGTATCACATTTGGTGACAATGGCAAAGGCAAGGTCAAAGGTCTTGGTAAGATTGCAATATCCAATGACTTGAGCATTTCCAATGTGCTACTAGTAGAGAGCTTGAACTTCAACCTATTATCGGTAGCTCAATTATGTGATCTTGGTTTCAAGTGCATATTTGGTGTGGATGATGTAGAGATCATAAGTGTAGATGGCTCTAACTTGATATTCAAAGGATTTAGATATGAGAATCTATACTTGGTTGATTTCAATGCTAGAGAAGCTCAATTGTCAACATGTTTGATCACTAAGTCTAGCATGGGTTGGTTATGGCATAGAAGGCTTGGTCATGTTGGAATGAAACAATTGAACAAGTTGATCAAGCATGACTTAGTTAGAGGCTTGAAAGATGTCACATTTGAGAAGGATAAGCTATGTAGTGCATGTCAAGCCGGAAAGCAAATTGGTAACACACATCCTAAGAAGAGCATGATGAGCACATCTAAGGCATTTGAGTTGGTGCACATAGACTTGTTTGGACCAACCACATACACTAGCATTGGTGGAAACAAATATGGATTTGTGATTGTGGATGATTTCACTAGATACACATGGGTGTTCTTTCTTGTTGACAAGAGTGATGTGTTTGCAACCTTCAAGACATTCATCAAGAGAATTCATAATGAGTTTGAAACAACCATCATGAAAGTGAGAAGTGACAATGGAAGTGAGTTCAAGAACACAAGAGTGGATGATTTGTGTGATGAGTTTGGAATTAGGCATCAATTTTCGGCCAAGTATACTCCACAATCAAATGGCCTAGTTGAAAGAAAGAATAGAACTTTGATTGACATGGCAAGATCAATGTTGAGTGAGTACAATGTGAAGTCATTCATTTTGGGCCGAAGCAATCAACATGGCTTGCTATTATAGCAACCGACTCTATTGTCACCCCATGATGGAGAAGACACCTTATGAGCTATTGAATGGAAGAAAGCCCAACATAGCATACTTTCGGGTTTTTGGTTGTAAATGCTACATATTGAAGAAAGGCACTAGATTGAGCAAGTTTGAAAAGAAATGTGATGAAGGTTTCTTGCTTGGTTACTCCACTACTAGCAAGGCATATAGAGTTTGGAATTTGGCTAGTGGTACTCTTGAGGAGGTTCATGATGTAGGAATTTGATGAAACAAATGGTTCCCAAGAGGAAGATGAGAATCTAGATGATGTGAGAGGCACTCAATTAGTCAATGCAATGAAGAACATGGACATTGGTGATATAAGACCTAGAGAGGTGATTGATGTTGAAGATGACAAGAATCAAGTGCTCTCTAACTCAAATGAACAAGCTAGTGGTTCTCAAGATCAAAGTCAAGCAAGTGCTAGTGTTGACAAAGTGCAAGATCAACAACAAGTGGCTAGTTCATCATCTCAACCAAATGATCAATCAAATGCAAGCAATCAAGTGCAAGTGCTCCAACCAACCAATGTTGCAAGAGATCATCCTTTGGACTCTATAATTGGTGATATTTCTAGAGGTGTACAAACAAGATCTAAATTGGCATCATTTTGTGAACATTTCTCATTTGTGTCATCCATTGAACCTAAGAAGATAGATGAAGCTTTGAAGGATGTTGATTGGGTCAATGCTATGCATGAAGAGCTAAACAACTTCAAGAGAAATCAAGTATGGGAGTTAGTTGAGAGGACCTATGGATCATAATGTAATTGGAACCAAGTGGGTCTTTCGGAACAAGCAAGATCAAGATGGGATAGTAATAAGGAACAAAGCAAGATTAGTGGCTCAAGGTTACACTCAAGTTGAAGGTCTTGACTTTGGAGAAACATATGCCCCGGTTGCTAGATTGGAAGCAATTAGAATCTTGCTAGCCTATGCTTGTGCCCACAACATCAAGCTCTATCAAATGGATGTCAAGAGTGCATTTCTCAATGGTTACATCAATGAAGCTAGTATATGTTGAGCAACCTCCTAGTTTTGAAGATGAAAAGAAACCCAACCATGTTTACAAGTTGAGAAAGGCTTTGTATGGATTGAAACAAGCACCAAGAGCATGGTATGAGAGATTGAGGGATTTCCTACTCTCTAAGGGATTCAAGATGGGAAAGGTTGACACCACTCTCTTCACCAAGAAGCTTGGAAATGACTTGTTTGTATTGCAAATCTATGTTGATGATATCATATTTGGGTCAACAAATCAAGATTTTTGTGAGGAGTTTGGCAAGATGATGGCAAGTGAGTTTGAGATGTCCATGATTGGAGAGCTTAAGTTACTTCCTTGGTCTTCAAATCAAGCAATTGAAGAATGGTACATTTGTGAGTCAAGGCAAGTACATCAAAGACATGCTCAAGAAGTTTGGAATGGATGATGCTAAAGCTATTAGTACACCAATGGGGACAAATGGCAAGCTTGGATAGTGATGCTAAGTGGCAACTATGGTGGATCAAAAATGTATCGGTCTATGATTGGAAGCCTACTCTATGTGACCGCATCAAGGCCGGATGTCATGTTTAGTGTATGCATGTGTGCAAGATTTCAAGCCTCACCAAGAGAAAGTCATTTGAAGGCTACAAAGAGAATATTGAGGTACTTGAAGCATACACAAAATATTGGATTGTGGTATCCCAAAGGAGCAAAGATTTGAGTTGATTGGATATTCGGACTCCGATTATGCGGGATGCAAAGTTGAGAGAAAGAGCACTATGGGCACATGTCAACTATTGGGAAGATCACTTGTGTCTTGGTCATCAAAGAAGCAAAATAGTGTAGCACTTTCAACCGCCGAAGCAGAGTACATATTCTGGCCGGTAGTTGTTGTGCTCAATTACTTTGGATGAAGGCTACTTTGAGTGACTTTGGAATCAAGTTCAAGAAAGTGCCATTGCTATGTGACAATGAGAGTGCAATCAAGTTAACCAACAATCCGGTTCAACATGCAAGAACAAAGCACATTGATGTCCGCCATCATTTCATAAGAGATCACCAATAAAAAGGGGACATTTGCATTGAGAGTGTAGGCACCGAAGATCAACTTGCCGATATCTTCACCAAGCCACTTGATGAGAAGAGGTTTTGCAAGCTAAGGAATGAATTGAACATACTTGACTTCTCAAATATGTGTTGATGCACCCCCACTTATATGACATGCCTCTCCTTCGAGCAAAGCAAGGTAAAGTTGATTGACATGTCATTCATCCATTGCTAAGGACTTGTTTAGTGCATCTAGTCATTCCTATCATGTCCTAGGCTCATTCATGAAAATCAAATGAATTTGATGCTTGTATGGTACCACTATTGCTTGTATGCTTGAAATGATCTAGTGGTAGCATATGACATGTTTGTGGGCTTGTAAACCTAGTGTTTGATCTAGAAAATGAGCTCTAAGTGTTTAACTCAACATGGTACAAGATAACCCTTATTTGGAGGTGTGAAGAAGCTTGTCCTTGGATCAAACCGAGTTAAATATCTTTTGCAAGTGATCTAGATTGAACCAAATTGGGAAAATGATCCTCACTTCACATGGTTTCACCCCAACCTATCTAAAATTTGAGCTCGCCTTTTGTGCTAATTGTTGACAAAGGGGAGAGAAATTCACAAAGATAGTAAGATAGGGGGAGCAAACAAATGAAATGACATTGTAAGGGGATCAATCAAAATTGTACACAAGTAGGGGGAGCAAGCTCATAAACTTGTATGTTGCATTTGAATGTGCATTTCATATATTTGCTTGCATAGCACAAGTTTTAAATTTCAATATCCATGCTTGTGTGGTGTATGCTAGTTGTAGGTTTGAATGATGAAATGAAAAACTAGCATGCATAGGTTAAGTAACTAGACTTATGTTCATTTATGAAACTAGACCCTTGCTTCTAATGTTGATCTCATGGGGTATTCTAGTTTTTGTGTATGTCTAGTTACTAATGGTGCTAAGGATGGTATATTGGTGCACTCCGATTGGTATCACGCTTCAAAGGTCCATCTCTTATACCTTAGCATCATTTGGTAGACATTGTCTCCTATATTTCCTATCTAAGCATATGTGCAAGCTACAATCCAAACTCTTAGCACATATGTAGGGGGAGCAATTGCTACCATTTGGGGTTCATGAAACTTGTCCATATCCTTTTACACATGGTAAATATGCTTGGGCAAGCAACATGGATTCAATTAAATTTCAATTCATATCTTTGTGTAAGGGTTGTCATCAATTACCAAAAAGGGGGAGATTGAAAGCTCTAGTTTGGTTTTGGTGAATTGATGAAACCCTAAGTGCTAACCTAGTTTATCAAAGTGATTATGAGATAGGTAGCACTACTCCAAGTGATGAAGCAAATGAAGATCATGACATGATGATGGTGATGCATGGTGATGATCAAGTGCTTGGACTTGGAAAAGAAGAAAGAAAAACAAAAAGCTCAAGGCAAAGGTGAAATTGATAGGAGCTTTTTGGTTTAGTGATCAAGACACTTAGAGAGTGTGATCACATTTAGGATCGATAGCCAGTACTATTAAGAGGGGTGAAACTCGTATCGAAATGCGGTTATCAAAGTGCCACTAGATGCTCTAACTCATTGCATATGCATTTAGGATCTAGTAGAGTGCTAACACCCTTGAAAACATTTGTAAAAATATGCTAACACACGTGCCCAAGGTGATACACTTGGTGGTTAGCACATCTGAGCAAGGGTGGAGAAGTTGGTGAAATGAAGGAGGTGATAGTCACTGTGAAACAGAGGCCGGGCGCTGGTCATGTAGTGACCGGACGCTGGGATCCTGCGTCCGGTCAGTGGCGCGTAGTGAAGGCCACCCTCGGTCTCTTGATTGGATGCAAGTGACCAAACTCTGGCTAAACACTATTCAGCGTCTGGTCCTGCTGATGTGGCGGCGCATAGAGAAGACGGTGAGTTACCGGATGCTAGGTGAGTCCGGTTAGGCGTGACCGGACATGTCCGATCGAGAGTGGTACCTTACTAGAAGTGATCGGATGCTGGGGTCCTGTGTCCGGTCGTACACTGTAGTGCGTCCGGTCACAACTTAAGTGTATTGATGATCGTTGAGATTGGGCTATCTGTATTTGAAGCAGGGGCCACATGGCGATGCATCACGTGACTGGACTGCTAGGGTCCTACGTCCGGTCAATCCGACCGGTGCGTCTGGTCGCCCTGATTTTTAGGGAATAGAGAGCCAATGGCTCTATTCGTGGGGGCTCTCTATTTAAGGCCCCATGGCCAGGCTCAAGCTCACTCTCTTGGCCATTTGCATTGACATAGCAACCTTGCTGAGCTTAGCCAAAGCCCTCCCACTCATCTCCATCATTGATTCATCATCTTTGTGAGATTGGGAGAGAATCGAAGTGCATTGCTTGAGTGATTGCATCTAGAGGCACTTGGTGTTCGTGTTTCGCTGTCGGACTTCACTTGTTGCTCTTGGTGGTTGCCACCACCTAAACGGCTTGGTGCAGCGGAGGAGGATTGGCACAAGTTGGTGATTGTTCGTGGCCATCTCCCGGTGATTGTGAGGGGACTTGTACCTTCCCCGGCGGAGTGCCGAAAAGTAACCCTAGTGGATTGCTCATGTCATTGAGTTACCTCACTTGTGGGTAGGTTCTTGCGGTGTCCAATTGTGTGGACGAGGTTCATGCAACACCTCTTAGCCGCCGAACCACTAAGTGTTGGTCGACACAACGGGGACATAGCGTGTTGGCAAGCACGTGAACCTCGGGAGAAAATTGGTTGTCTCTTGCCCTTTGGTATTCTCCCAGTGATTGATTTAGTATTCATCTTGTGATTGGTTCACTCCTCTAGCATGCGGTATAATCACCTTACTTACTCATTTACATACCCGCAAACTAGTTGTAGTAAGCTCTTTAGTGTAGCTAGAATTGAGAGCTTGCTTTGTAGCTTAAGTTCATCTAGTGGAGCTCTATAGTAGTAGCAAGTGTGAGAGCTCTTAGTGAGTAGTGACTTAGTAAATTGTGTGTCTAGTGATCATAGTAACTAGAATTATTGGATAGGTGGCCTTGCAACCCTTGTAGAGCTAGAGCAAGTTTGCTTTTCGCTATTTGTCATACTAATCAAATTGCTCTAGTTAGTTTGTAGATTTTTAAATAGGCTATTCACCCCCCTCTAGTCATACTAGGACCTTTCACCTATGAACGCCAGCAAGGAGCCGAGCTCCCCGGCCATGGCGCCGCCGAGCACAGCGCCGCCGGCCATGCCATCCCCTCCCGTCTAATCTGCACCTCCATATCTTGATCCAACGGCCGGTATCACACGATACCGTTTTGGCCAGTGACTTTGCAAAAGAGCCCCTATAATTTTCTATATTTGAACCCACGGTCCAAAGTGTCTTCCTACATTATGTTTTCTCTTTCAGAAAGTGCAGTTTCCATCAGTTAGTTTTAGAATACGTTTTCTCTTTCTAGAAAGCGTAAATTCCCTCTATTACATTCAAAATACGCTTTCTTCTTGGGGGAATTCCCTGTGTGCCATTAAAAAAGATCGCAATGCCCTATGTGCCCCTGGAAAAGTTCAGTGGTCTTTAGCGCCACTGCTCCAACTTTTTTGTGCCCTCCATGCCATTGTCGTTAGTTTGGGCTCTAACGCCGTCAAACTGCAGGCGTGAAAAGACGAAAATACCCTTAAGTTTAAATATTTCATTAATTTTTTTGAGCATCTTAACGACTTCAAATGAAAAAAACTCAAAACTAGAAAGTTGTAGATCTCGTCGAGATCTATAATTTTCATATAAAAATTATCTTCATTTAATTCCGCAAAAAAATATGATTTGATATGATTAATATATCTTAGAAAAATCATATCTTTTTTTTGTGGAATTAAATGAAGATAATTTTTATATGAAATTATAGATCTTGACGAGATCTACAATTTTCTAGTTTTGAGTTTTTTCATTTGAAGTCGTTAAGATGCTCAAAAAAATTAATGACATATTTAGACTTAAGGGTATTTTCGTCGTTTCACACCTGCAGTTTGACGGCGTTAGAGCCTAAACTGACGGCAGTGGCATGGAGGGCATAAAAAAGTTGGAGCAGTGGTGGTGAAGACCGCTAAACTTTTCCAGAGACACACAAGGCATTGCGATCTTTTTTAATGGCACACAAGGAATTCCCCCTTTCTTCTTCTGAAAACGTAGTTTTTTCGGGTAGATCTAAAATACGCTTTCATCTATTAACAGTTTTGCCACTTGTCTTATTTAGGCCATAAAATCTTCGTTTTATCTCCGATTTGACCCGTTCAAGTTGCGTTAGATTCATAATTGTATAATCTACATGTTTATACTACTGTTAAATATATTTTCAACTTTTGAAATTCGAGGTTAGATTTAATCTATTATTTTATTAAAGGAAATTCTGTTTAATTCATAACTTCTTCGTTAGAGCTCCGATTAGCGTGCTTCTCGTGTCTGTGTGTTCGTAGTAACGTGTAGAATATCTTTAATACCTTTTGACATGTTATTTATTGTGTTTGGTGTACTGTTCTAATTTAGTCCTATTATTTGCTTCGTGTATGATTGCATGGATGCTTGTATGGTGCTTTATGATCATGTCCAGTCGGTGAGCTATACATGGTGAATCAAGAAGCAGATCTTTGAAGGTTTGACTAGAAGATCAGAGTTTTAAGGCAAGTATAGAATGGGATCTTCCTTGTTGTCCTATACTCCTTTAATAATTTAATCATATGCATGTCTCTACCTTAGCAGCCGTAGTAATTTTCTTAGCTAATTGATGTCTTGGAATCCTTGTCATCTATAGGTATTGCATTGGGTAGTATGATGCTAGTGCTCAAACTCAGCCCATGATCTTGTAACTTGACTAATGGTATATACAATAAATACTAAAAGATGCTTTTTAGCAACATGGAATCGTGGGGCTAGAGCATTGGGCTGTTTTTATAGTGCTCTAGATTCCTCTCCCTAAGGACTTATCTGTAAGTGATCATCCGGGACTTATAGTACAACTATGAGGGCTACATGGCTCTGGCTTTAGCTCAGTATAAGGACCTTTTCTATCTTGTTAGTGGTTACCTTTATGGCGCAAGAATGGCTTGCCGAATCGGGTTTAGTGCGGCATCTGTCCTCTTGTGTATAGGCTACGGGTCAATGTGCCATCGGAAAGGGGAGCTCTACATCTGTTTCCTGAGTGAATCTAGCGGCCCTAACTTGTTAGATGAACCTTTGAAAGGCTTCATAGTGAACCCTGTCGACCTTCCTAGGTTGTGGGTTAAGAGGCTAGCTACCTCCGGCGAAAGGGTAAATCATGACTCACAGTGAAAGTCTACGACCTCTGCAGAGTGTAAAACTGGTATATCAGTCGTGCTCACGGTCACGAACGGTCTTGGAACCCTTACGGAATAGATGATGAACACGAATGATACTGATGATGACGATGCTCACTAATAATTATTGTTTATGCTATTCATTATTCATGTTTACCTGATCATGTGTTTATACGGGCTTATAATAAATTTGATGCTACTCAATGACTAAAATCTTGACTCACTAAAAGCTAATCGCAGTTAAACCAGTGTCAGCCTTTTGAGCCTCATGAACCCTATGTTATATTTGTTGAGTATGACATGTACTTACGCTTGCTTTACTTTTTAAATCTTTGAAAAAATCCCGGATGGGTACCAAATTTGGAAGAAGCTAGGCTGGTGATCAACTAGTCTATTGTCCTTGTGGAATTGGAGTCTTCTCCTGATGAAGAACGGAGTGTCTTTCTGCTATGTGCAGTCTAAGGTTATATCTCTTGTAATAACACGTTATATTAAGCATTGTCTTTTGATATTACCCCTTATTTATAGCTATATGTGAGATTTGACATCCTGGGCACACATATGATGCGTATTAGGTTTTGTTCTTGAAACCGGGTGATACAGGTGCATGTAGGAGTGGAACTGAAAGCGGATCGAGTCCAAGATAAGGATCAAATCCTGGAGCTGCAGATGTGAGGAAGGACACCGGCGGCGAGGGAGAACGCCGACAACGACCACAAATGCACATCAGAGACACGTCAAACAAAGGGAAGTTAGGATAGGATTCGGTCACCGCTGTTCCACTACGTGTGAATAGATATGAATCTGAAATGACTACCCTAGCCTTTCTCTATTTTTCCTATTTAGTTCGTAGCCCACAAAATTTTAGTACCGATCCACAACTTAAGTTCCTTCTACCAGTACCTCTCATCTATTAAGTTCCTGTTGAGAGCCAGAGAGCACCCTTTAGCCTTTGGGTTAGCCCCTGCTAAAGTGCTAATAATGGCTTCAAATCCTAACTAAACCAACCAAAAACCGTTTCAAGAATGCACAGTACAACCGGCGCAATCGACACCATTACTCCACTAGTATAGAAACCAAACCACCTCAAACTATCCATTCTTTTCTCACCCCGAAATAAAACCAAGGTATTTTTCACCCCATGAGTTCAGCCCATCAGTTGAAACCAATTCCCAAGCGACGGTAGAGAAGCATGCATGTGTGTCTTACCGTGCGCCCAAATCTCAATTACCCCTCCCCAAGTGCTACAGTCTGACTTGTCAGAAGGCTCGAAGGCGGGTGATTTGAGTTTAGTATTCTAAATTTTGGAGACTAATAATTCATGTTTAGGAGAAAAATATTCTGAGTCCAGGACAACAATATATCAGTCCTGGAGAAAACTATTCAAGTTCTAGGGAACAAGATTCCTTTTACATGAAAATACTATTGTAGGTTTTGGAGAATGATATTTCAGTTTATAAGAGAATAATATGGCAATCTAGTAGAAATGAAAACAAATGAAAGAATCCATGAAATAAAATTTTGATTCAGCAAAATAACATCTTAGTTATGTGCACAATATTGAGGTGAATGCTATTCCCGGTCAAAAAAATATAGTATATATTCTAGACAAGGAGTAAAAATATAAAATAGACGAATAAGGATTGGAAAAAAATAATGCAACACATCATTGATGCAGAGCCAGCCTACTCCGCCGGTGAATGGGGGCCGGCCACTTGACTTGGTGGCCGCACAGGGCACCACCACTACGGCGTCGTCCTCTCCACTGCAGGCTGCTCCGTTATTGCGTTCTACTCAGAGCTAGGATGAGAGCCTGAGGCGCAGGGCGTGGTCGATGGCTTTGTCCTTTTGGTTTCCCCCTGCAGAAGTGCTACTAATAATGGCTTGAAATCCTAACTGAGCCAACCAAAAACTATCTCAACCATGCACAGCACAAGTGACACAATGCACGCCATTACTCCACTAGTGCAGAAATTTAACCAAACAACCTCAAATTATACATTCAGACCCCCAAATAAACCAACTATTTTTCTGTTTTGCATGTTAGTGTCAGCTCAACCCATCAGCTGAAACAGTCCAAATCCCAACTCAGGGTAGACAAGCATGTAGCTTACGGTTCACCGAAATAAATCTCATATTCTCATACCATTGTGTAACCACCCAAAAGCATCAATTATATCCTACCCGAAACCAAACCGAAACAAGCGTGCCTTCCAGTACACCCAAACGAATCCAACCTATTACCTGCAACCTTTAGTATTAACTGAACCAAGTCAGGCCAAATTAGAAACCAATCCATTAGCCCCGTTCCAAACCAAACGAATCAGCATACCAAGCCTTCTTCAGGGAGCATTGTGTGTCTCTAGGCCTAGTGGAGTCCAGGCAGCAATGATGATCAGATATCAATAGTTCGTACTACTAGAAAATTAATTTTCGGACAACCTCTTTGATTAATATAAGATAGGCACATGTATATGGGGACCGCCCAGTGGCCTCTAGGCAAATATTCGTCTCTCAGTTAATCATCGATTTATAAAGGCGGTCGACTTAGGATGTTTGTCTCGATCTGTCATGAATCGGTTAACAGAGGCGGCCATCATAAGAAGTACTATTTCCATCCAGTTTAAACTATATATGGGATATGCTCTGTGTTTCCAGTTCTGTAATTGAGACTGAGCAAACCCTTTTTATTTAAGTTGTGACTTAGGAATAACCACTCTGACACCCGGAAAAAACAGTACTTGTAAGTTTTCGGCTTGACTCCTTCTCCAGACCACTTCAATTTCTCTTGTGTGTTATATAGAAGATCTGTAGATGATCAGCAGCATCCTACTTATTATATAGTGAGTATATATCGCACATCTTTTTTTTTTTTTTTTTTGAGCAATGAGTATATATCGCACATACCCATTGGCCTGCTGTTCTCGCCACGGGGCCGACGTGGCCCATGGGCCAGCAATCACATTTGTTACTGAACTGTAGGCCCACGGGATGAAGACCCATACCAACTGAACGGCTGTTATCCACCTCCATGTCTCGTCTCCGCGGCTCTGTTAGGCTTACGTGCTTAGCCATGGCCAACTGAGACACGGCCCAGACTCCTACAGGAGGCAGCAGTGGGGAATTTTCCGCAATGGGCGAAAGCCTGACGGAGGGGCCGTCGCTCAACGGATAAAAGTTACTCTAGGGATAACAGGCTGATCTTCTCCAAGAGTCCATATCGACGGGAAGGTTTGGCACCTCGATGTCGGCTTTTCGTGACGCAGCTAAAATTTTTGGATTGTGCCGTGTCTAGACTCTAGAGACCTTGTGTCTAAAAATTTTAGTCCACTCTATTTTCTACAATGTGGTTGCACTATTTTTAACCACCGTGTCTAGAGGTTTAGAAATTACCATTTCTAAATAAAAATGATATGTTTTCGACCTCTACCGGGTCTGCCGGCTCCATGGCTGCATTCTCTGTTCTCTTGTTCCTTGGCTGGATCCAGCATCCCAGCGGGCAAATGCGTCGTGTGGAAACCAGACAGCGGCAATGCAAAAAGGCACCATGAGGCAATGCAAGCAACACATAAAGCCTCCTCAAACTTTCGCACAACATAAATACGTTCCAAGCTTATTAGAATGTACCCCCCACTAATTTGGTACCTCCAGGTACTTTCAGATAGGTACCTCATATTTTTACACCGTCCGATCTCGCCCAATGAATGGTCCATATTTTTCCATATTAAAATTTTACATTTTATTAACAGAGGCTGTCTCAAATTGGAAGCGTCTCCAAAAATAATATTTTAAGGGAAACCACATCTTACTAATACAAAAATAATTTCAGAAGACAAGGAATTTTATTAACAGAGGTGGTCTGAATTTTTTGGCATCTCAAAATATGTAATGAAATTCAGATTCGAGGAAAGCTTCAGCACAATCTGAAATTAATAATTAATTAAGCATCTGAAAAGGTTGGGCTTTAATTGCAACCCACAACCTCAAAAAAAAAGGAAAATTCTGACTTGACTTGTGCCCTGTTTGTTACTGGACTAAAGTTTAGTCACCAGACTAAAGTTTAGTCACCACTTGAGGACTAAAGGGGATTGAACTACTTTAGGGCATGTTTGGTTATATGAGACTAGAGACTACTAAGCCCATTTTAGTCCCAAATAGTCCCTACTTTCTCGAACACATGGACTACTTAAGGGACTAGAAGACGTTTGGGCCGTAGTCCTTGAAGGATGGCTATTTGGGACTCATAGGCCAAGTTGACAAACCATGCCCTTATCTCTCTCCTCTTTTATTGTGTCGGGACCATCCGCGTCTGCCCGCTGTAGCGTTCCCCGTCGCGGCCCAGAGCATTGATAGCGATTGTGCGATGAGGCTATGCGCGACGGCGACGGCGAACAAGGAGCTCGCAGCCCCTGGAGCTCACGCTGTGCACGGGGAAGGCTACGGCGGTGCGGTGAGCCCTTCCTCCAAGCATCGGTGACGGCGTCTTCTCTCCCTAGATCTGACAGCGTGGAGGCGCCCGCCTCCGCTCTCCACCATCCCAGCGCGCAACGAGATGGTGGTGAGCTCGTGGCCGCGGCAGAGACGGCGGCCAGCTCTAGCATCCCGGTGTCCCTTCCCCACCTCTGGCATCTCGGCGGCCCCTCCCCACCTCCGACATCTCGGCGGCCCCTCCCCACCACAGCCCGCGGCGGCGCCCCTCCCCGGGCGCGCGTGTAGCTATCGGCGAGACGGAGCTCGGGCGGGAGTGGCGCGGCGTGCCCCATTCCTCGGCGCGGCTAGGCAAGATAAGTAGGGTATTTTGGTCTTTATTTATCTGCCTTAATGGTCTTTAGTCTCTTTGTGTCCCTAGAACCAAACAGGGCCTTAGTCACCTTTTAGTCTCCACGTTTGACATTTTTTTTAGAAAGGACGGTAAAAGCTTTGCCGCGATTTCTATTAGACAATGAAAGAAAAAAGGCAAGTGCCAGTCCAATTTTTTGAATGGAAACTAGACCAAAAAAACCATACAACTGAGGATAGTACCTCTCTCATCCTGCATAACTTTGGTATAACTATCACAACTCACGCCACTACTTGCAGCGTGGTCGAATCGACCCAACTAACAACAACTTGGCCGAAGAAATGATCCATTGGAGCACCGAGCACCACCACCCTTAGAGAAGTGCCATGGCAGACGGCAAGAGACTAACGACGAAAAACTGGATAGCTTAGCAGAGCCTTCAAGATGGAAATGACATCAAGAGCGTCGACAAGCTAACCCGATAAAGGAAGGTTTTCACGTTTGGCATTTCAGGGTCAAAAAGTGACTAAAGTTCAGTCTCTAAAGCTTAGTTACCCCAAACCACCTGAATGATGGAGAAAAAATGTCCCATTCTAGGTCACTCGACGACTATAAATGCAACCATCCAGTGTTTTGACGTTTTGTCATCTGGACATGAGGAGACGAATCACATTTGCTTTTGCCACTCAATTGGTGTCGCACTTGTATTCATAGGGATGACGACTGTACCGGTAGGTTGTGACACTGCATTTTTTTTTTTTTGCAGCACCGGATGCGGCTGGCAGATGTGGGCGAAATGAAGGAGTTATTTGATCCGACACTTGTTGAAGAATCATAGCTGATGGACGTAGCGCTGCTGTGCAAAGAGTTTGAAAGAATCATAGCTGATGGACGTAGCGCTGCTGTGCAAAGAGTTTGATCCGGCAGACCGTCAGACCATGGCAAAGGGCAGAAAACCCACCCCGGAGCTTCCCCAGCACCCCGCTATAATCGGCTCACAGGCACATAGCAAACAACAGCTGGCCATCACCAAATGGCACCGCTATAATAATAGAGATTTGGACAACCCCGGCCTCCGCTGAACACAGCAAATGGCACCGCGCCACGGACTCCAGCCGGAAAGGATGTCGGGTCTGCTAATGCGCAAAGAAGACGAAAAGAGAGGAGCGTATACGCACCTGGCAGGCAGACGAGCGAACTGGAGCTGTAGAACAGCTGGCAGGGGGACGCTTTTATCCGACGCTTTCCATGCCCGGGCAGTGAGGCCCAACACGACATGTTCAATGGCGAGAAAGTGTTGCCAGCCCGAAAGAACAAACGCTCAATAGACTCAAGATCAGGAGAGGAATGACGAGATGAGACCCCAAATGAATGTGGACGATGGCCTGTCTTCTCCTGACACCGGTTTGGACTTTCTGAGCTTTCGCTTATATTATAGGGAGTACTACATCCACTCAGTCCAAACTATGGGATATGCTCACTGTTTCCAGTTGTGTAATTCAGGGCAAACCATTTGTCACTTTGGACGTGCCACTATCACACTATGAAACCTGGAAAAACGGTACTTGTAGTTTTTTTTCAGATTGATTCCTTCTCCAGGCCACTTCAATTTCTCTCGTGTGTTATATAGAACGGTAATGCTGGGAAAGCGGGCATCCGCCTGCCCGGACACTGCCTGCCCTACTCCACCTTGCAGCTGCCGCCTTTTCCCACCGCGCGCCCTATCCTAGCCGTGCCGTGCTCCTCCTCACTGTGCCCATCCCCCGCCACGCCAAGGTGCTTCCCCTACCGTAGTCCCCCACCAGGAGATGTTGTGTTGGGAGCGTATATTGTAAATGTATGTTTCAATTTCAAGTGCTTAAGATGTTTCGGAGGTTCCGTGCATGTGTTTCATATGGATGTTGCAACAGTAGATTTGAATAGTGCGAATGTTGCATATGTTGCAAGTGTTTTAGAGGTGTGTTGCAAGCGTCTACTAAAAATGTTTCATCTATTTTAGACGTATGTTACAAGTGTGTTCTTTTGATGTTGCACATGTTACAGTGGCTATACACATATGTTCCAAATGTTTCATATATTTTAGTTGTATGTTGCAGCAAGTGTTTGATGTTGTAGGTGCAAGCCCCCATCATTGGCGTCATCGAGGGCTGTGGCTACTGACGCGGGAAGGAGGCGCAGGCCGCCGCCGACGGTGTGGGGAGGAGGCTTATGCAGCGTGGCACCGGTGTGGAAGAGACCCTCACGATTCCAAGCAAAGGAGTCCTATGCGGTGGAGGTGACCAGCTCCCTGTCGCGTCTGCGTGATGAGCCGTGGGCGGTGGCAAGCCATCCGGGGGCGGGTCATCCGGGTGAGCCAGGGGCGGGCGGCACGTGAATCTGAGCAGATGGGCAGAACAGACCTGGGCGTCCGTCCGGATATCTTGGCGCTAGCCTCTCCATATATAAGAGATTGGTACATGATCCGCAACAACCTACTCCCTCCGTTTCATATTGTCGACACAGAATTTTCGTCCCGTGCCGAGGACACATGTAGCAAGCCGGAAGGGTCTGCTCGATGGAGCTGTAGATCCACCTAGCTTCAGCGCAGGGGTGGTCGATCCTACGCACTCCTCCTGAGACGTGCCAGTCAATTTGACCTTATAATTGATAAGGAGAGAAAGTTCATCAGTAATTAAGGGCGGAACTTGCCGGTGTTGCCAGACAGTCCCGAATGTGCGGCTATGAGAGCCGATATGAAAGGAGATCGACTAAATAGTCGATTCCAGCATATTCATGAGAATAAATCGATTAAAGCTCATTGGGTTGTATAAGAAGAATCGGTTATCATTCAGGGTAAATGTCATTATTCGAACAGATATTAATATGGCAATAAGATATCAACAATGATCGGTCTGTGCTGAGCCAATGATTACAAGTAACCGAACCCCTTTTTATATAAAGAAACAATTCAACACCATTTAACTGTTTGATAAAGATAAATCTAATGAACATGTTAGATCTCATTTATGGCTATGACCAGTGGGGCATGAGGCAGAATCATGCAGGCCGTAGAAATAACAATAGACTCGACGACCCTAACTCATTACTAATATCATTGGGGCATGGGGCAGAATCATGCAGGCCATAATACAATAATAAGATCATGGGGCTAACATATCTTTCAACCTATCTTTACTTCAATGGTCTCGTAATGCGAGCTGTTCGTGAAAGCACTCGATATCGGCTAAAATAGCCGATTCAGGCATAGCGCACAGCTAAAGTCATCCATTGTTAAGAATAGATCTATTAAATAACGATCCCCACTCCACGCTGCTTACAGTGGGGTGTGAGGCAGAATCACACAGGCCGTGATAAAGGGCCGTGGAACGGTTCTCGCTAGCCAATAAATCTACTCAAGACGCAACACGCCTTAACCGCACGCTATGCATGATCAGGATTGACATAAAACAGCCGATAAAACATAACTCATCGTTTAATGTGTAGATTAGATCAATTCAGATTAGCAAACGATGGGCTAAACAAGATATAAGGCCGATCTAGATGAATCCCAATCGGACAGAGTGATATTGTTGTAATTAGATAAATAATGAAAGCAATAAGCAATATCGGTAACTTAATGAATGTACCAAAGACTGCCATCCTAAGGTAGAGCCGATAAATTGACCTTGATCTAGTTCATGCAGTGGGGGTCGACCGGATCGATGCAACCATACTTGAACTACGCAAGAATCGATAACTAACTTATACCAGAGTCAAAGTGGAGGTCGACCGGATCGATGCAGCCGTACGAACAGAGGTATAAGCCATGACGGTACTTACAAGAAGCAGTAGAGGTCGATCGGATCGATGCAGCCGTACTTGCTGAAGAACTCGCCGAGATCTACTCTACTCCTACTCCTAAGAGGTGGCCAGAGCCGAAAAAGTAAATAACTTGTATATTGGATTGATTGTTGTCTTTTTTATAATAGCCAGGGTCTGATATTTATACCTGGAGTCTAAACATGAATCCTACTCGAGCATGATTCATTACAATCCTTGGCATAAACGAAAATATTCCTATTTTAAGATAACTTGAACCCTAATCTTTTCCTTTTTGTAGAGTCCGATATGTAGTTTCCTGGCGCCAACCGTTGTTCATCATCGTTATCTGCTGACGTCATCCTAAGAGACACGATTCCAGAGTCGTATCTGAATCGGCTGACATCGATCCTCCTTGATTGGCACAATCTTGGAAGCCTACGAGTTCCCGCGTTCTTTCTCCCAAATTTTGGTGTAAACACATGCCCCCCAATTTTGGGATAAAATGGTTTTATTCCAAAATTCCAGCTTATTGGTTTACCGCGCCATAACCGCTCTATCCCGAGATATACGCATAACTCCTGACTTCCCGGCCTGAGTCTCATATAACATCTCAATAGTATATCTTTCGACGCACTCGACCTTTTTGCTTTCTCCTCTTTTCTTGAGCCAACTCCAACAGCCGACACTGTCATCACCAAGGCCTCAAACCCTAGCAAATCCGTCGTTCCATCGAACCGTCATTCAAGCTATCTTCATCAGATCTGAACTTGCTCCGACCATGATGGTGACCAACGACCACGTTCCTGAGGTATGTTTCCAAGTTTCCATTCTCCAAGTGTCAGCCATTACCCTGTATTTCTTCTCTTCTTGAATTTATTTTATCCGATTTCTAGGAAATGAGGAACGAGATCTTGATTCCATCAGCTGTCGTTCCTAATGTTTATTTTCTCAGGCCTATGGGTGATCCTGATCCATCCGATTTTATCTTCCAAGAAACCAACCAGATCCCCTTTAAACAGTCTGTAGTGGATTCATCTTCCTGGAACAAAACTTCCTTCAGAAACTGGCCTAAAGCGCCTAAGGGATGGAGAGATTGGTTTCGTAGGGTATCCGTGAAAAAGGGTGGAGACTGGGAGCTTTATGATCTGAACCAGTGCCTGACACTTTTGTTGTCCGAAATGGAGAGGAATGATTCACTCTTGATCTCTGCTTCTTATTTCTGGTCTAATGCTCTGAATGCTTTTATTTTTGGCCACGGCCCAATGACCTTTACTCTGGCCGATGTATATATGTTGAACGGCCTTAGAATTACTGGATCAGTGCAACCCTATGAGTACTTGAGTGCCGGCTTCAAAAGATTAGCCAAGATAGCAGACTGCACCGGATGGGCAAGTTACATTCTGAATCACGTCGAAGACGAATCATCTGTTAGTGAACAAGAATATGTGGCTTTTCTGAATATGTGGTTGGAGAGATTCATCTTTTGTGGGATATCTTGTGGTCCGACTTACAATCACAAACTCATGGCGGAGCACCTAACATTAGGCAAGGATATCCCTCTTGGAAAATATCTACTAAGAGCTGCTTATCATCTGATATACTAGGTGGCTGCCCAATTACTGAAGAATGAACCAATACAGACTATCAGCGGCCCCTGGTGGCTGATATAATTGTGGATCAATTTGTACATGCACAAGATTGTTAGGCCTGATCTCAGAGACCTGAGCTTTCCTTCCTCTAATTTTGATGAGGAACATAGAGGCGAAGAAGGAAGAGCTCGATAGTGTACGAGTTATGGCGAGGCTGCATCGGCCATAATAATTGACTTCGATGTTGGCCACCTCTTCAAAAAGTTTTACAAAGGGTTTGATGTAGCCGCCCTGACTTGGCTACCTTATAATGAGGATGATGAACTGACTTTTTCATTCAAATTCTGATTTGAATCCGGCTGTTCGGATGAGACAGCGGCTGCGATCTTCAATTCCTTTATTAAGCCCTGCGTTCTCCCAGCCGAATTTCATCACGGTCGTGGCAAAATGGTTAAAGGTTCCTCCATTCCAGGCAATCCTCCAACCTATGAGTTTTACAACCCTTCTTTTGTGGCCCGTTGGTTTGGCCTCGGTCAACTTCCCCCTCGCTTGTTCTTCAAGAACATCCTGAAGCCAAGAGAGGATATTAGTGAAGTGCTGGAAGCTTCCAGAGCCTTTCAATTGGGATCAGACCTTCCTTCCTTTTCCTTGCATGACTGGGTCAGAGCCAGTTTTTCTACCAACCTCTTTGACTCTTGGTGGCAAGAATGGCGTTCCCATCTCTTCTGTGGGCCAGTCCATCCTCTGTGTATAGCTCTAGATGGGGAATTTTCTTCTGATAGTGAGGTAATCTTTCATCCCCTTTTTAGAGAGATTACTTGGCGAATTCTCTTGCCAATTGTTCTAACCGATCTTTTCAGGACATTGAATTCGATCCTTCAAGCCTGGATAGGAGAGGGCGTCCTATAGATTACCAGCCGTCATGCCCAGTTTCAAGGATGGGATCAACTGCACCTTCTTTGAAGAAGTTGATGAGAACCCCTGCCGCTCCCACGATCATGACACGTCGATCCCCAAAGCGCAAGGCGGTTCCAGGTGTAACTCACAAGGCTACTACTAGAAAAAGACTCTGTAGATCAAGGCCATCAGCTGCTCAGGTGAACGATTCATACTTTCCTCAAACTGATGTTCAACTTTCTAATCCTATTTTCTCACAGTTATCGAGCATTGCATCCCAGTCTGCTTTGGGTGAGGGACTACTATCTCAGGTGCTTGATTCAACACCAATCGAACCTTTGTCGGCCTATCCTCAACAGGAGCCGATTTTGGTGGAAGTAACCGATGCTTCCACAATGGCAGAAAATGTGAATTTTTTCTTGATGCTTGTCGAAGTGTTTTCTTTAACTTTTTGATATACTTAGTCTTTTCCCTTTACCTGACTTTTTACTTGTGCCAGATACTTTTTGAGGAAACACTTGACAGTCCGCTTAGCGACCCTACCGGTGCTGAAGATGGTCTTGTTGCCGTCCATACTCCCCAGCCCGGCAAACAACTGATGGTGAGGGAGTTACTTGCTCCATTCGTTCATTTGCAATAAACATGAATTAAAAATCCTTCCTTGTTATTGCCGACATCAATGCTGGAAGCTCGGAGCCGATTCAACCAGATGTCGTCGATGCATCATCAGCTGTTCCCCCTCTTTTGATAGAGCCCATTACAAAGAAGGTACTATATCTTCTTTGCCATCTGCTTTTTGATAAACCGATTCAAACCTCCTAATCGCGTTTTCCCTTGCACATAGGCACTCAGTCTTCCAGCCCAGAGCCACTCTCTCAATCTTGAGGAATATTTTGATGAGGATGAGATCAGATCGTTAGCTATTTCTTCGAGTGAAACCTTGTCGGAAGATACCAAAAATTGGCTAAGGCACATATTGCCAATGCTTGAGAGGAATGTAGCCGATTTGGTCCAAGATACTGATTCAATGCAGAGAGTCTTCCTAGCTATGAAGGGCGATCCATCTCCAGCCCTCTCTAGAGTCTTGTCATATTTGTCTGCTTTTGAAGACCAAGCCCTGAAGGTGAAAAAGATTTAGAGAAACCTGTCCAATCGTGAAGCTTTGATGGCCAAGGATAACTCTAACAGACAAGAGGCTAAAGAGTTGATGCAGCTGATTGATGATCTGAAAAATTCTTTCCTCAGGACCAATCTAGAGCTTTCTCAGCTGGAAATCAGACGTGCTGAACTTGAGAAGGAACTGGAAAACATGAAGGCTGCTATCGATCGTCGCAAGTCTACTCTGGCCCAAATACCCGATGCCATCAAACAGAAGAAATAGGAACTGTTGGCCAAAGTGCAAGGAAGCAGAGCCATCCATAGTAGTCTTGAAAACACTCCTGGAACAGCCGAAGAGTACGAGCAAAAGATTGCAGAAGCTGATGTTGTCCAGCTAGAAATATTGAAAATTATCCAGGATGTTTTGAACTTGTAATCCATAGGTTAACACATGTATTTTGCGTAAAACTGACGATAACCATACTTTCTTGCTGTCTTATTGTATCTCTTGTTTTGGCTAAAGAGCCAATTTAAAACAGCCGATCCCAGACTTCTGGTCTCACTCCAATTGAGTCTGAAAACACGGCTTTTATTAAGAGAACTCTTCGACTTTCTGCCTTCAATCGCCCAACGCCGTATCCTGTTTGGCATTAGTGAGGCAACGATTCACCTCCTATTAATTGCGGTTGTCTACCGCATTTCCCGTGGCGCTCACCTCCTTCGCTTCGTGGCTTCAAATACCAGCCGATGGTTTCGGCCTCGAACACATCTCCACTAGCAACTGTTCCTTTGCACTTCTCCGCCTTCCAAAA